>NW_008824549.1:896976-898992 GCF_000699105.1 Pygoscelis adeliae | reverse complement strand
GCGTCCTCCCCCCACGTCCCTGCGGAGCCGGCCGGCCGCAGCGGTGTGACAGAAACCCCCTTCGCGTGACAGAAACCCGCGGGGGGCCAGAGCGGGGAGTGCTGGCGGAGGCCCACGCCTTCATTAGCAGCTGCTTCAGTTTTGGGGAGCTGCTTAAAATGTCATGAGGCTGGTCGAAATCTTGTGCAGCTGATGGTGTTTCTTGCTTAGAAAACTCGGCGCCGATTCTTGTGTTTACGGTAGCCTAGAAATGAACAACCGTCAAAGTCGGGGAGAATCTGCAGGAGTTTCTGATCAAAGATGAGGGCCTTCTTGGCCATTGTTTATTTTGTTCAGTTTCACTAATAAAAGCCGATAGGTATAAATGTTCCGCACAAGTAACTCCTATTTAGCCGTCGGCTGTCTCAGAACAGGACCATAGATACAGGCATTAAACCAAGCAGAAAAGCGTTTCTGTATGACTATATACAGCATCCGTATCAGCTATTAGTACGGTTTGTTATAAAGCTGTTCTCAGCATGAATTTGGGAGGCACAGTTGTCAGCAAGTGTTGCAAGTCCTCTCTCTTGAGGGCTAATAAAACCCTCTAGCGTGTATCCTGTGTTGTTACGTGCCCTATATAATAGGGCTCTGGAGAATTAAGAGATTATTTTATGACCACTATTTCTCATAATTCACCGCCTATAAATCCCCACTTCCTTTTTGCCACACACTGAACTCTGTGGAGCTTTAAGGGAATAAAAATCGCAACAATTAATATGTAGAAAAGTCTCATATGTAATCATGTCATTATTTAAGAATCTAATAGTTGAGGCTGTCACAGGCAGGTGGTGGACTTTCCCTTTCAAATACTCCTATCCAACTCACAAGGTCATAAAGTACTAGACTTCTCAATACCAAAGTCATGATGCATTTCCATTCTTGCAGGTTGGGACTGCAACCGTTTTCGAGTAAAATGCGTAATATACTCTTTAAGAGTTTGAAGAGATCTGATGACTTTATGGTGTGAGTTAAGCTGGGTTGGTAGTTGGAGTAGAAGCCTAAACATACTATTCGTTTCCTTGCATCTGGTAAAGCATTGGTATAAGTCTTAAAAGTCAGATGTACTGCTTCCAGGTGTGTCTGTTCAAACGTGGGAGGTCTTGCTGGCAGAAATGTGTGGTTGTACCAGAGCACACCTTAATCTGAGTACCTGAGGTCCTGGTGTTGTGGTAAAGATGGCTCATGCACCAGCCCCGGGGTGGCTGTGTCGAGCCTGACGGGACACCTTGGGTGCAAACCAGGGATGCTGGTGGGCTCTGATGGCTGGGCTGCTCTACCTTTGCTTCAGTAATCAGCCATGCTAACAAGGGGAAAACTTGTCTGGTTTGATCTGCATGTATTGCAATCGGGCATCTGGCAATTTTGGCCTCATTATGGTATCTGTGGTGGTGGTTTCTTGTGTCAATGGGTCTAAACATTGCTTATTTACAGGGAATAAAAGCTGTTAGGGGCCTGACGCAGAACAGGTCACATTACCATGTAGCTTTGTATCCTTGCATCCCTCTTCATGGCATGCATGTGTAGCTGTTGATGCGCACAGCTCATGCTATTCTCTTGTGCCTACACTTCTGGTTAGCTTTGAGTTCCTTTATGGTTGTACAAGATAAAACTCTTCATTGTTTTTGCTAAAACTTCACTTTAAAAAAAAAAAAGGCCCCCAAATGGGAATGATACAGAATGATTGGTTTTTTGTTTGTTTTCTTTGGGTACTTCATAGAATCATAGAATCATTAAGGTTGGAAAAGACCTCCAAGATCATTGAGTCCAACCGTCAACCCAACACCACCGTGTCCACTAAACCATGTCCCTAAGTGCCGCATCTGCACGTCTTTTGAATACCTCCAGGGATGGTGACTCAACCGCTTCCCTGGGCAGCCTCTTCCAATGTTCAACCACTCTTTCAGTAAAGAAATTTTTCCTCACATCCAATCTAAACCTCCCCTGGTGCAACTTGAGGCCATTTCCTCTCGTCCT
>NW_008824549.1:892996-895640 GCF_000699105.1 Pygoscelis adeliae | reverse complement strand
ATCTCCTCCGCCAGCTCCCTCAGCACCCTTGGGTGGATCCCATCCGGCCCCATAGACTTGTGAGCATCCAGGTGGCATGGATGACAAGTAAATTGTATCTAGGAGTTAAGTCTGATTTATCTGCTTTCTGATGGTGTGAATAGGATGGCATTGTGACAGGTGTGTAATATCACCCTGGCTTAAAGAGATTAGAAATACATTCTGAGTGGTTTTATCTTGTTGCTTATATTGGATTTGGGCACCTTCAGTTTACTTAATGTGTCCTTATAGTCAATTGCATTTATAACGCATTTATACATTGTTTTCTATTATGTGTTATTGATGTAACATAGGTATTAAAAACATGGAGTGGCTGTAAAACATAAACCTTCATCTGCGGAAACTATTTTTCTAATGATGCTATCGTTATCTTCAGTTTCTTCCAGTCTAGGAGAAATTTTAGTTGTATGGTGTAGGTAGTGCATGTGCCCATATACATATGTGCCTAGTCACTATTTATATGACAAAAGCTAAATAACTGACATGAAAACATCTCATATTGTGCAAATCTATCTGTCTTGCATTAGAAGTGTTAAATCTGAGAGTTACATGAATGCATCCTTTGATACTATTTTCCTAGTTTAAACAAAAGCAATCATCCATCTGTGACAGAGCAGACTTGACAACATCAATAATATTGTTTTTTCTTATAAGGTTCCAGAAATATTTAGATTACACTGTGGAAATTGGTGAGGTAAATGTGTCAATGGCTTGATGTGGCAAATGACACTAAAAAGTAGTGTAAGGCTAAAGAAAGTAAGCAATCATTCACTTAATCATGAGCTGAAGTGCTAATAAGGTGAAGAAGGCAATTGTCCAAAATGGGCTGTACCAGGCTAGTACTCAAAATGAAACGTGATTTTAAACAAACAGAAATAATAATTGGTCACACCATTTTTCACATCATCCAGAAGATGGTACTTTTGGTGGTAGCACATGTGCCCTGGCACCCTGATTTTGAATCAATGAGTGTCCCATGTATTAAACTACACTGCTTTTCACTGCATTTCTTTATTAATTATTACTTATTTATTACTTTATTACTGCATTCATTACTTTTCCCCCAAAATTCAGGAAGTGTAGACGTGCTGAGCTTGCAGCATCTGCTGTAAGTTGCCAACAGTGGTTTAATAGGCATAGTGGTGTTGGGTTGACAGTTGGACTCGATGATCTTAGAGGACTTTTCCAACCTTAATGATTCTATGATACTAACAGGCAGCTGAAGAATCTGGATTAAAGTTTTAAAAACATCAGAGCAACTTAGGAGCCTACACCCCAGCCATAAAAGTAAATTAAACACTGATGCACTTAAATATCTGTTTATACTGAAACCTGAACAGATGTATTGGTAATAGAGGCTGCCTGAGTCAGTTCTGAGGACAAGATTACTTGGATGAAAAGGATGAGTTTGTATCCCTAGGTTCCTCTGGAAATTTGAATTTAAGCTGCTAACCCAATTTATAACACCAGTTATCTCCTTGTCCTCCCCTTTGTAACCCAACACCTCTAAGTGAATAGAATAGAATAGTTCAGCTGGAAGGGACCTACAATGACCATCTAGTCCAACTGCCTGACCACTTCAGGGCCCACCAAAAGTTCAAGCATGGTATTAAGGGCATTGTCCAAATGCGTCTTAAACACTGTCAGGCTTGGGGCATCGACCACCTCTCCAGGAAGCCTCTTCCAGGGTTTGACCACCCTCTCGGTAAAGAAATGCTTCCTCATGTCAAGTCTGAACCCTCCCCTGACGGACGCAGCTTTGAGCCATTCCCACGCGCCCTGGCACTGGGTACCAGGGAGAAGAGATCAGCACCTCCCTCTCCACTTCCCCTCCTCAGGAAGCTGTAGAGAGCAGTGAGGTCGCCCCTCAGCCTCCTTCTCTCCAAACAAGACAAACCCCGTGTCCTCAGCTGCTCCTGAGAGGAGATGCCTCCCAGCCCCTTCACCAGCTTTGGTGCCCTCCTTAGGATGCATTCAAGGTCCTTCACATCCTTTTTAAATGGTGGGGCCCAGAACTGCACACAATACTCAAGGTGAGGCCGCACCAGCGCTGAATACAGCAGGATGATCACCTCTTGTGACTGGCTGGTTATGCTGTGTTTGATGCACCCCAGGATGCGGTTTGCCCTCTTGGCTGCCAGGCCACACTGCTGCCTCCTGTTGAGCCTCCTGTCAACCAGCACCCCCAGACCCCTTTCTGTGTCTGCTGTTACTTCATCCTAGGTGCGGAATCCGGCATTTGTTCTTGTTCAATTTCATGCCATTGGTGATTGCCCAATGCTCCAATCTGTCTAGATCCCTCTGCAAGGCCTCTTGTCCCTCGAGAGAGTCAACAGCACCTCCCAGTTTAGTATCATCAGCAAACTTACTAACCGTGCATTCAACTCCTGCATCCAGATCATTGATAAATATATTGAACAGAACTGGCCTTAGAATTGAGCCCTGAAGAACACCTCTGGTGACTGGTCTCCAGCCAGATGTAGCCCCATTCACTGCAACCCTTTGAGCTCTGCCCTTCAGCCAGTTCTTCACCCAGCGCACCGTGCACCTGCTCATCCCACAGTTGGACAACTTGTCCAGAAGGATGCTGTGAGGGACAGTATCA
>NW_008824549.1:888694-890226 GCF_000699105.1 Pygoscelis adeliae | reverse complement strand
GGACGGAAGGCCCCGGGCTGGGCTGAGACCCGCCCCCTGGGCCCTGGGCAGGAGACGGTGGGGGTCCCGGGGGAGGCCGGTCCCAGCCACTGAGGCCTATGAGCACCCCCAGGACCCCGACAGAAGTGGACTTGCACTGCTCATATGCTCTCCTTCAGCCATTGATGGTTGGCCCCTTTGGAGACAGAGCATTGGGCCAGATGGACCTTTGTTCTGAGGGAGTGCTGTTGTTCTCAGGCTTTTGTGTTTTAGCAAGTTTTCCAAGGGAAACAGCTCAGGCATTTCTAAAAATGAGTACAAGGAGAAAAACAAAATCCACAGGGAATTGAATAGGTATTGCTCACCTCAAAAAGATTTGCAGCCATTTAGTTGAGGAGCACGTTCTGCTTCACACTGAGGGCTTGATCTTTGAGCCTCACTAGTGCCAGAGATGTGGGGTTTTGCCATCCTGTGGAAACCCAGCTCTGAGGCAGTAGATGAGTATCTGCATGCAAAAATATATTCGTGAAAGGCATGTTATATATATTGTTCCTGTGATGACCTGCCTGCAATGTGATGATACGGTTCTAGCAACCTTGGGTTCATAAAAGCAAATTACTGTCTAATGATTTAAAACATTGGCCCCACAGATGTTATACAATCTAGTCCACTGAAGTCATTACAGTATTATGACAGACGACAATGCTTAGGGCCCTGCCGGCACAAGCACACGCAATGAAGAGGCAAATTCATCTCTGAAGAGTTAACTGTTAATCTCTGAGTTTACAAGCAAAATCAATTAGAAGTCAATTATTTCTCATGTGAATGGTGTGGTCTAAACTACGCAGCTCCGATTCTTCTAGCTTCCGGTTCCAGTATAATAAGAACTTGAATTTCCTTTTTTTAATTTCTTTTTTTTCTAGAAATTGTAGAAAAGAGGGAGCGCAAGTGGTCATTTGGCCCATTCTTCTAAACCAAAGTGATATCAGCTGTACTTGAAGTTATTCCTTAGGAGTGATTTTCTTGCTAGCTTTTTGAAGTATGTAATGGTGGAGATTTTGCAGCTTCCCTAAAATGATCTATGCCATTGCTTAGGCACCTCCAGTCAGAAAGTTCTCTTCCCAATAGAAATGTCCTTTTTTGCAGTTCAAGCCCTTTGTTCCCTGTTCTAGCTTTCCTTTTTGTAGAGGAGTGTGTTCTTTCTTCTTGCCTCAAAATTTACAAGTGGTTTTCCTCTCTTGTCACTATTCCTTATGATCTAACGGGAATTATCGTATGACCCTCCCAACCAGGCCGAATAGTAGCTATGATTGAAGTATCGATTGCTTTCAGTTATTTTAGTTTCTATAGTACAGGTTAAAAGGTAGAGGGAGATTCTGGTCGTCTGGGTGGTAGGCGTGGAAGAAAGGGGAGAGAAAACCCCCAGGGCTCCTTCCTGTGACGTTCTCATGTGACGTTTTCCCCGCTACGTGAGGGAAGGTAATCAGTTTCTCCTGTTCCAGTTTTCTCCCTACATGCAATGTTAAGCATGATTCTGTGAGTTACTATGTAAT
>NW_008824549.1:884690-888539 GCF_000699105.1 Pygoscelis adeliae | reverse complement strand
CTTTCCCATTTCCTTTTTAGTTCTTGAGCATGCGTCCATTCCTCTACCGTTCTCTCTACACTTTGCTTAGACCCTCTCTTTAAAATAAAATAAAATTTCTAAAAATCTGCTGCTAACTTGTTGGACTTGGCTCTGGACTCTCTTCTTTGCTATATCTTGCTCCTCTAGCAGATCCTCTCTCTTGCATTGTTGTATTGTCTAAGACCCAGTGTTTCTGACCCAATGTCTGCCCCACGCTAGCTGTCAGTGAGGCTGTCATCAGTGGTCCACAGCCACTCCACAGTGCAGTGTCACCTTCCTGTTGTGGTACAATTAAGAGTCTGTGAATTTACGGGCATGCAGTGGAGAGATGTTGGGGTGGTGATAACCTGTGTATCTGGAAAAGACAGGATTTCCTGGTCTGGATTGATCACCAACGCCTGCCTCCTAGAATAAGATGTGATACTGGCCCCTGGTCCACCCAGCTGCTGTAGATGGTGTGGGTGAGAGAGCAGTGAATGAGGGCAGGAAAGGGAAATACACTTTGCCTTTCATCTCAATAGCCCAAGTTTCCTGCAGTGGCTAGGAGGAACTATGAAGGAGGCTGCTCAGCATCTGTCATAGCAGGATATTTCATTGGGGATAAATGGCGGAGAAAAGCAGGGGTAAGTATGAGGTGGGGGTGAGCATGGAGGGGAGAGCAGCATGCCTGTGTCCCCCCCCGCCTGCAGCAACTCAGAATGGCTGGCCAAGCTGTGGGGAGCCCCTCTTACTGGCTTGCCAGGTAACAAAAGCAAGTGTGGGATGACAGACTGCTGAGTTTGGGAGAAAATGAAAATAGTGAAAGATGCCTTGTAACACTTTTTTGCAGTTGCCTACATGAAGAGGACCATAGCTCCCTGAACTCGCCTGGAGATGGCAGGGGAATTTCTTCACCTGCCTAAAATATGCACAGTGGGATTGACCCCCACCAAAACCTCTGATCAGGCAGCAGTCACCGCCTGCTGTGCCAGTCCTCCCCCTCACCTCAGGGGCTGCGGAGTGGGGGGGAAGAAGGTGTACTGATGGCTCTGCTGCTTCAACACGGAGAGCATTTTCCCTAGGGAACTGTTGTTTGGTTTAGTTCATTGGGCTCTGCTGCAAACTCAGCTGCTTGGAGCCTCCAATCCAAAGTGTTTCAAGTGCTGGGTCGCTCTTCCCTAAGTATTCTGCAGCGTCAGTGGTGTTCATCACTGAGCCTTTGCTGTTCTCGAATACAAGATAATTTGTTCCTGACCTAACGAGTAGCTAGTTAGTTAATAGTTGCCAGAATCATAAACCAATGACCAACTTGGAAAAGTAATTGTGTCGTTTTGTCATGTTGAGTCTCTGCTAATTGGAGTTTATTAATCTGTTTAAGAGGGCAAGGTAAAACATAGGCCTGCGGTAAAGACACATTTAACACATTTCTGAAGTGTCTGTTTGTGCTATGAGAAAGCTAATGCAGGAAATAGCCTGTTCCTCTTCCTGGCTGCTCTACCTTTTTTTCAGTTTTCTGCGTAATTATTCTTCATTATCTGTAGGACAGGAGCATCTGTGAGACTCTGCAGAATTGGGAACTGGTGTGGATAAGCACTTTGTTGGTAAAATTTAGAGTAGTTGGTAAAATTTAGTTTAGATATTTTCTAAGAAGGTTGGTGGGGCAATGGGAGAGGGGCTCAGCAGGCTTTCTATGGGTGGGGACACAGAGAAGTCAGGGGCTGAACCACACTTCAAGTCTCTGGTCTCTGACTCCTGGTGCCCTGCTACTGCTTCTCAGTTGTTTCTGTTGTTGTGCCTTCTTTTTCTTACCACCTTTTTTTCTGACAAAAAGCTCCTGCTTACTCCCAGATAGGATCCTCTGCTTTGTTCTTCCTTTCTCTGTAGCAGATTAATTCCTTTGATGCTCCCCTGAAGTCTCAGCTTGCAGTTACTTTCACCCCACTTTTTTTGTACTCATAAGATTTCTAAATCTGTGCTTTGTAGTGATACAGAGGCCAGTGCTACAGTCCGTGAACTGCAATCAGTCCTCTTTACCTATGATACAAAAGAGGAGAGGAAGGCCTGCCAAAGTCTTGGGCTGTCACTAAAACAATCATTTGAAAAACCGCTTCTAGTCTAGAGTAGCAAACAAACCCCTATTATTTTTTCCAGAAACATTTCACAAAATGCCATCTTTATAGCTTGTACACACGTGCCTGCACACGCTTACAAGAAACTGTCAATCCTACTTTTCCCAGGTTTCAATCTGAAAACCACTGTAAGAATAGAATGATGTCTTATTTTTAACAAAATAGGGGTTTGAGAAAATAAAAATTGGCTAAACACAGAGAATCTGAATTTCCTTTCTAGACTGTGATCATCAGTAAGCATTTGCTTGTGTCCTTACTGAAGTTTGAGGGGTTAGCGGTATGTAGCTGAGGTAGGTGATGGTCTGCAGTGCCATGGGAACACAGTTATTTCTACTGATGATTCACGCTTTACGTCTCAGCAGGGCCTAGTTAAGTGACCTGCATGCACGAGGGTTAATACACATTAAGCACAAAGTAGGAGCAGATGAAACACTGCATACAGAGAAGAAGCTTGATTGAATAAAGGTGATCCATTTTCTATGGAGAGTAATCAGTCTTTGAGGTCTGAGAAATGACATTGATTTTTCACATAAAATGCATATATTGGGTTTAGATTCAGGAAGTTGTTTAAAGACTTACTTGCATGCACGGCATGTAGAGGAATAAATAAAAATGTGATACTGTTATTAAACCTGTACAGATCTGTGTGTGGATGATGTTGCTTATATTTAAACTAGGCTTCCAGCTGTTCAGTCTGCCATTATCACCTAAATCCTTGTTGGTTTATGTGAGTGTTATCTTTTCACGCTGGTGTAGCCACTCTATGCTATTTGGATGAACTTTTTAAATACACAAGGCACACTGCTGAAATGGATCTGCTGTGAGCACAAATTCATTTTTTCAAAATAAAATTGTCAGTAATTTTAAGTATAGGACAAATTTTAGTCCTGTAAAAATCATAAGGAATGGTTCATGAAGCTAATCAGAGAGTAAAGAATTTAACTGATTGCCTCATGTTTTTCAGATCTGTACTAACCACATTCTTATCACAGGGGAAACAGAGGTGCTAGGATCAAAGGCAGAACAAAGGAAAAGAAAAATTCATGGGTGTACTCAGGCCTGAAGAGAGACAGGAGCACGGCTCAGTCCAGAGGCAAGCTGGTCTGGTGCAGGCTTAGGGCAGGTGTTTCCATGGCTGACCTTGCTCAGGGAAGAAGCGCGTAGGGAGAAAAGTGCACGGTAGTAACCGAAGGGACCCCAGGCAGGCAGGGGATGACTAGCTGCTGCAACCACAGCACGGTCACTGTGGGACCATGTTCAGGAAGCAGTAGAGGAGTGGATTCATTATATGTGAAGCGGCAAGTGGAAAACAACCACAACAGAATGAGGTTAATCCAGGTGAGAAGATGACTGGCTGACGTCCAAAAACAAGCTGGACATTTGGAGACGAAAAAAGAATTTGAAATCCAGAATTTGGGTTTCAAGAAATGTGGAAGTATAACAGTCAGGGATTTAAAAAAAATGCATTTGATGTTAAAAAGTGCATTTGATTTTAAAAAATAGTACAGCCCTCCCTCTATATTCTCAAATAGTTTCTGGATTAATTAGTAAAGAAATGAATATATTCCTTATGATGTGACAGTCTTACAAACTGCCAAAATGTAACTTTCTTGATAGCACATCTCTAAATATTATCTTACTTAATTCTCAGAAAAAATGCATGGGCAGAGTTAATATCAGGACAGTTGTATCTTCCTTCATGTTTGTTCACCTCCGCTCT
>NW_008824549.1:870836-884634 GCF_000699105.1 Pygoscelis adeliae | reverse complement strand
CCTTTCTCTCTTCTTGTACATCTAACCAAACAAGTTGTTGCAGACTTAACCACCAAAGCCATTTAGAAAATTATTTGACTTCTGTTGCGCCATCTGGTTACTTGATAGGCAAGCACAGCTGCACACTTCAGAGATGATTGCATGTTTAAAAATCAGTACTAAGCCTCCAAAAGTTGCAGGCTGTCAAAGAGTACTGAATGTTCATTTTGTTTTATTTGCCTCCTGTTGTGCATGAGAGGAGGGACAGATGGTACTGCTGGAACAGGGCTATTCCCTCAGGGTCTGCAGGGCTGACCAAGGTCCTCCCCGTGTGATGGGAAGCTGGGAATAAAGTGGCAGCATCCCACATAGGCAGTGCCGAGTACCTGGGGAAACACTGAAAGACAGGGAAGGTGAAACAGAGAGCAAAGTTGCCTAGTAATTAAGACAGCAGTGCATGAAGTGCAAATGTGGAAGCTGAAGGAAGCCACAGTGGGCTCCATTTACAAGCTTTGTTTCTATTGTGAGCTCCAGCTGAGTCCACAGGAACGCCACCCAAATGGTCGCTTTAGGGTTTAGCCCAGCAGTGCTGTCACTCCAGATTCAGTGAAGTCAAGGTGCTATGTGTTCCCCGGGGCTTTTGAACTTACCTCTGCCTCTGTTCTTGTAGTAAAATAAGCCTCCTATGAAATCTGTACTTCCAGGGTCTGAAAAGCATGTTTCGGAGGAGGCTAACCTCGCTGATGTTTTGCAGAGCTGAAGAGGATTTTATTTTTAACACCACCCTGGCATCATGTTTTCCTGTAGTACCAATCCAAGATCATATTTGTTGCAAGCATAGTGCCAGCATCTTTTGTGCAAAGTTTCATATTAGGGTAAAAATAAATGGTAATTTAGAAGCTGGCTGAGAATTTGGGTTGATTTGACAGCCAAACTGAGAAACAAATCAGGAAGGAATTTAGGCAACCATTAGCTGACAAACACACGTGCCATTATGGCATCTTAACTCCTTAACGAGTTGCATCTCCAAGAGTCATGGCATAGCAATGGGGCAGGACAGGGAGGAACAAGCTCTGACTGACAAATATTTTGGATCAAGAACGTGTTTGCAAACTGCAGGATGAATGCGAGTTTGAGTACGGTGTGTTTTGTTCAGTGTTTTAACTCAGATTGTGCTGTTCAGTTCTGGTTTCTATACTGAGGGCTGTCTTCTATATGCAGTGTTTGTGTGGAAAAGAATTTTAAAAAATTGGACCCCATTAAAAAGTGTATTTTAAAGAAAGCACTGTCCAGTATTGAGGTTGCTAAGTTACTTCTTTGAAGAATCTATTTTTGTGAGCAATAAATCATTTTCCCCCCTTCTAGTATTCAATTTCCAGTTTGACTCAAAGCAGTTATACCAATGTCTGTTTGCTAAAGCCCATCCTACCAAAGGCTTACCACGAAGTATGCTGTTTAATACTGGTGTTGGATTGCTCAGTAGTGTCTGTTATCAGAAGTGTTTGCAGGATTGAAGTAGTAATATAAACCCGGCACAGACTTTTCCCTCCTCTGGCTCAAAGAAAGGTATTTTTTACACTCCATTATACAGAAAGATTCCTTACTTGCATGAAAGCAGTTGCCATTAAACATTAATGCATCTTGGAATATTTGCTCGTGGATCTGAAAAAAAAAAAAAGGCAGTGAAAAGTCAGTCTCAAATTCAAAACACTTGTTATTCCTTCTCACTCTCTCTGAAGCTCAGGGTATTTTCAGTTCTGTTTCAGGGAAGGTGTTATCATTAAGTGTTGACAAAAGAACACCTCTGGTGGACTGTGATGGATTTCTGTCTTTTTTTTAATTAAGTCTTATAAAATAAAATAAAAAGTGAAAATAGCAGAAAGGTGGGGAAAGGCTTTCTAAAAAGAGTCACAAACTCCTTTCCACTCTAAGATATGTACACCAACAGGTTATGTCTACTCTAAACCAGCTTTAGCTATACCAGTAGTGAGCAGGTGGTTTCCTATCAGGCCAAAATGACCTGCTGTACTACCGAAAAACGTTAAATAGAGAGCATGTTTCACCCAAGGTTTTTAGCTCTGGGACTTTCAGATGAGCTCAGTTCCCACTGACCTTCCCCATTTAATTTAGGGTTGTTGATAACTCAGTTCCTTATTCCTGAACGTGCCTTTCTGTGCTGCTAGCACCTGCTTAAGTGTTGTACGGAGGGTTTCCACCTTACACCCTTCAGCTGCCTAGAAATGGTGACTCTGGGGAGACGCAGAGAGTACAGTTTTAGGTTACTCTGTGAACGCATGGTGCGTTGTCTGCATCCTCATCTCCACCCAGTGTGTCCCCCAGCAAAACAGGAATTCTCCAAGCCTTCATTTGGTGTGGTATGAGGCAAGGTCTCACCTGAAGGTGTAAAGCCCCATGCCTGGGCAGGGGGCTATCTCTGTGCATTGCAGGAGAGAGGGATTGAATTCGTGTTCACCCTGGAAAAAATTGGGTCCGTGTCCTAAAGCAGTTGGTCTGGTCCTTACAGTATTAGCAAAATAAGTTGTGAGAGCACGTTGTTTTCTTATTCCTAACCTAATGCTTTTGTGCACAAAGAGAAGACTTTAGGGCCAGAGTAGTTTGATGCACAACAACAAAGTTGCTGAAGAGTTACAAAAGAGAGACATGTAAAAGGCGTACGCTTGACACTGATACATGATCAGACTGGGCATCTATTGAAGTGAATGAGAGTAATCACTGGGAAACTTAACTGAACACCGGCCTGCCATGGGATGTTGGTTGCAATGGGAAACTGGTAGACAACCAATGTTTGGTCAAGATAAAAAATCGCTAGCTAAATTCCCCTGCTTTACCACATTTGCTGTAAGGGTCTGTCTGTCCTGAATGGGATACACGTAGATTTTCTTTGTAGATCTTGTTCCACAATAAAATGCAACTCCTATCCAAAGTTTTAGGAAAACATCATACCTCCTCTACAATGTCCTTTTCTGTGTTACTTAGGAACTAAGATAAAAAATTCTTTCACGTATGCAGTCTTAACAGAATTTTATCATAACTTTATGTGGACATGGAGAGCAAGCACACTCATGTTAATATAAATTGAACTCAAACAGGTGGCTGGATAACTTTTATATAATGTATGATGCTATGAGAATTAAAGTACTCAGCCTTAAAGCATTTACAATTTAGTAAACAATGAAGAAGCTGGGTCTGATACCCAAAAGATAGTGCTGATATAGCACTAAAGTGACACAATGGTTAATAACGGCCAACACCTCCAGGTGAGAATTTAAGTTTTAGTGGGACTACCTATTTAAAATTAAAGATAAAATTGGTAACTTCTTAATATGTTTCCACATACTAAAATATAAGAAAAGAGAAGGTTTCAAGTATGGACAAAAGAAGGGTTCAAATATGGACAAAAATGAACACTGATGTGTCTGGCATAAGATGTTTTTATAGCTGTATGAGAAAAAATGACAAATTGTTAAGATTTACAGTTAATATCTCATATTTTTCAGAAGAGTGTATGTGTTGTAGAATATCAAATCCAGTTACTCTTTGTGTTATGTAAACCTGAGCTATAGTAAAGAGCATAATGATTTCAAAACAACGGGTTGTTTTTTAATCCTGGATGTGTGGGCGTGTATTGTTGCTTGGCCCATAAAATCTGCGGTAGCTAATTTTACCAGAGACATGAGAAAATGCCTGTACTCCCATCTGGGATCTGACTGATTCTTTGGTCTCTGATGAGCGTAGGAGTGATAGAGCTCTTCCTGCCTCACCCGCCTCACCCACCCCCACCCCCCAAAGAAAAGGCAGTGGTTGATTTGTATGAGATAAATCAGGGGAATGGTCCTTCGTCGACATGAATGTTTCTGTGATTCATACTCATAGCAAGAGGTATTTTACTCTTATCAGTAATCTTACAGAAATGTAATGGACTATGCAGATTACTGCCATGTACATAGAGCAGGAAGAAATGTGCAAAAAATACAGTGTCAACCAGCTTTCCACCTAGGTTCCATTTATTCCCTTCGTCTTTTTTTATTGTTTTGAGTTGTTTTAATACAAAACCTGATCTTGAATTGAATTGTGTGGGAGTTTAGCCTGAATAAAAGAATTCAGATCAGAGCCACACATTAAGAAACACTGATTACATCCATCATAGTATTTAGGCTTTATGCCTATGACAAATTGTGATGAACTTGATTTCAAATCCCTGTAGTAGCTATCCTTTAAAGATTTGATTCTGCTCGTGCCAATTTTATTCTCAGCAGGATGAGGCTCTATGGGTTAAATATAATCCAGTTCGCTGCGCTAGCACAAGATTTAATGCTACATGTACTCTCTGTACTGGCTCTGCATGGGACTGGATTTAAGCCGTAGCAGGTTGCATAGCTTTCTGCAATTCATACCTGTGCTTACAGGTGTAGTAGTGTGTACACATATATTCTGAGGTAAGAGGAATTTTTACTTTGAGGATCCCTTCAGTATCAGAAGCCATGTTGCGAAGTCTTGAGCAGTTATAAGCTGAGGTTTCTCCTTGCTCTGATGGAGTTTGTCTGGCTATGCCAGCAAATCTGTCCTGGGATCATAAAATTCCTGGTTGACCTACCCATGGCCTGCATAAATCAATACTACTTATTTGCTGATACTGTGAGTTTTGCAGCTAATTATAACTGTTTCAGCAAATTTGAGTAAGCCTGCACAGCTATTACATCCAAGTGGGGGGAAATGCCTGACACTGACTTTGTGCTAATATTTTGCAAGGGTGCATGCAGGTTTACTTGCTCAAGCCTTTTGCTTGCTCCCCTTGCAACGCACACCTACGCACAAATACAGAGGGCTTAATAGATCAGTCTGGGGCCGTCTGTCACTGTTTTTAATCTTGCTAATTTTCCCTTGCCTGTTTGTACCAATCAGTTGATGATACTTGGAACATGTGTGCAGTTTGATTGCTCCCTTTTCTTTTTGTACATGTCAACACCTTTTTTTACTTCTTTCACTTTACTTGAGGTCTGGCTGAAGGTATGCAATGTGTAGGCTCAACCCAAAGAATTACTAACCTAAAAGACAGTTGTCCTTCCACTCCTTTGATTTTTGCAGGATAAATACAAACTGTTTATGTTGATTTGTTTAATAAAAAACCCCAAACCACCACAAAACCACAAAAAAACCCAGCATTGTCACAAGACATAGGAAAGGTCAGCGTACCAGACTGTTTTCTTCATATTTTGGAAAAAGGATAGGATTGGATTTTTTATCTTATAAAAGAAAAAGACCTAACATGGCTTTACTAAAAATGGGAGCAAATGTTTTCCTCTCCTTTCCCTTTGATTAGCATTTCTCAGTGCATTTCTCAATCGCTTATACAGCCTGCACAGTCCCCATTCCCATCCCTTCCTCTTCCTCTCTCTTTCAGTCAGACCAGCGACTGATCTTTCATTTAAATTTGGATTTAGAACTGTAGTATAAAGTAGGTTGGAAGAGACCTGTGGATGCCGACTCATCCACCTCCAGCTCAGAGCAGGGACAACTTCAAAGCCAGGTCAGGTTGCTCGGGACTGTGTCCAGTTGTGTCTTAAATATCTCTAAGGTTTGAGGTTGCCCAGCCTCTCTGAACAGCCTGTTGCAGAACTTCACCATCTCATGGTGATTTCTTTTATCCCTCATATCTGCTCAGAATTTCCCTTGTTGCAGCTTGTGACTGTTGCTCTATCCCTTTCCCTCTGAGCCTCTGAGTAGGGTTTGGCTTGGTCTTCTCTGTAATGGCTGGTTAGGTATTTGGAAATAGAAAACAGGTTTCCTTCCCTTAGCTTTGTCTTTTCCTGGCTGAACAAGCCCAGCTCCCTTCTTATACCCAGTGCTCCAGCCTGCTGAGCATCTCAGTGGTTCTCCACTGGCCTCTTTGTAGTTTTCCCACATCTTTCTTACACTGTGTAGCCCAGAAGTGGATGCGACAGCACTCCTGGTGCAGCCTCATGAACTTCAAACAGTGAAGAAGAATTGTTGCTCTTGACCTGTGTCTACGCTGCAGTCCTGGCCTTCGTCCCTGTGAGGGAGCACATGGCTCTCAGGGTGCGGATCCTCAGCAGTGGAGACCAGCAGCAGTTTTCTTTGGTTGGAAGAACCGAGAGTTATGGAGAGAGGAACTGGGAGGAGGGAAAAAAACTACTGGGTACCTTAATAACTCTTGTCATTCGTGGTTTTAGAGCTGACTTCCTGAGACAGGTCCCTGAAATGCGTAAGTGAAATTCAAGGGCTGCTCTGCCCCTTTGCCAGCCTTTGGCTCATGTATGCGAGTTCTCTGGAATCAATGGAAATGTATTCGGTGTAGCCGAGAGTGTTTCTGGGTTTTGTTTTTTGGGGGGGTTGTTTTTTTAAACATGTAGATTCATCTCTACAACAGCTTTTGCTTAATCAGGGCCCGAGTTACTCCTTCTCTATTAGATGGCCTTGTTAACAGTTCTGCTGAGCAGCAAAGCAATGGTAATACCTCTATGGAGAAGGTCAGGATTCAGTCCCGGACCACCTATTAGCCTGTGGGCCAAATTGCTAAGTGGAGGGACCATACGGAGTGGGTTAGTAAATACAGGAACCCTACTTTGCACAGTGACTAGGAAAACTTAGCAATTACTTCAACATATTTAGCTTCAGTCTATCTATGTGATGCACTCAGAGTGCCATTCTGTCACTATAAAATGCTTTTGTTTACAGCAGCAGCCAAAATATCATAATTATTAAATTGCAGCACCTATCAACTTTCTGGTGTCTGTGCTCTGCTGTTAACTTGCTCTCATAATGTTTCTGGAGAGTCCAATTACAAGAAATAACATCCTTGCGCATATGATATACCAGGTGGAAATGTTTTTGTTTCCCATAGCAGGGAGGAAAGGCTCTCCCCAGACACCCTCCTTTTCCACACAGACACACTTTATGTAGAGAGCTGGAGATTTTTTACATTTTATTTGACACTTCCTGGATGCATTTACTGTGTGGGAGTAGTTTCAGGCTAGACTTTTTTTCCATGCGTGCTGTATGATTGATTGGTAAGCGTACGCTGTATTGATGTGTTCAGCACAGGAGCACGTACCTTCCTGCCTGGGAACCCTGGACCTGGGAAGATTAGGAATGGTTCTTCACATCTTGTCCTTACCTGCTGTGATGCCAGGTTCATGTTATGGAAACTTCTCCTGTGTATGATATATATCAAAATTACTAATTTGAAAGTAACATGGTAAACCTGAAGTGGAAATACAGGGATATATTCTCAGGTGCTGTAAGCTCACGTCAGCCTGCTGCCTTCACTGGCTTTATGTTGATTATCTTACACCAGGTGAAAAGCTGGCCAACTGCTGGTGACTCTACCTACATTAAATGTAACGTTCTTGCTGCGGCAGCTTCCATGCCCTGGGAAAGTCCCACGTACATGCGGAGCCTTGTTGAAAATGTATTTAAGGATCACACATGCAAATACAGGAAGTATCATCATACATATGACAGATCTTGCCTGTCTGCTGAAGATTATGCTGCTCTGAGAGGTGGACGAAGATGTTCAGTTAGTCGAGGCAAGAGTTGTCCGTGATTCCAAAAGCAGTGGGGGAAAAAAAGGGAAATGCGAAAAGTAAATGTCAAAACTAGATTTTTGATTGTTGTTTCAGTGTTGTTCTAGCTGTCAGAGCCCTAAGGGGCATTACTGTCCCTACCCAGCCTCCCCCCATGCCTGCCCGTGGGGCCAGGACCTCATTTCAGCCTCCCAGCTTGGCCCCTTCATGGTGTGGCCCTGCTCACCCTGTGCCCTGACACCAGCAAACTCCCTCACAAACAGGAGCGCTGCCTGAGCAGGAACAAAGTAAAATCTGAGTAAAGGCTTTGAAAATGGTTTTGTCCATAATGAGTGGCTACTGCTATTTGCATTATTTTTTTCTTACCTGTGTGGGCTCTGGGCCATCTCTGCATTTGCTTGTTTGCTGCTGAGAGATTTACACTATTTAATGCAGTTACAGTAGTACTTGATACTTAGCTGATTGTGCTTTACAGTATGGCAGTAGATTGCATGCAACTTCAGCCATCTAAGCAGGGAGTGTTACCTGAAATTGTCATGGTCTGTACAGAGGACTGTAGTTGCTGTTGATACATCTGTAGCCTACTACTACCTTTGGAGAAGTCTTCTCTGGAAAGTGCTGATCCTAGGAAGGGCTCCAGACCGTTATCAAGGATGAACCTGAGGCAGCAACTGCTAACCAAAAATTCATATTCCTCAGGTTTCTTATATGGGTCCTGAGCATAGCCTTAGTAAGATGAGCTTTGCTTCATCTCCTCTTAGGAATAATAAACCAAAAACCTAAAAAAATAATGATCAATTAATCTGTGCTCACATCTGATCAGTTTAAAGCTTAGCACAAGCTGAAGGGTTTGTCTGAACCAAGACCTAATGGCTCACAATATGTGTGTCTTTCAGAGGATCTCGCTGCTTCAGCAAACATATGCTGAGGGCAGCAGAGGGCTTGCCCTTCCCCTTCCGCCATTCCCCTTTGCCAGAAAGTATAACTTCATGTTTAATAGCCCTTGACAGATTTTTTTTTTTTACTATGTATATGTTTAGATTTTTAATATACTCATGCTTTTGCAGCATATTTTGCTCTCAATTCTGTTACGTTCTTCTATTTTTTTTTTTTTTTTTCCTGACAAAACAGATACTCTGAAGCACAGGATAGACCCCGTATGTTCTTTACCTAATAATTTTTCACTAATTGATTTTGCAAGCAGTGTGTATTTTGCAGTTTTTGGTCTGTGTTTAATATGCAGTTGACATAGTGAATGCCAAAATGCAGACCCAACTGTAAATCCACTGCTAAAGCTATGTCCTGCTGCAGGCTAGAGATCTAGAGATCTGCACTAAGTAGTCTGTAGCATCCTTTTATCTTTAGGATGTTTACAAATAAAAATGTCTATATGTCATCTCTGAAACCGTTCCAAAGATTTGTGAACTACTGGTGTATTTTGCAATATTAAGTGCATGCAATATATATATTTTTATCCCTTCGATCAAAGCACAAAACAGAACGTAGCATTTCTTTTCTTTTTCTTTGATGGGTCATGTTTATCTTCTATTTTTTCTCCCCCCCCAAAGTAGGGGATGGGAAAGAGGGGGCACAAGACCCTTAAGGCTAGGGCAGCTTAGAAGACAATGTTTCAAACCTCTTATCTCTTTTGTTGAGTAATGCCATCAATTCTTCTCTGAACTTTCATATGAAAAGCTCAGGTTGAGTCCAGTGACAGTCAGAAAATACCTCTGATATTGTGTGCTTGCATACATTTTTCATCAGGGGTCATTGTTTTTCGCTATGGACAGAACAAAAGAGGCAACAGAAAGCTGTTAACCTTACACAGCCCAGATGATAAAAAGCTAGTGTCAGCAATTCTGCCCTTAGAGTGGAAGGATGTCAGGAAATCTTTAGATCTCACCAACTTTAAAAAGACGTTCATCTTTATCACATCTCTAATTTTTCTAGCCCTGAGCTCTATTTTTGTAGTGTTCTGTAGGTCATCTTTTGGGACGTGGGAAACTTTTTTCTGTGTTATTTTTAATTGCATTTGCAAATCACAGCACAACAACAAAGTAATTTGAATATTCTACAAGTGATTCCTCTGGTATAAATTGTGAGGAACACGAATGCAATTATTATGAGTGGTAGAAATTTTCCCATTGAAACTCTTTTCTAAGTTGAGAATGAAATGAAACTTCGACTGAAAAGTGCCCCTTAGTGTATAAAATATTGAGTATACTTTGTTTGTCAATTAATTTCATCCTGTGCTGAAATTATTTTCATTATACTTTTAATTCACAGCAAAATTAACAAAACTGATTTTACTTTTTGCTGTTCCATGAGCCCCATATTTAAAAAGTCAGTCTCCAGCATAAAGTCAGGGCATCTCATTTTTTTAACTTTTATTAAACATTTCTACTGAAAGTTCATTTTCCATTTAACTTCTATGAATTAAACAAAATACTTTGGCAGCCTAACTGACATAAAACCAGAATAACATCTATTTTCAAAGCTAACAAAAATATTATTTTACCCTGTTAAGTCAAAAAATTTTTGGGGAAAGCTTCTGATTTTTTCAAATAAGATACATTTTTAGGTAAGTGGTAGAAGCTCAACAAATGACTACTTCAAAATATAAGCAGCTCCCTTCTTTGCTATCTTATGTGATACTGTGAAACAAGGTCTGCTATTCTGCCCCATTGATTATTTTTCTTACATTTTTTAAAACAAAATTTCCATGTTTCTCTTGCGATTTTGTCAGCTCTTCAGTCTTTACTGTTGTGTGACATTTCCAATGAAATGTTGGTGTGTTTGGCTCAGGAGATTGTTTTCAGTAGTGTTCAGACAGGAGACTTACTCATCACAGCTGCCCTATAGAGGAATCCAGCTGCAACCTCAAGGAAAGTTCACAGAAGGTGTAGATATGATGAGGGAGTTCCAAGCAGAAAAAAAGATTAACCAAATGCTGAGCTGCAACGTTGTGAGTCAAACAAATGTCAAGCCCAGTTTGCAGGGCTGGATGGCATATAGCTTAGAGAAAGTATCTTGGGCAAATACGTATGCTTCTTCTAGAGCACTTTTGCCGTGAATGCTCAGAAGATGACTTTAAATTCCTTCAATTTATGAGTTATGGGGGACAGGTGGGGTAGTGGAGGGGAACAGAGCCTGAAGAGTCACTCCAGTATCTCTGAAATCCACCTACGTATAGAAGTATTGAAAATATCTCAAAACAGCTGACCAAGAAGTTGGGTTTGTATAAATACAACAGCTTGATGAGAGAAACAAACATTTCCATCCCGTACCTATGAAAAGGAGTCCTAAAAGGACGGATGAAAATGTGATGGTTACTGAAACGGTAGAAAAGACATCAAGCATGTTACAGGGAGGAGGGTAAATCCAAAGATGTCCGAAAGTCCTGTTTTTAGGGGGGAGAGAGTGAGCAGAATCAAGGAGGACATCTATATAACAAAAGGATTGTTTGGTGCAAACATTATCACTTCTGATAAGAAGCAGGTAGAGAAGAAAGACTCTAGCTAATGTCTCCAATTTCACGCTAACTTGGCCCTGTAGCCATCACTGCTTGATGGAATAGACAATGTGTGTGTTTGACTTCAGACCGGTGCGGGTTTCCCAAGGCAGAATGGAGGGTGGGATGAGAATCCAAAGTAATCTGGCAAACAGAACCAACAAGCTGAAATTCAGTAAAAATGAACCAAAGCCAACAGTACAAGGCGTACTTGTACTGTCCAAGGAAGGAGAACTTCACTTTGGCATGATCACAGCTAGTGGAGAAATGTTTATGAAAATGCAGAAGGTAAATTACACAAGCCAGAGATGTTAAGATCCCAGTTGGTGTCCTTTGTATAGCTTTGGGCAACAATTCCTTGAAAAATACAAAGACATACACAGAGGTTCAGGAAGAAAAAATGACACACAATAAGGGGTTGAGGAAATTGAGTTTTCTTAGTCTAGAACAGAAAACGTTAAGTGCAGATATAGTAAGTCTTCTCATGTGTGAAACTACTTGCTTTTGCTTACCTTTAAAGATGATGGTGATCGACTGTCTTCTCTTTTGACTGGCTGTAGGACAAGGTGCAAACACCTTAATGTGAGGAAAGGAAGGTTTGGGCTGCTTATTAGGAAAAATATTGTCTTTAATGATAATGAAGCACTGAAATTGGCTACCAAGTCATGGAATGTCTTATGCTGTATTTTATTTACTTGTGTTTTATAGAACAGGTTTGACCAACATGTGTCAGAGTTGGTGTGGATATGTGTACCCTGTTTCAGTGCAGGAGTGTGGGAAAATGATGTGTTGAGGTCTATTACTCCTTACAATTCTGAGGTATAAATTAATCTTTACCTAACTGATGGGAGAAGTCAAAAGGCAGTAAGGATAATTTAAATATAAGTCTTTTCACATCTTTATGCTATTTAATTTAGAGGACCAAACTTTTCTTATGGCCTGTCAAGATGGATCAAGCTCCCATATAAGAAGGTAGCTCAGAACCTCTTTCAAAGTGAGTCTCACTAAAGGCTTGAACCCACTAAATAGTATTAAGGATAAAAAACATATTAGCCGTAAAATTGGATACTTCATACTTGCCAAGGGTAAGCAAATCAGGCTAGTGGTCAGTACTTAAATGAGGGATGGCAGGTATCCTTGGACATTTTGCCTCAACTCGGAACAAGATTTGGGAAGTGGGTCAAAGGCTTTGAATTCTGTATGTGATTGTATGTTTTCATTTAGGAAAATAATGTATAGTTATTTAAATATTTTTCTTGCTGTCTTAAGTTGATCTTGTTCTTTACTTGAAATATAAGTATTGTTCACTCTTGGGAAAGCAGTTGTGGGGCCAAGTCATACTTTAGGACAGATGTGCTCTGGCAGCCCGCTATCTTATTTTCTACAAAGCAGCATACCTGCAAACTCTCAGCCACATAGATGACATGAAACAAAAGTGAGCTACGTATTACTGGGCATGATGCATGAAAATTTCATTAAAACATAGATAGTTTTCCCTGGGAAGGGAAAATTGTCTGAAAATACTACATTTGGCAAAGCAGGGAGAAAAGCAAAATAATATCAGTACGGTAAAACTAACCATTTAGGGGGTTTCAGGCACAGATGCATTCTGTCATAATCCCACAGATGGTAGCCTTGCACCAGTGGCTTCTCAGCTCCGCATGTACATCAAATGTTTTTTTATATATATATATTTTTATATAGGCAGGAGAAAAATCAAATTTTGTATTCATTATTGCCCAATAGTGTATGACATGGTAATAACAAAGCCTGAAGAAGCACATGTTCCTCACGCAGGTGGGATCAAAGCTGCATG
This sequence comes from Pygoscelis adeliae, assembly GCF_000699105.1. NCBI lineage: Eukaryota > Metazoa > Chordata > Aves > Sphenisciformes > Spheniscidae > Pygoscelis > Pygoscelis adeliae. The sequence continues at coordinate 871,763 of NW_008824549.1, read as the reverse complement.
GTGAGCTTCTAATGCATGTGGAAACTTAACATTTTCATGGTGAAGTTATTGGACATCTGGGGTCTCATGATCACCAGAAATACTGAAGTCTGGTTTCCAATGGGTTTGTGTCTCTTGTTCCGGTTGATTGGTCTGTGTTGTGATTCAAAGATGGATTATGTCAAAGTTCAGCCTGCAAGAAAACCTTCAATTGCACCACCCAGGACTCCAGAGAGTCCACATGTGGAAAATACCATGACTGAGGAAGGAACTACTCTATTGTCTTGAAGTAAGAGTCACAATTAGGGCATTGATAACAATGCTTTTTTATGTGAGTGTTGATTTTCTGTTGTCTGTTTCTAAGAAGCACGCTTGCGCATGCTCTTTACTCCATTCGGAGCACTGTAAGGTTTGTGTCTTCTGTCATGTGGAAGAATCATAATCTGATAATGAGTTTGGAAATACTTTCCTTTTATAAGTCGTATTTCTGGTGATTGTGCTTTCTCAGAAGTTTTCTGGTTTTCTTTTGGAAGCAATTTTTAAACCAGAATAGAAATTACAGACCTATCCTCCCCGAAGTTTGGCACCTTGGCTGTACACTTTTTATGGGCTTAATTGGGATGGCTGAAGAGAGCTCGTTGTCCATTGAGCTCATGGGAACTTTCTTCTAGATTATCATTTATTTAAGAGCATATATGTAAAATTTAATCATCACACAACTTTAAAATTTTGGTCCATAAGTTGTGGCTTGACCTGAAGGGTATCTATATAAGGACTGTGAATTCACTAAGATGGTTTTAAATGGGAAGGAATTAAATCTCACCAATATGAGACTGAAGTAAGATTGGAGTTCATCCCAAAATATGAGCAGTTGTGTGCATTTGGTGTATTTAAAATGCAAAATAGAGCAACTCCCGTGTTAATGGAAGGGCGATTGTTGTATCTTCT
>NW_008824549.1:859416-870821 GCF_000699105.1 Pygoscelis adeliae | reverse complement strand
TCATGGTTTGCTAATGAAGGTCTGTGCTAGAACATGGCAAGTTGCAAAAGCCAGTCTATAAATATTTATCTTGCACGGTCTTGAATCTGAATGCTGGCATGAACTTGTTTATGAACGAGATTAAATTTGTGCTGCTTTTAGGCAAAATATGAGCCATTGGAATCATTAATGCCTGCAGGGAAACCTTATTAAATATTTTTTAAGTTCTTCAACTTTTGCTGAGCTGACAGTCTTTCCTTCTTTGGCTGGAATGCTCTTTCCTGCTAGACTAGATTTGATTTCTGAGCATCCACAGGGAGACTGTAGCTTCCCCTGCTGGTGTGGAGGGAAGAGGGATAAAATAATAACATAAAATACCCTGTCATTTAGGATATCTCCGTCATTTAGAGACAGACTGTAATAACACTTATTTCTCCCTAAATTTTGCTCTGTTAGCAGTATTAATGTGTCTCGCTACTCGTCGCCATGGAAAGCGAGAGAACATGTCACAGAAGTTGATCCGTTGTGACATGGCGTAATAACAATGTCAAAATTTGACTGTTAGACCTCTTTAGGGCATTGGGAGGATCCAAATGGAAGTTTCCAACCTTAAGGTGTTGTACGCTAGAAGTGCTACCTTCAGTTACAAACCAGCCTGGGTAGTCTGCGGGTAGCATACACTTAGTTTCCTTCTCACAGAGCAGTGTGGCACTGTTAATGGCAGGCTGTTTGCAGTATCCGGACTGTGAGTGAGATTCTAGTTTACAGATCAATTACAAGGAGAAAAGGACTTCTTCAAGCCTGATATTGTCTTGCCCTGTTCTGATAGTCCTTTGGAGGCTGCAGAAGGCACCAGGCTTGGTGGTATATCTGTGAGCTACTCCCAGGATAGGGCTCTACCTCAAAGGCACAATACAGCCCTTAATTATTTATTTCGAGCATGAATTATTTCTTGACTTGAACGCTATTGTCTTCTGCCAAGGCTGGAACGACTTAATGTGTTGATTGCTCACAGTTTTGCTCTCAAGCCTTGATTGTGATGTCTGAATCCAGGGAACATATTTTAATTTTGATGAACGTGTAACTCCCAGAGAGCAGTGTGTAGGCATCAGGAACAGGATGCACCTAAATGCATAAGCTATAGACACAGCCAGCTGTGAGTGAGACATTTATTGAGCAAATACTCCCTTTGTTGTAAAGACCATGAAAAAAGCTGAGGAAAACTGTGTGATGGGTTACTAAATACATGTCTGTAATGAGTCTTGCATTGCTCTGATGTACCTATGCCACTTCACTAAACTACAGTGGAGTGACATGGTTACAGGGGGCCAGCCTAAGCAAGGTGATGACCCGACGTTGAAATTTGCTAAATGGCTGTGATCTCCACTAGCAAAAGTGCCCCAGACGTTAAACTAACATGTTTTCCCAGTACCAGCTTGCTGAAGGACTGGACATGCTCGCTTGCTGACCCCAGTATGGTCTTGGTAACTCATGCCCCCTACAAATGAGGTTCATTTCCCGGATCCCTGTTACTCAGAAGATACTTCTAGCCTTCCTGCAATTATGTTGACCTCTTCTTGCGTGGGAGAAGAGATTGGATAAAAATGCCATGATAGACATCAGGTGGAAATAGTAAACACAACTGGAAGAATTCTGTATGGAGCAATGGTTTGTGTAGAAACACTGAGTCTTACGTTACTGTGGGGTGAAATATAATCAGAAGTGTTAATTTACACTGTAGATTACAGTACTTGCTGCTTTCTCCCCCCCTTCCCTTTTTAACATCAAAGGGAATTGAGTCAAACTGAAAGAGCTCATCTGAATAAATGTAATATTGAAACAACTATCTATAGGGATATTTTCAAATGAAGATACATTTGCCAGTAGTTTGGAGAATATTGCATGCCTCTCTTCAAATGTCCAGGTCTTTATTGATTGGGTTCATCTGAGTTTTCTTTCTATTTTTAACCAAAAATATTGAGATTTCAATAGAAAATAAGCAGGAATAACAGGTCATTGGCAGGATGCATTTTAAGGTACAGACATGCAGTCTTGTGTCAGCACTGAGCCTCCGGTGAGTGCTGACTGGGGTGTTTGGCTCTACCTGGGGTATTATGGCTGAAATCAGAGGTGTAAAACACCAAGACTAGAGCTGGTGTCTGTGGAGATAAACAGAAGAGGAGAGTGTCACCTTCTACGCTCTCCTCGTGTCATGCACTCTCTCCACCTGGCATCATGAAGTTGAAATATCTGGCACCTTGCCATCAGTATTTTTCCAGGAGCTTAAAAACATCCAAAGTTCTGCGTGTGTCGAAGCATCTCTAGTAGGCTTATGGCTGGAACTACAACTTTTGAAACTGTATGCAGAAGATTTCATGGCACTCTTTGTTCAACATCCTCATGCTTACTAGTTTCCAGAATGGGTGGTCCAAGGTGGCCCTTGGTGATATGTGTGTACCAAACATTGAAGTCCAAGCATGGTATTTCAGGACTGCCCTCCTAATACCTGCTTGGGATTGCATTTCAGTTTGTTTGTTTTTCTTAAGGCCTTTGACACATTGTTCGGTGGGTTTTAATCCAAAGCGGTGATTTTAGCTCAAGGTTTCTATTGAGGAAGCATCTGCACCGGGAGAGCAGGTGAACTGGGCCGTTTGGGTGTATCCACTCTGTGCTGTGCAGCATCGCGCAGTGGTATCCAGCTCCCTGAGGAAGTGTCTGGGCACCTGCAGCGCTGTGGGGATGAGACCCCATGCCTCTGGTCTGTAGGTCTGCTGAAATACTTCCGCGTGGCTCTGCATCATGCTTGGTAGGTGCACCCTTTCTGTATGCAGAGGAAACACGCTGTTAGGCAAATAAGAAAACTCAAACTGAAATTCGTCTTTTTGAGCAATTCTTACATTTTGTGGCTGAACGGATCAGAGTGGAGTTACATGGCTGCTGGTATATTCTGGTTAGTATAATCCTTCACTGCTGAGAAAAAACTTAAATTTTTACAGTATTGGCTCACCTCCTCTATAAATTCCCAGAGACTAAAACTATTATCTGAAAGTATATAAATTGTCTTCCCTACCCTCTCTTCCATACTGCCTCAAAGCTTCGGGCTCCGATGTGCACTGCCCTGCGAGACACTGCTCTCACCTTGCTGTGTTTCTGTTGAATAACTTTTTTGTTAAATTTTGGCTTACATGAAGGAAGTAAACATGTCAAAGAACCGTATACATATTCCTCAGAAAAGATTGATCACTTATACCCTAAATGTGATTATATGTAAAATGTTTATAAAAATATAGTATATGAAAGGCTAATGCATAGATGAACTAGTCACATTACGAACAAACAGCAGTACTTTTATATTCTACTTTAAATAGGTTTAGATAATACTCTGTGTTTACTTTAGGCTGCAGTTATATTTAAAGAAATAAATGCTTTTTGATGCGCAATTTAGGCTATTTAATGGCGAGATAGTAAAATGTTGAGATAAACAAGGAGAACTGAGATAAGTTAATTGGAACACTTTTTATTTATTATGAGCTACTTTTTCTGAGCTGCTACTGACTGATTTGTACATTGCTAATAAGCATTTCATGTGATTAACTAGCAGTTAGTGCTTCATAACTTGTTAATGAAGAGTAGAAGCTGTATGTTGCTACCAAGGATTTGAAAGCGTCATGAACAGCCAGCCTTGACCATTCTGAGGTCTGCTAAGTTAGGATAAAGAGCCTCAAGCCCTGATTTTATTCATAGCCCCATCTTCAAAGGAGGAAAAAACCAGAATGGTGCAGGAAATAAAAAATAATGCAAATCAATTCTTTGATTAAAGTTTTCACCATAGTTCGTGATGCAATTTCCAGATCAGGCAGTTGTTACTATTATTTGCTGCTGTTAGGAATAACAGCAATATTGTGTACTGATTATTGGTTCAGGGGGATGGACACTGAAGCAATTTTCTTTTATAGTTGTCTTCATGGTCCTACCCAAAAATCTGTTGGTTGTTCGACCCTATGGCAAGAGATGCAGAGCAAGAAAAGCACTAAAACAGGATCTTCCTCCTGAAAGTTAACAGATCAAACAGTAGCAGGCTATTCCTGCAAAAATACAAGCCTCCTGTGACTTATTCCCAGGAGAGGCCTTATAAATACGAAACTGTTTACCGTTGTTGCATAAATATGGGTGTGATTCCCAGTCGTAAGAGGCTGGCTAGTGCTGCCGTGACTGCACAGGGAGGTCTCCAGGTAGCTGGAGATGACGATACCAAAGCATGAGCAGGTGTCCAGTTACAGCTGAAGGAATTACTCTTCTGGAAATAATATATATTTCTGAATTTAATCTGATTTTCTTCTTCTTTTATATTTTTGAACAGATTGCAATTTCTTAAAGTTAGTTATTGCTGTAGTGCACTTTTTAAATAGTTCTTCAATTATTTTTCCTTTCAGTTTGCTAACCTCTAAATTGAATTATTTTAATTGTTGTATACCATGGTCACTCACTGCCTTGTTTATACATAGGCTGTATTTTTTTAAGAACCGACTGAAAAAATAATAATAGTTGAACTAGTCATGCAGGTATTTTTTATCATTATAATGTAGTTTAAATTATTAGTATGAAAAAAATATACTTGATTTAAACTGGCAAGAGAAGCTCATTGAGCTGCATATATAACTAAGAGCTACAAAATTACATGTCTGGTTATGAGTGAAGCTTCTGTTTAATTGAGGCAATGGATCTTAGAGGCAGTGCCAAGGTAGGTAGTGCAGTGAGGTTTTTAGTTGGAGGTGAAGAGCACCTATCCTAAAAGAAAAGGTGATCACAAAGATGGTGAGGGGAAAACAAGTTGAGGAGAAAACATCTTGAGAGGGAAAGGAATGAGAATTGGACTAAGGACAGAGCAAGTAACCAGAAATCTTGGAGATGCTGGTACAGAATAAAAGGGAAAAACAAAGAATAAAAGAGGAAACCAAAAGGGAACATTTGAAAGGAAAGGGGTGGTGATAGTGGAGCTGTAGGTGGAGGGAAAGGGGCAGAGAGCAGAGCTGCACATCACTTGCACATCACTGATTAATGTCTGTACGCATGTTTAATTTGGGGGAGTAGCAATTGTTTTCTCTCAGAAATGCTGACTAGTTTTGTTGTTTTCTTGCATGATTTACCTTGGGGGCTTGATGCAGTGTTTCAGTCTTGCACAGGAGTATTTATTAGAGAACAGAAAACCCTGATGTAACTTTGTACGCTACGTGTTTGTAGTCGATGGGATTTTTAACTCATGAAGCCATGATCCACAGAAGCAATTTGACTGTGCGCTGTACTGTTAAGGGCGCCCCAAAAGATGGTTTACTGAGTTAGCAAAGGTTACTTAGCTAAAACCCCAGTCATTGTTTTTTCCTTAAATCTGTTACAACACAGAAAGCCACAATAAATTTCCCCAGGTTTTTCGTATCTGGGTAAGGTTGCCCCTATTTTTATGGCTGCCAGTCTTTTCTTCAGGTACTTCTATTGCTAACATTCAACCAAATTTGTAACTAAGTGTGCCTGTGTGATAAAATAAAAGACAGTGCAGTCATACCAAAGCTATGTCTCCAAGAGCTGTACAGCCGTGTTAGTGTGCCCACCAGAGCTGAAGAAGGGTTTCATTAGCCAAGATGGAGCTGCTACTCTAGCAAAGCCATGCAAACCCACCCAAGCCTGGTGTCTCTGCACACCCCTACACTTATGCTTTTTGATAAGCCATCTGGTATTCATTTAACTGTCGTATCTGCCTCCTTCCTTTGCTGTAACAGCTTCCAAATCCTTTAAGTCAAACAACAACTTTAGACATTTGACAGCAGGATAATTAAAATATCAAATTATAAGAAATTTTTAAAAAATGAGATCTCTTTCAGATTGTAATTTTCTGCAGCAATCTGGTCTTTCCAATAGCAGAAATGAGGTTTTTGGGTTTTTTTAATAAGAAAACCAAGGGCTCAGTTAATGGGCGAGTATAAACTGAATACTGCATATTGCTAACAGTACAGCCAGTACATTTTTTCAGGAAGAAAATACTCCGTGTTCTTTCCAAAAGTCAGTGTAAATATTCCACCCCGTGGGTCACTGGTATGCCTATGTGCACGGAGGCTCTGAATATATGTCTGTCTTGGTGCTCCCCTCTGCTATATTAAATGAAACTAAGAAGCAGGTAACCTTCAGCGAGCGCTTCCAGCTAAGCTCAGCTGCTCATAACTTTTCTTTCTGGCAGCATCCTCCTTCCTGCAGCTTCCTCAAGCAGTGACAGCGAGCGTGTATTTCCATTCCCATGCTCAGCCTTTTCCTGAGCTGGCAGCGACAGCACTCACCTTGCCCAGGGACGCGGTGAGTCAGCAGAACAGCTCAGTGCAGAGGAGCTCAACCAAAGCAGCAGACCTCAGATGAGCATGGTTGTGAAAAATGTTTGTTTACAAAAAGCCCTTTTCTTTTTCAAGAAGGAAAAACAACTGAACAGATGCTTCAGTCCCACAAAATTTCTTTTCCAAGAGTACATTTTTCTTACGGAATCGACAGCATCTTCCTATCAGAGACTATATTATCATCTGGGAAGTGTTTATCTGATCTTTAAGGAAAAGATTAAGAAAATGAAGATACATTGTCTGATACCAGCTCAACCACTACAGAAATATCAGAGGATCCTTCTAATCTGATGGCTGCAAACAAGGTCATGTAAATTACCCAATAAATGTTGAAACACATAATAGAGGTTTCATTGTATACCAAGATGTGCTTTCAGTTTTTCAGTAACATTCTCTCATATCTTTTTTTCCCTCTACATGTGAAAAACTCGTAAATTTGGGATAGTCTGGAGAAGAAAGAAATTCTAGAAATGGCACAGTTCCTCGCCATACTTCTCAAGGGTAAAGTGTCTCAATTTACAATTTAAAAAAAAAAACAACACAAAAACTTTCCTGGTCTGATATCTTGGCAGACACAACCCAAAATGTAGGAATTAAATTAAGTTCTTGCTGTCATGCTCATTGATGATAAAATAGACTTTTCAACCAGAATTTCTTTCTCAAAGTCTGTGGGTGAATTTAATGTAAAATACAATCCAGTTCTCTATTGGCACAGCAATTCTAACAAAATGAGGTATAATAATTGTATTTTAAAGGCCAACATTAGACACGCTTCTTGAAAGGCATTGGAAATTGTTCTGCTAAGTAAGGAGGTATTTTTATATAATGGCTTTTAATCACACAGGAGCTGCACTTCTTGAATGAAAGGTCAATGTAAGCAAAAGTGGACTTCAAAAGGGCAAACCTTGTAGATAGACAAGAAAAAATAATTTCCGGCTTTGAATAGGGGAATTCTGATTCTCCTTAGTTATGAACTCTTGCTCAGTTTCTTGCGTAGATTACTAAACTGTATGAAAGCGGTTGACTAAGCGGATTAGTTGTTCTTAAAAGAATTTCATCCCTGAATTGCTCAGCTCTTACCTCAGATTCCAGTTAAAATTTGGAGATGTCAGTGTAATGGCCTCTGTGCAGTGTACAAAGATCGGACTCTCTGGATCTCACAGAAGAAGATTAAAGCCCACAGCAATGAAGCAGTGCGGGTTGGGACTGCAGGGCAGCACCGTGCCCGTCATGTTTCTTTCACTTAATGAAAATTGTTCCATCCTTGTGTTTTAGAGACAGAGAAAGGTTTTTTTCTTTGCCTGTGGTTTGCTTGATATGTGACAGCGTATTTATATTTGATCTATGGTACACCATAGTACTTCACAAAAAGAGAAAGGAGGAATTCTGGCTGCAAAAGGAGATCTAGGACCTGCAAGCTGGGGAGAAATCTCAGCACCATTGGTGTACAAGGGGAAAGCTAGAGGTTCTGCTGCCCTGTCCCTTGCTACATGTAGTATAAAACGCTTTCTCCCGACATGGAGTCCATCTACTATTTTGAGGAATATATATTTCCTTTAAGTTAGTCCAGGTACAAAGTGGCAACTCTGAAGAATTGAATACTCATTACCTTTCATATCACAGCTATTGCTAAGGCTCTTCAGCTATTTGAAAGCTGTATATGAGTTTCCAGATTTGTGATTCGGAATGATACGGTGTAGAGGGAAGGTTCTCAAATACTAGTTTTTTTGAAGGAAGTGTTTAGAATGGCCCTGTTGTGTTCAGATTAACCATTGTTAAAAATCCATGCTCACAGACTATTAACTTTTTTCATGCCTGGTTATCTACACTGTTTTACTGCAGTGTGTTCTGAATTGAAACTGGTAGAAAAATCTTTTTGAGGATAATTTACCTCGTGACATAGGAAACTGGCAAAAGATGTTACAGCTTTTGGACAGGCTAAAGGGTTCCAGCTTATCCAAAGATGAGGTTTTTCTGTCCATAACTAGACATTGAGATGCCTTGCAATTTAATTTCTAAATATTTTTTAATGCAACTCAACTTTAGGGTCATTGAACTGTGACCATATGAGTGTCTAATTATCTTTCAGTTCTCATCTCTTTCTGTTGGCATCTTTACTCTATTGGGATCTTTTTGGAATGTAAAATCTGCTCAGAGGAGAAATAATTGCATTGAAATTAACTGGCAATAATTGCATGGTTGTTTGGGCAGAAATTAGATTTCTTAGGTTTATGGGTAAAATGCTGTAAAGGTAAAGCCTTCCATTTTATGGCATGTTATGGAAAACACACTGTATTCCTCTTTTACTTGTGTAATAATCCCTCCAGTACTTCCTGGGCTTTCTATCCTGTACAAAGTAACAGAGTAAATTCCCCTGTGGCTACTTCAAATTCTTCTCTAAATTATCCTGGCAGCAGAGTTAGATGTTGCATTCTTATTCTTAATCTCTTTGATTACTTGATTGATTCCCTTCTGATATCCCTTCAATTTAATAGCGATGGCTTTCCAAGTTGTCCTGACTTGAAGGTGAAGTTTTGCAGAGTCCCCTCTAAGCTAAAACTAGGTCTGCTGTTTTTTTCTGTTTTATTTTAAGTTTAAGCAATATCTCTTTGAGATTTTTTCCCCCCTTTTTTGTTCTTTAATAGAATGGACAGACTCACTACTATGAAAAAACAAACATTCTTAATATTTTTTTTTTCCATCAGAAAGGGTATATCAAGAAGAGAAGAACTCCTAAGCATAAAGCAGTGTTGAATGTGCGTTGCGTACTGGCAAGGGGAGATGTGGGATTGATGGGAAAATCCACTCTGACCAGAGACTAGCAGATTTCTTAGGGGTTATTCAGCAAATCCGTGAATACGCCCAGTGCTTTCCAGCTGCTCCTGACCAGCACGGGCTGGGAGGTAGGACAGCACAAGAGCTGTTTCTCTCTAGAAGGAGCACTTTTGGTATACAGGGCTCAGGCTGAGCCTGAGACAATTAATTTAGTCTAGGTGCTCTGGATGTTGAGTGTGTTTCGTAACCCAAATACCGTACAAAGACCAGGATCTAGCTTTATTTATTAAGATTTTTGCATTGATCACACGTATTGCATTTGAAGTGCAAATTCTTGTGGTACTGCAAAATCTTACTGTGACTCCTCATATATTTGCGGCTGCTTAATGCTATCTAGGATGCAGGGTCCTGCATTTTGCAGTAAATTGAACTCAACTCCACGCTGCTTTTCTCACACTGTTTCTCGATGAATGTGATTTACTTGCAGTGATTTTTATGCACAGTCATGAGTTCTTAATCTAAGAGTTCTGCATTGAAGAAAAGAAAAGGAAAAAAAAAAAGAAAAAAGAAAGGAAGGTTAAAAAAAAAAAACAAAAAAGAGGCAGCAGCTCTTGGGATCTCTTTTATATTTCTGGTCTGTTCCACTGATTTTTTTCTATTGTTTCAGGCTATTAATACTTGAGTGTGGGTGCTGTGATGAGGCGGTCCTGCTCAGCAGGGTGAGGAGGAGCGGGTAGCGATGGGAAGGTCTCTGGATGCCTTATGTAAGGCTCTGAGCCCGCAGCAATTTGTGTGTGGCAAAGCTGACTGAATTATGCCATGTGAAAGAGGAGTCCAGAGTGGTGCCCAGCATTGCCTGCAGCAGCAACGTAACCTTTTAGTGAACCGTCAGTGTTTTCCCACTGTGTGGGCAGCCTGGTGGATGTAGGAAGGTGGTTGTAAGAAAAAAAAATAGCTTTTTGGGTGACCAAGCTTGGCTCCTGTTAAGGATAACTGGTTTTTAGAAGGATACTGCTTTGAGCCGTATATGTCTATTTACTTGATTTCTGGACACCCAAGCTGGATTCTGACCCATCTTTCTCCACGGGTTGAGAAATTCTTCATCTGGTCTGTGAATTTTTAATAGATTTCATATACTTTCAAATACTACTTTCATACGTGGTAATGAAAACCATTCCTTGTCCATAATCATAAGGAGCCTTGTATCGCTGTGGTAAAACCACCTATTTTTTTCTTACCCAAACATGACCCTGAAATCTCGGAAACATTTATATTTAGACCAGTGTTGTAATCCATGCGCAGTGATTTCCCAGGAATCTGAGAGAGATCTTCAGGCATTCACAGATGCATATTTATTCTGAAACAAAATAGTAAATAGCTGAAGGTTAGAACGAAAAATGCTGTACCAACATGGTAGTTTGAATCTCAAAACCTTGCTTTAAATAGCATCATCCTAATTTCAGAGCAGATTTAGAATCAATTAAGTTAATTATGGAAAGAGAAAGCAGAGGACTCATATGTTGTGGCCCTGTTAATCACACTGACTTGCATTTAATCACACAGTCTTACATTAATCACACAGCTTCACATTTATATTGTTTTATGGTGCATGAGGACCGCAGTGTTTTATGCAGAAACCATTTCAGGCACTACTGAAATGCAGCTTCCTTTTCAAGGATGTGGCAAATGTCTCACAGCCCATAGCAGTGCTGACAACGGCTGAGGGCAGGAAAGAGGAGAACAGGAGAAAGGAGAAAGTTAGGAAAGGTAGAACATAACCACTTGAACGGTTTTATTTGTACTGCTGTGAGAAATATGCTGTGATCAATACCTGGGACTAACAAGATTTAGCTTTGCTACTTTTATGAAAATGTAGCATCTCTGATGGCCTCCTAGCAACCTGCTGAGGTGCTGGGATTAATTTAAATTTGAGGAAGCAATGGCATCTACTGAATAACTAACATGATTTCTTGCAGCATCCAGTATTTCCATTGTAGTTACCAATCTCAGTAGATATCTAGTGCATAAAATTTATCTCCCGAAGAAAAATAAAAAGGATAAAAGTTATAAAAAGGCACAAAGCTAAGGTTAATAACTCTGTCCTGTTATTACTTTGGATATTCATAGAATCATAGAATAATTTGGGTTGGAAGGGACCTCTACAGGTCATCTAGTCCACCCCCCCTGCCGTGGGCAGGGACATCTTCAACTAGATCAGGTTGCTCAGAGCCCTGTCCAACCTGACCTGGAATGTTTCCAGGGATGGGGCATCCA
>NW_008824549.1:828090-858131 GCF_000699105.1 Pygoscelis adeliae | reverse complement strand
GATGGATAGTGGCTTAGCAACTTCATCCACCAGTTCCTTCAGGACCCGCGGGTGGATCTCATCAGGTCCCATGGACTTTTGCACCTTCAGGTGCCTTAGATGGTCTTGAACCTGATGTTCTCCCACAGTGGGTGGCTCTTCATTCTCCCAGTCCCCGCCTTTGCCTTCTGTGGTTTGGGTGGCGAGGCTCAAGCACTTGCCGGTGAAGACCGAGGCAAAAAAGTCATTGAGTACCTCTGCCTTCTCCGTATCCCGGGTTATTATTAATTACAATATGAGCTTTTGATGTAGAGCACTGGGTCTTTATAAGGAAGAGCATGTGGGTAACTTGGCAAGAACTACCCTCAGAGGAGTAACATCATTATTCAGGCAACCTTTCCTTTAGGTTGCATCTTGTCAGCTTTCGTTGCCTTAACCCTGTCACAGTTTAGGAATACCTCATGTAATCAGCTGCCCTTATTTTTATGAATTTACCTGGAGGTCTACAGGAATCATAGCAGTCAGGAGCATTGCATGGATTAAATTAGCATGAGTCACATTGAAATTACAATGGAGGGGTCATAAATAGACCAGGAGTGCTGATATAAAAGTCTTGTCCTAAAGTTTTATCACTCAGTGTGACATGAAGTCTAAAAGAGGCATCAGATTTTAATGTGTGTTTGTAGTTTAGATTGCAACAGGGTAGGTCGTAAGTCAATTTAAGGTTTTTGTCTCCTAGCTCTGGGATCATTATCAAGAATTAGGAAATTATATCTGTAAAATTACACTCGCTAACAGCTGATTCCTTGAGTTTATAATGTGTGTTAAATAAAGCTTTTCCTGCCTTATTTTCCCACAGCATTCTAATTTATTAATGGAGTCAGAAGAGGTTTGTGTGTGGTACTTGATGATGTTACATTTCCTTAATGTCGTGGTTTAGATTTCAGTACAAATGGAATTCTCTGGATGGTAAAAGGAAGTCTGATAAACATGACAGATATAGACAGATTTAAAAAAAATGTTTTGCTCAATTTACTGTATTGACTTGCACATTATGTATATATTAGTGGATTTTTTTTTAGAAATTATATTTCAAGGAGTCTTGAAAGAGTAGTTTTATGTTTTTAATTATTTTATAATTATGCAATTTTAATAATTATATTCTTATTTAAACTATTTCATAGCGGCTGTAACATAAAGGATGAGTAGAAAAATAGTCTTCTATAGAATCTTTGAAAACAGGTGAACAGCAGAATTGTGCTTATACGATCCACACTCATTTGTGATTTCTTAATGCTTTTTAAAAAAAAACCAACACCAAAACTCCAAAATTGGGCATTCCTCGAGTACCATGAGACCGGGATGGGACTATACCATCTACTTGTAGCAGAGGTGCTACGTAAGCTGGGGTGAAGTTATGCCACACCACCCAGATGTGCCCACCTGAAGGAGAGATTGGCCCCAAGCCTCTCCCATCCAGGATGAAATGGCACACAGTGCAATTGGTTTTGTCTTTATCAGTTCCCTGGAGGCCAGGACACATGGGCTTTGTCTACATTAGGATTGTGAACTGATAATGGTCTATCTCTAGATCAAAACAGTAGGTGTTGAGGACCTGGCACTCTACACATTTCTAGGTTTTTTAACTGAGATTAACTCTAGTACCATGGATTGAATACCTGTTTGAGGCTGGAGTGTACTGGAGAGTATATATACAGGTATGGGTGTGTGTGTGTGCATGGATATAGATATATATGTGTGTGTGTATATATGTGCCACTGGACACACACACATATAAATACGTGTGTGCATACATATATGCCATATATGGCTGTCTGTATGTATATATGTATCCCTGGTCAGACTTACCGATGGATGCCTCATTTCCTGCAGTCCTTGCAGGCTTACAGGGTTGTGGTTACAGTGGGCATCCCATATGCAAGGTCAGAGCAGTGGTGATACCAGTAGCTTGCTCTAGAATAAGGATTTGCAGTGTAGTACAAATTGACTGTTTAATGTTAAACTGCTCCTATGACAGGAAATCAGTGTAATGGCCCCATTCTAAAGTTTGCAAACATACTTACATATCTCTAAAGTACCTATTGTTTTGCTGAGGAGGAAAGATAGTCTCTGCTTAAAGACAGAAAATGCTTATTTAGAAGGAAACTGGGTGCCAGAGTACTGCTACAATAGTTGCATTTCATGAACAAAGCATGGGTCAGTTAATTTGGGGAAGTCCAATCTAACTACAACACTAACAACTTGGTACCTTTTCCCTCATGGGGAAAAAGCTGGCCTGACAGCTTTTTAAAATCTCTGGTCCATAGTCTAAGGATGTAAACTGCCTGCAGATTAAGCAACTTGATCACTGCAAATACCTGGAGGGAATTTTTTCCCCATAAACAGGATTAGACAAAGATATGCCATGATCCCATTGACTGATGGATTGGGGAGGCCTTTAAAGACTTTTGTTCCTAAAAATTCATAGATGTGGGTACCATTCTTTTTTTTCCTCCCATAGTCCCCATGGAGAACTGCAGTTATTTTAGCTCTATCAGCAATCTCGCTGTCTGTGCAGAGATAAGCATCGGGCAAAACTTAATAGACTGCATCTTATAGTGTGTAATCTAATACTCAGAGATAAATTATAAAATAAGCAAAGTATTAACCAACTTCCACGACTTCTAGATGTCAGCTATTATGGGACTTTTTGCTGTGGAATGCATTAAATCTTTCTATTAGAGTATTTTGTTACTGTTACAGTAGTTAAGAAGATTTTGAAAATAATAATCTATATCCCTGGAAACCATAGTCTTTCTGGGAGCTGTTGCCTTCAAGTACCATCCTAATCATCTTGTAAGAAAGGAGTGGGGAGGTGGAATTCAGCAACAGGGAGGTGCTGAGACTCAGACTGAAATACAAGTACTTCCTCATAGGTACGCTGGATCAAGAGGGGGTCTATAATACTCTTCTCCTGTATTATAATAATTCGGAATCATGTGCAGAAAAAGGGTTTGCACACCATGGAGCAGGGTATATCTCCCTCCTTTTCAGCCTTTTTGTAGCCATCCCTTCTTCTGCATGCCTCAGCAGCCTCTACCACTGAGCAGAAAGGTGGCTTTCTAGGGACGGATCTGATGATCAACTATGGTATATACTTTGCAACCCTAAGTTCGGTGTCATATAGGTATTTCAGATAAAAATGAGACTGAGTCAGTAGCAGTCTTCACCTTGACATTTAAAAAACATTTCATCAAACTTCTCACAAATCCTCTTGGTTCTATGCTTCGTAGCATGTGGTTAACAGAGTAAAATACCAGATAAAGACAGCAATTATATTTGGTTAAAAAGGGTGATGCTTCCATCCAAGCTGAAGGGGACCTCTAGAGATCAGGGAGTCCAAACACATTTTAGGGTGCAAACCGGAGAGCTTTCTGCACCATACAGGCAGGCAAAACAGAGACAGTTACAAGTGTGGATCACTTCCATCTGGTTTCAGTCTCTATTTTGCAGGTTTTAGAAGGAAAGTTCCTTCCTTTTGTATAGAGTTGTTGTTTGGATCCATTTTCACTGCAGTACTCAAAGTCCTAGACATTGTTTTCCTGTTACCTTGCAACAGCATAAGGCATCGAGTAATCAGAATATTCACCCCGAGCCTAAATGCTAGAAAGTCTTTGGTGTCAGGCTGGATTTTCCAGAAGCCCTCAAACGAGACTGGCGGGCTTTGATTCTGCTACACGTGGGCCAAGGCCTAAACAGCACAGTATAGTTCCCCCTATGTGATTAATCCCGTTGGCTTCGAAGGGATTTACATCATTAAAGCTGTGATCTTGTTCAGTCAAGGGAATCCTGAAGATACTTGAGATAAACATCACTGGACAGACAATTTATCCCTGCAACTTTAGTTATTCCATGAAACAAGCTTCTGTGCTATTACAATGCATGGGGCAATCTTTGTTAGTCGGAAACAATGTCTCTCTACATTTAAATAAAAACCCCAATATTTTCTTTAAAGACATCCAAGAACATCATGCATTTCCTAAAGTACTCCTGTCTAACATCCTTCACTACCCGTGCGTGACAAATACTTCTGTATTCCTAGAAAAACTCCTTTATATTCCTATAAATGAACAAAATGTTATGACTGTGGTGCACTTTTAATCTGTTAGTAGCTGCCAGAGGTTAAATCTATATTTATAAATGCCTACAGTTCTGCTTGCCTTTTAAAGTCATTGTAGTTCATTATGTGAAAAGCATCCTTTATGAAAGCATATAATCAAAATCACTTTAAAAATGTCTTTGTTAAGAAATTACTTGCTGCAGAAGCTATTTTACACAGCTGAAAATTTCAGGGACTGCATTTGATAAAAAGAAAAAAAATCAAATCAGGCTTTACACTTACAGAAATATTCCCAGTAAGCTTTGATTTACTTATTTTTGCACCAGTATCTTTAACTTTTAACTTTTTTGCTATAAGAAATATGACAGCTTGAGTAGGTATGATAGACAATATTAAGTAATCGTTGCCGTATGTATCACTTTATTTTTGGGAATGATAGAGAAACTAATCCTGCTTGTCTTTCTCACACGTTCAGATCCACAAATCTAATTACCTGAGTGAAATAGTCGAGATTTGGACCTTTTTATATACTTGTACTCCGTTACATGTGCTTTTTTAGTTCTTTGTGTTGCTCAACAGTTGTTGAGAGAGGATTGTATAGGCACAGTGTTGATGAGCAACATCTACGTGTTCAGTTTAAGGCTCTCCTTTTGGCATATTGCATGATTAATTACAGGCTGGCACAGATGCTTAATCAATTCCTGTGCCTCAGTTTCCTCCCCTAGAACTGGAGGTGTTATAATCCAATCCCAGAGTGATTGTAAGAGGTTTTTGGGAGATAGTCACTTACTGTGGTGATCATGATGGATAGGAGTATTTAGACTGACTGTACATTTGAGTTCCAAATGTAGTGAGACACTGAGGAACGGATATCTTTTTGATGAGAGATGTGCAAAGTGTTTTTTTCATAGGATTTAGCCCTGAATATCAAATTGTTGTAGTTTAATCTCCTTTGCTGCTTTTTCATGTCCAACACAATTTTCAGATCCATTTTCACATGTAATCTGATTTTCAGTGCTTAACACATTGCTTTCTACCACTGATTTTAAAATACATCAAGTGTTTTTCTAATTATTTTCCTACATATGACTGATTTTCAAAGCCGCTGAAAAGATGGGAGAATCAAAGGGAATTCAAGGACCTGGAGTAATTTAAGGAAACCCTAATTTAGACATATTCTTGCTAGAGAAGAAAGTTACCTACAATCTGGAGACAGTCTAGAGAAAAGCCAAGAGAATAGTTGAACATTAGAAAGCTTGACCACAAGGGAAGGTTGAAGTTATGGTATTTGCTCAACATAGAAAAGAGTAGACTGAAGGCAGGAATGATATTCGTCTTCCAATTTATTTAAATAAGTAAATTTTTTTAAAAGTTATTTTAAGAAGAATGGTGATCATTTTTTCCATCTTTCCCACTGGATGCGGGACACCAGCACAGCTCATCTTCAAAAGAAAGACTAGAGTTGTTTGCCACTGTCCCATGCTGTTCCATGACACTTAAGGTGTGAAAGACTATTAACTTAGTGTCCTCTTCCCTCCAGTTGTACCAGCTGAATTCAGCTGTGTCCCATATTCCTGGTGATTTTCATTAGTAGCTAGCCTGTGCCTCTTTCCTGTGTAAGAAGTTCCTTCCATCTTACATGCAATGATGAAGATCTCTGTTGAGCTGTTCACTGAAGCATGGCTTCAGTCTCAGTGCAAACAGTTTGCTTCTGAAGAGTTGGAGAGGCCTCACAGCATAGGACTTGCTGTCGAAGGTCACTCCAGCTTGTCTTTGCGGTTGCTGTTTCTCCAGCATGCCTTGGTGACTACGCTAACAGGTCATATGGCCGCAGCATTGCACTGTTATTTTATTTTGTCTCAATTCTGGAAGTGCTACTTTCTAAATTTCCTTACGCTTACAGAGTTTGTGGTATTTTTTCTTACCTGTCTTAAACACCTCTCCGTACTGAAAATGTCCTTTGTCCAGATCCTGAGTTCTCTCTCCTTGTTAATTGTGCTCTCACTGTGGTACATTCCTCTGACTTGGTGTTTAAGTAAGGACCATTGAAAGGCATCAGAGTGTGACTCAGATGAGCAGCGACCCCAGAAGAACATGGCATCTCTCACAGTAAAGCAGTGCTTGCGTGCCAGTTTTTTTCCAGCATCAGCAGATAGGCTCCTTTTCCAGACACCTTTTTCCTGCAAACTGTGACTGTTAGAGCTCTTAAATGTGGTGTTTTTACAGAAGCACATTGAGTAGAACAGGACTACTGTTTGCTCGGCAAAGAAGTGACTTCCCTGAAAAGCAGGCCTTACCTGTGCTCTGCATGCTGCTGATTAGAGCAACACCACATCTTTTTCCATGTTCAGCAGCTCTGAGCTGTGTCCAGAAAGGGCTAAGTCTGGAGTCTCATCCCCAGGCCCTACGGAAGAGGATGAAGCCCTATTTGCCTGCAGCATCTCATGCAAAATCTAGGTGTCAAAGCTGGAGCACTGACCCTACCACTGCTGGTAGTCCTTGCTAACCTCAGCTTCAGTTCAGAGCTTTTTTTCCTTTTGTCTATCATCCTAACGTCCTGTTTCATTTGCGTTGTTCCCCCCACCTCGGGTGTCTGCATGAATGCGGTTGGTTTTTCCTTGCTTTTGAAATAACTTCTAAATAATTTCTTCAGTAACTAAAAGGCCATGACCTGGGGTGAGCGTGAAGAAATGATGCACGTAAACTCCTGAGAACAGGCAAGCTTATCCTTAGCAGCAATTAATGAGCAAAGTACAAATATGTTACGTTAGCTGAGCAGCTTTAGAACACTTTAACATTGTGAGGTACTGTTTGACCTTCAGTAATGCAAAAATGCTTAATAATTCTAGAAAGCAGTGGGAAGAAAACTGGTAACTTTCTTCAGGAATAGCTGACTAGCACATAATGGTAGCCATATTATGCTGGTTTAATTATTCCTTTATACAGCTGGTCTTGGGGAATTTGTGATTGTAATGAGATTATGCCTTCACAAATTCTTCCAATAAGTCAGAAATATATCTCGTGGATCAGTAAATTTTTAAAAAAGGAAGACAGACCTGGGTGGCTTCAAAGATTTCCTGAGTTGTTAAACTAGTTGAACCAAGTGTATAAGCTCTTATTTAATTTTTCATACTGTTGGGAGATAAGTTCCTCAATATTTTGAAACAAACTTATTTCTCATTCCATCTAGAGAGGATTGAATTCAGCTGGAAGTGTTATGTTAGTGTCACTGTAATGAGGAGAGAGGAGAAAGGTCTAGAGCACTCCAAAGGCATAGAGTAGCTCATCAGCAAGTGTTGCTATGTCAGGCACATCACTGATATTTAGTGTGCAATATATTCACGATCTATGAAGAAACAGTAAATTTCTCCACAGATGAACATCAATCTGGAAAATGTTTTGCAAAGTACTAGACAAAGTTATCTTCGCGTTCTGCATCGCTATGTGTGGCATGACATGAGACTGTCTTAACAGGTGGTGAAATATTCTGTTGGCAAGCCATCAAATCATGCTGGAAACTTTTGGGTTTGTTTCCCCAGGGCTCCACTATCAGTCCTGTAATGAAGACTGCCCTGAGTCTACAGAGAGAAATCCTGTCCTTGCTGGATGTGAAGGAGCCTCAGGGTGGGCAGCATCTGCACCTCAGTGCGTGCTGGACCAAATGTGGGCATCTCTTTCTAGCCTCAGCCAACACCTTTCTCAAGAAGTAAAAGTATCTGTGGAAATGTCACAGCTCAGACTGGAGGAGGTAGTCAAGATTAGGCATCTGTATTGCTACTTTGGGCATATGGATTGATTTAGAAGCCAAACTGATAAGACACAAAAACACTAGCAGCCTGTCTTGTAGATGTAATGGTGAAGTGGAAGGAAAGTAAACTCACCTGTTAACACTTTGAGGCCATGCAATTAGAAATGCGTGAGCTCTGTTAATTACCCATGTCAGGAATGGCTGAACTCTTGTCTCTGTCATCATCTCTGCATGGTTACTGATGTAACTAATTTTGGGTGTAAGGATGTGGATTATAATCTCACAGGCAACCGTTAGAAAAACATATTACATCAAAATATCTCTTTTAAATCAGATTTTTTTATTCTCCTCAGCAATTCTGATTTTTTAAAAACTTTTATCTAGTTCTTCCTCCAGGTTGAAGAAATTACTTTCATTTGTAAATTACCTTTTGTCTCTCTTTTGTGATGAGAAGTAACCTGGAGATACCTATAATGCTATCAAATGAGACTTACCAACTTCATATCATTCTATTGTGGGGACGTTATATTTTTACCGCTAACACTCTTTATCTGCTTAGTGCCAAAATCCATTTCTCTTATTATAAATTGGTTCAGTCAGAGTTTAATCAAGACCAATAAGAAATATTGTTGCTGGATCTTGGAACTGAGTACAGAAAATCAGGTACCGCAATGTGAATATAAGGGGAAATAGCCTGAAAAGCATCACTACTTAAAGTGAAAGCCTGGTTTCCTTAAGTTCTTTGATCCACTGAAAGCATATCATCAGAACTAAATAAAGTAAACAAGAGTCTGCTATATATATCCTGTGGAACTAGACAGTAGGAGAATGCATGTGCATTTTAAATTCAAGGTCTGTTACACTGAATGTGTTCTTCATTTTGGCCTTGTGACTGAAAAGCTTTTTGCTTGATTATATTTCTTATTTGACTCCCAGCAGACAGGAAGAACATCACACACTTGCTGTGTTAAAACCAGAGAGACAGTCTGTAAAGGACAAAGTTGTTTTTTTCCAGGTAGAATTTAAATGTTTAATTAAGAAAGCGAAACTATGGTAGCCACAGATAAATTACGATTTTACATTTATTATCTCTCCTCTTGGCCCAGGAAAAACTTGATTAATTTAGACATAACAGACTGCCTGTCAGGTATCACTGCTGAGGACTTTGGTAGGATAAATTGTATTAGTTTCCTTGTGCAAGGATGACCTTTAGTAGCCCTTTTATACAGGAGACATATTTGTTTATTGCATTATGGCTGCTTCCAGCTTAAAAGATTTCTGTGCTAAATGTCTTTGTAGCTGATTTTAATGTTCTATTTACAAGAATCTCAGAAGTTAGTTTTGAAAAAAGTTCTATATAGGCAATCTACTCCTTTTTTTTTATAATTTTCCAAATCTAATTTGAATAATTAAAGTTTTGTGAATGGTAATTATGTTACAGTTCTATGCAACTTTTTATGCATTGAAAATATGGTGAAAAAATTTTTTCAAATGGCTGCTTTAGCCTTTTTTCTAGTTTCTAAGGACTCGGATTATCAAGTAAATACACAGCACAAGAACTAGCTGGTTACCGGGTGAATGTAAACATCAGAAGAGAAATTACTATTAATCATGGCTTTTTGGTAGGATCTTCAAACAAATCAAGATGATGGTCCCCTTTTCTTTGGTGCTGTACATGGGTAAAGGATCAGATAGTGTCTCCTTTGAAGAGCTTGCAGCCCAAATAGGGCCGAAAGGGAATAGAAGATCGGGTAAATGAAGTTGTCACATGAACAGAGCGAAAAGTTGTCAGGGCAGTAAATAACATATTTCGTACATTGTTGGAGGGAGCAGTATTAAGGAAAGTGTCTGCTCAACAGAAAGTGCAGAGGACAAACCAAAAGGGAGTTGGAAAGTGGAGGAACTGTTAAGAAAGAGGGAAATAAAGTGATGAGGAGAGTGTAAGTGAGCCTGGATGCACAACCAGTTTCTACAAGTTTGAGATGATCTGGTCTCTACTAGAAAGATATCCAGGTACTTTTCAGCTAGATGAGTAAATTAAGCATAGCAGAAGCAGCAGCGACTGATGGGATTTTTGATTAATTCAGCAGAGTAGCTTTTTTATTTATTTGGGGTACAGTAAAGGACACAGAAATTCAGCCAAGGATATTATTGCTAATTGTGCAGGCAGTTAAATTTAGCTCTTGCTCAACCAAAAGAAGTGATCAATCTTTTCAAGAAGTGTGAAAGCAACAAAAGCCGGAGAAGGGCAAACAGATTGTCTTTCCAGTTCTTTAAGATGCCTTTTTGTTCACTCTTCCTCTTCTGTATAGCTCTGATGCAGATAATCTGAACACAGGAGATTTCTGTACTATGAATCTCCTTTGCACAGGAGGATAGCCCAGAGGTTAAGATGCTAGTCTAGAATAATCAAATTTGGTACCCTGCTTGTGATTAACTTCCTCTGAACTTGGTGTAGAAGTTACTTGCCTTTCCTGTACCTTGTTTCCCCAATGATAAAGTGAGCAACTATTATTGCATTAAGAGATTTTGTGAGGAAAAAGAATACTCAGAAGTTTGAGGGTTGTAGATGTTGCTATGATATTAATAGCTCAATTCAGCTGCCCACACATAGGCTGCTTGAGTTGTATCCTGCCTCGCCTCAAGCTGCTATTCCAGAAGACACTTCCATAGGTCCTGTGTTATGTTTGCCACCTGCACAGAGATGTTTGAGACATCCTGTGTCATCTGAGATGCCTACAGGAAGGCAAATGAATCACACCCATGGTTTCTCAAAATTGATTCTTTCCTTTTAGCTTGGTCCCTATTCTCTCCTAATGGTTTTTGTCCCTCTTAATTCTTTCTTTGATTTCTCACTCTTTTTTTTTTTCTCTACATCTAAGCTTGGTCTATGTTGGTTCTTGTTTCTTTCCATTTTGTTTTCCTCTTTAAGCTACATCCCATGAAAATCACCTGCCACGCACCATTCCAGCATCTCTACCTGGATGCCGTCCTCTATTATATAGGCTAGTTATACAGAGCAGGCTGGGGAAAGCTGGTCTAAGAGCTTGCCCCTCTAGTTTATTTTTTGAAGTACATGGCAGTTCTTTGAAGCTGTGCTAGGCTTTCACATTCACTGGGGATAAGCACCTTTCAGATGACATGCAGAGAGTGTCTGATGAGCCACCTTACCATATGGGAGAGCTCCATAGCATTAAACGCTGTGAAGGTCCCCAGAAACAAGGAGGAGAAGTCCCTAGCAGTATGTTGTCATAGTTGTTAGTATCCCTTCCTTTCTCACCAGCAAAGCAAGACCTTGCGAACTCCAAAGCCCATCCTTCAGTCTCCTTAAATTCCTACTGCCCAGCTAAGCTTTACTGCTGGACCTCTTAGGATCTCACTTACACAGAATGATAGCCAGCTACTATTATGATAAATTTTGCAAGGGTGCCTACTTCCAGTAGACCAAATTTGCTGGATGTTATGAGGAAAGGGTGAGGAATGGTCTATGCATTGTGGTGCCCTGTGATGTGCAAGTCAGTGCTCTCTGTAAAGTACTTTCTGGTTTTAACCAAATGACCAAGGACTAATGTAGAAGTCTGTGGCTTCATTCTGAAAGGAATCATAATCTTGTTTATTTTGTGGATCTCTCTAGAGCATTTTTACATCATCTGGGCAACAATGTACAATTTGATTCTGTAATTTGCAGAAAGGTTTTTATAATTGCCTCTCATAGCATAATGTTCACATTTATCATTTAGGCTGTGTAGAAAGACCACATTTCCCTCTTTCAATTTTGATTAAGAGAACATATCTTATCATAGTATTTTATGCTTTTCTGGATATTATTCAGTACTCATCTCATTTGTTAGCAAACTGTTCCCATGCATCATGATATTTTACAATACTCAAAGCACCAGCAAGCAAAAGCTGACAAAAAATTAACAAAAGAAAAGCAGCCGTGAGAAAAGTGAACCTTCATGCTTCTTGAAACAGCAAATACCTTACCAGAGCTTCACAAGCAGCAGGAAAATCCATCAATAAGAAAAATCCATCAGGGCTATAATATGTAAAGAGGCCACATCATGAATTCATTGAAATGCTGTTTGTTAGGAGTTGGGAGAGGGTTCTGCAGGAGTGTCACTGCACACTTGTCATTTATCTTCCCTAGGCATCTTCTTTGAGAGGGTGTGGAGAGAGGTTTGTAGATTATATGGATAATCAGTCTGACCTGTAGAGTCATTTTTATGCTCTTCCATACCGGAGAGTGCCTGGTACCTAGCAGCTGCCCTCTTCCATTGCTTGGGCCATATTTCATGCATTAATGCAGTTCAGGATATGACTTCTCTTTTGCTTTGTGACCCTGTACAGCAGAAATTTCCTCTGTCATATATTAGGATAGCAGTTGTGGAGTTGCAGTCCTCCACTAAATGGTACATTCCCAAATTGCAGTTTACCGTGATGGCCTTTCTCCTAGTATATGATCCAGTGTGTCAAACTTCAGCAGTGAAATCCAACTGTAGATGGTGGGCAAATGAGGATTATTTTGCCCAGTTTAAGAGAAGACCTAAATGGGAGGCTGGGGAACAAATACCAGTACAATAATAGAGATATAAGATACATTACGTGACAATGAATATTGGCTGTAATTTACCGAATGCTCAGAAGTTCTCTATACCATTAATACTGCAAGTGTGCACAGAAAAAAGAGGTGGTTACTACAGATCACCTAATGTTTATCTGGAAACCCAAGCTAAGTTTAGTCATTTCTTAAGATCAGTAATGGAAACAATCCGGACTGCAGATTCTGCTGAAGATGAGGAAGAGGAGAGTGGTCAGAGGAGGGTGAGAGCATAGGTGTTTCTTGCAAGTCTTCTGTTTTCTTCTGTGTCTGATTGAGCTCTTGGAAATTTATTGGCCATCTCCACAGCAATTCTTTCTTTAAAAAAAAGTATTGTGTGTTCTGGGTTGGAGGGTCATTGTTTGCTCCTTAATGATTTAAAGCGTGTTTTCTTAAATTGTCATCTCTGTGTTTTATGCACCAGTGGATCTTCTTGAGACTCCAAAAACAGGCCACAGCATCACCCTTCTTGACTCAGCTCCTGGCTCTGCCTGGTGGCCAGCTGCAGTCCTTGGGCTGCCTGGAGTGGTTCTGCGATAAACCAGCACCACACGAAGCAATTGCTTTTCAGTAAAGAGCTTTATTGTAGTGTTTTTCTGCATTTTCTATAGTGTTCTTAGGAAAATGCTCAGTGTGCTGTTTTAAACAGGTTTTCAGGCTTTTGAGAGGCTGTCAATGACAAAGGGATTTTTTTCCGCAACTGTCCAGCAGATATGAATGAGAACGAAGGCTTGGGCAAACGTTTGTCACTGTCAGTTGTTGTTTCTGCAGTAACAAAATTGTGGAATAGCAGCTGCAGTACAAAGGCAAGCCTGAGTTCTTGGAAAGTGTATAGGCTGTATAGCATGGAAAGTATGAAATTCAGTCAACCTCTTGGAAAAGTGAAGCGACTGAGCCTGTTGTATTGGAGCTGTGTTGGGATCAAAATATTCATAGCAGAATTGGAACTGAGCAGTACACTGTTCTATTTCAGACATGTGTATCTTAACTCCGTGATAAAATGGTAATTTATACTTATTGGGTATGTTCTGGTTGCTGATCTACTTACTTTACAAAATCCTAATAATGTTAAATATGGTATGGTTTCTGGCTAGGCCAAAAAACAGAGCTTGTTTGGAAAGCCAAGACTTTCACCCTAAAAAGAAAGTATTAAATACTGGCGTTTTTCCTCCCTAAAGTGCTCAACTGCCTAACTTATTAGCATGAAAGCCAAAGAATGTTGATCTTTTGCTCTGTTTAGTCAGAAACTTACTCCAGCACTCTCAAATGGAAATTCTTGGAGCAAAAAACCTGAACACCCCCCCCAAACAAAACCCACCTTTTTTTACTCCATGACTCACTTTCCCCACCTATGATAATAACAATTGCTTTGCACACATACTCTGAGACTTTAAGTCATATTCTATGTAAATTAATTTCTGCAGAAATTAATACAATACCAGAAAGTTCTTGGACTTTATATTTTTAAAATGCATATTACTTATATACAATTATAACTTCGCTTAGGAAAAAAACAAAAAAACAAAGTGGAAAAAAAAGAACAGCACTAGACAAAAATTTAACAAGTTTTAAAAGAATCTTTTATTTATTATTTTTCTAATTAGGAAATTCCATCTAATTTTTATGAAATACATTGTGCATATCTTAATCTTACCATGTAACAATATTGAAAAATACCTCTCTGCCCATCTTCTTTCTCTGACCATATTTTGACATTTCAGTGCTGGAGTGAAATAGAGGCAGGGATAAGACTGTTGACTTTGACATTGTGGCAAAAAAAGTTTTGTTTTGTTTTGTTTTTAAATGCCACCCAAGTAGATCTTGAGTAGTTAGATATGAATGTTACCCCTCTGGAGAGGAGACTTTTTATTAGCTGGACTAAACATGTAGGTCCATCCACATTACGCTTACATATCTGTAATCCAATTCACTGTTGTCTCCTGCCCCTCTTTGCGGGGGAATGGCCAAGTAGCATCCCTGTAATGATTCTCCCTCTGATTTTACTTCAGTTACCCATGTGCTAACAGTGAGGAGGTGGGAATCTCATGTGGCTTCAGTGAGTCTTGAGTTTTTGTTCTATTTCTTGTGTTTAGCACCCTGCTGTAACGCTTGAGTGAGAGTCAGTAGATACATTTCGGAATAAGTTCTGTTGCAGATTTCATACTTCGATATGTTGTCTTCCAAGCCAGCTTTTATTTCTGGAACAAACAGGGTTTCTTAAACTTTGTTCCTGCACTTCTCAAATACCAGCTGGTTATCATGGATCATGCTTAACTGTTCTAATGTGACAATTTTTTATGGTTTTGTGGTGTTGGATGCTCTGTATAGCAGCCCATCACATGAAAATTTTTGTCTTTTTAAACCTGGAGGTGCCTGTGTGGGTGTTTTTTTTGTGGGGAGAGGGTTTGGTTTTGTGGGGGTGGGGTTTTTTTTGTCTGTCTTGGAATTACTGTCAGGCTGTGGTAAGCTTGGGATCATTATGTTTGTTGTTTGAGTTGTCATATACTATTTTGTAGTTAGGTAGGTTGAAATACAGTAATGTTTACTTCAAACTTATCCTAGTGTGTTTCTTTTTTTCACCTCAGATAAGTGTTCTTGTCGTGCAACATAAGCAGCTTCTTTCAAAGCTTCTATTTTATATTGAGCAAATACTTCTTTCAGTTTTGTGAGCATTTGCTGAAATCCACATGATGTTTTGCACATAGGAGAAATCATTTTAGAGTTATCTGAATGGTCTGCTTTCATTTTAAAAAATTTCTGCCCAGAAGTACCATATCGAAACTCCTTTGTAAACCTATTACTCATGCAGGCCTAGTATTTCTTTTACAGGTTGAAGAAGAGTATGGTATTAGAAAAAAGGTGTTGTGGAACAGTGTTGTAGGTGCATGAGTTTGCATCTGTTGAGATCCGGAACACTTTGCTATTCTCAAAAGATTTTGGGCATTGAGTCCATGACAACTGTTTTGGACTCTTACAAGTGTTTGTCTTGCTTTTCGTACTGGGGTTATTCTGTAATATCCTTAAATAGTGCTACTTGTGGCAAGCTTAGGTTTTCCAGTGTTTTAACAGTCCTGGGAATTTCTGATAAAGTCTTGTCCTGGGTAGTCCTGTCTGATCAGTCATGTCTTCCTGCCCTGAGTGACTTTGAATGTGTTGGTTGTTCTTTAAGAATACTGATGCATAACTGAGGATGACGCGTGTTGGGATGTCTGATGAGGTTACTGTCAACTCCTGTCCACCCTGCTGGTGCTGTGCGGGGAGCTGAGCTGCTCTTGAGGCAGCTGCTGGGTGGCCACAGTTTACATCAGAGAATCAATTTCTTTAGTTTCTTTTTTTTTTTTTCCTTTTTTTCTTTCTTTCTTGAATTGTCATAGTCTTGGAAACTTTTTTAGGGGAGGATGGGTAGGCCTGTCAGGGTGGTAGTCTCAGCAGCTATTATAACACTGTCATCCTTGCCACAAGACCTGAGTTTTCAATATAATCAAACTTACTCAAGCTCATCTGTAATTTTTTCTATTATATCCCTTTCCTTTCTTTGGCATGTTGCAGACATTTAACAACATTCACTTCACAGTCATTGTACGACTGATCATTTTAATTCAAGATCAGCAAATTATTGACTTTTTCCCTCCTAACACTTTAGATGCTCATAGAACTTACATGTATTATTTGGTAAGTGAAGGTACTTAGATGACTTTAAAGGGGAACTGTTTAGTCTTATGTCTTCCAAAAGGGTTACTGAAGATACAACATCCCCAAATGGAAATATTCTTGCATTTTGTGTCTAGACATGTACTCTTGATGACATTTATGAATGATATCAGACATGCTTGATGTCCTTACTCAAATTTTATGTGTGTAGAATCTGTCATTTATTTTTCTCAGTACCACATTGCCAGACAATTCATCTATACAAGTATTCACTCAACAGCATCTAGGTTTACCATCAGATCAAATTTAGCTTTTACTGCATTCTCAATGCTAATTGGACTTAATTATTTAGCTCATGTATTCTTAGTGACATGCTGGGTCAACACTGATATTCATTTTAGATCCTTAACGTAATTCAGTGCATTAAGCAAATATGGTATGCTATCATGTTTGGATACCACAGTTAAATCAAGAAAAAAATAAAGCAGCTGTTTCAAATTCTTCTCTTCTTTTTTTTTTTTTTTTTTGTCTTTTTATGGCATTTTAAGAGAAGAATTACTGGTAGTTGATTTAGTCTAATCGTATGAAATGGGATAGCTTTTTGCCTATTTCTTTTTTGGATAGGGTGATCATGTTCACCAACTATTTTATACAGTCTTCAAAGGGCTACAGTGTACTTGACTGTAGACTGTTTCTTGAGATTCATTTCATGTCTGTTTCTTTAATTTTTTAAAAATTATTTTATTTTTAAATATCTATTTAAATACATAAATATGTATATATATTATACAGGCTGTTCATACACATTGATAGATGTTCCTAACCCTAACCCCAAATATTATTTCTCTGTGTGAGCATGCTAAGAAGAAAGAATGAAATCCATGCCAGCCACCTGCCTTATCTGAGTCCAGGCCTCGTTCTAGCCCCATGGGCCATTGAATGTTCAGCAACAGCTTTGGTTCCTCTGCTCTTTCTTTTTCTAATGCCTGAATCCAAATCCACAATATGGGTTACCTACTACACGGACCTAAAATAAAATATTAGCCACTTATCCGTCCAGATCTCCTTTCTTTGCCGTGTTGTAGAGCACTCCAAGGCTGTTGTAAAAGACTGTCCATTTACCCTTCTCCTGTCCTCAGGGGCCACCAATAAACTGAGCTATTCCTGTTACTAAATCTAATCCTTATCTAGAAGGGTGGTTGAACTGAGGCTTAAGGGGGAGATCAGGCACTTGCTGCTCCTGAGCATAGCCTTCATTTTATCTTACAGGGCCATCAGATGCTTTCCAGTAACCTGAGCATTTTAAGTCTACTTTCCCTTGACCAATATTTAAACCTAATGCTAGTAGGCTGTCTACTTTCCTTTTCCTAACCCTAGCCCTGAACCAGACCCTGACTCTAATCTTGACCCAGGTATTCCATATAACAAGACTAACAATGTGTCTAAAATTTATTTCAGCGTGTCCATAAGAGGGGTTGGAGTTAGAGGAACCTGTGTGTAGCATAGACAAGGCTTCATCTGCCCTTCAGCCTATCCTAAAGTCACCTTATAGGTAGGAACCAAACTGAGCAAAAATAAACTACAAACTACAGACTTCTGTTGACAAGAGACTTCCACTTTGAGACAGAAGTGCACAAATAAGTGCTGAAAGGTAGATCAGTTTCTAAGATTTACCCTCAGTCTAGTCACCTCTCTATTTAGACTACCAGTGGTAAAGTTATGCTTACAATTAGGAAATGGTTGGTTGTAAAAGGCTGAGCTACACTTTGAGTGGTCCATGGGGCTCTATGGATGGGATTGAAAGGGACCTCTGAGGACCAGTTTTTATTCTAGCCCCAGTCTGCTCAACTGCCTCTATATAGGATTGTAAGGTTAAGATTAGGATTGCATTTAGGAAAAGAGTGACTGAACCCCAGTTATCTGTGTGTGTTGCATGGGCTGCAGGACTTCCATGAGGGCGAGTTTCATTAGCTGATGCCAAGCCTCTGGCTTGGAACTTATAGTTCCAAACACATGGCATATCTATAGTGAATATTTACGTTCTGGTTTGGGTTAGGATTAGGAAAATTGGGAAGGTATGTTATTAATGGTTTAAGATTAGGGTTGGTGTTTGCAGAGGCCAAGTTCTAACACTGCATTTTAGTCTCAGTTCAGCTAAATACCTGTAGAGAAATTGAAAGTTGTTGATAGAATAAAAAACCCAAACCACGGGAGGTAAGTGCTGTGAGAGGTAGGTTGTTCCCCTCTGAGCCTTGCGCTCTTGGACTTGAGTGCACATCTGGAGACATGGATATGTGCCATTAATATTCTGGGAAAGAGAAAAGTGTTTATCATGACAACCTTTCTTGCTGTGGCTTCTTACCTATGTTATGAATTGCTCAGGGTCCAATCAACTATTGGAGTTACTGCCTGCTACTTGTTCCTGTGAACATGGCTTGAATGTATTGCTGTGGTCAGGAGGCTTACCTGGCAGCCACCTCTTTGAAAAGTAAATGTTGGATTTTCAGAGAGCCGCCTGGTGTGGATCAAAGTTGTGCTGCAGTCGGGGGCAGACTGTTTGGCTCATTGGTGACAAGGAGCAATGTGAAGGCCTGTGATGAGTCGAAATGTTAAATTAAATGATTCCTCTGTAAAACCATCTGTGATACTTTTTAATATTTTATGAAGAGATTGGTGATGAGAGCGTATGAAGTCTTTGGGAGTAGTCAGCAGGCTTAAAAGCAACCCAAAATGCCCAAATGAGCCAGGGGAATGAAAAGCTAACACAACTACAGGCAGCAAAGGGCTAGTCTTTGTCTTTTTTTTTCCTCTCTGATGTCATTCTTTCTGCTGTAAATACATCAAAACTTCCTTGAAGTTCCACATGCCAGGTCCACAGGTAGTGTTGCGTCACCTTCATGATCATCTTGATCCCTGGTTTCCACTGTGGCAATGCTCACCCCACCTTTGTGCAGCCCGGTTTTATGGTGTGGGGCTGGCTGGGGTTGGGAAAGGCAGGCGGTCAGAGAGAGAACATGCCAGGACTGTTTTAAGAAGAATAGGAGGGGATGTTTGCATATTTATTCATAGTATCAGGTAATTGCTATTGTTTCAGTTTTGTGGGTTTTTTTCACTTGTTTTTGTTTTTCTCCTGTGAAAATATAAAGTTTGGACCCTGTCATGGGAGAGCAATCCTAACATCACTGTGTGAGATGGTTCATCCCGTATATAGTACTCTATAAAGATTTGGGGGTTGCTTGACAAGAAGGGTGAAGCCTATTTGTAGCTACGTATAAGTCTTCAGTATTACAACGAATGGATAGTGCCAGGATTTAGTAATAGAATGCACTTATTGTAGTTAAATACAGTGTGAAGTGTAGCTGTGTCAAATTACTTTTGAGATTGCTATCACATGAATAGCCCTTATTGCTGACATATTGCAGTACGTTTATTATCTAGTGGATGTCAATCCACTGCTGAATTAATGAGGGGAGCAAATATGAACACCAATAGAAGTTTTAAATAAGCATCAGCTGTAACAATTTCTTATGCGGCCTTACAGTTCTTTATTCTCACTATATGACTTGATGTTGAAAATCATGCAGACAAGGATAATGTTAATACCGTTCGATGTAATGAGCCATAAACAGATGAAAAACCTAATGAAGTTTGACTTTTTTTTTTTTTTCTTTCTCTGTCTGAACGGGAGGACAACTTGCAGTGCCAGCAAATTTCTCTCATTATTCCTTGCTTTGAAACCCTGGGATTCTTTGCTAAAAGAAAAGTTGCTTCATTAAAAACAAAAAACCACATACACCCCCAAGGACTCCATACTTTGAAGTGTATTTCCACACACACATACACACACCATACTCCTGCTTTTATCCTTTTTTATTTCGACAAAATAGCTTCCTGTATGAACTTTGGAAACAGTAGTGCACGCAACACACACGAAAATAAAATGCTATTTAAGGCTAACTGCAAGAACAGAAGTGTTGAAAGTAGCAGCATTTTTGTTTTGTGACATAAATATTAAGTTATTCCTTTTTCTCTTTATTTTCAATATAGGTACTTCAAAAACTAGGAAAAGCAGATGAAACAAAAGATGAACAGTTTGAAGAATACGTTCAAAATTTCAAGCGGCAAGAGGTCAGTTACTTTTTCAATTTCTTATTTGTGTCTTAAGAAGAATGCAGTGTATTTGAACATGCCGATTTTGAAGAAGATGTTGCAGGGTGACAGGTAAAAAGATATTTTTTTTGGGGGGGTATAAGATTTTGTTCTGCTATTTTCAAATGGAAAGAACAGTTGAATTTGTGCATGCAGAGGGCTAAGAAATGCGATCATAATAAAAGGACATATTGTAATCGTATATAAGACCATCATGTTCGAACCGCTTCGATCAGCGGAGAGACGGCACATTTTCAACAGTGTAATTGAGAGCAGAACCCAGCCCAGCCCTGACTAAACACAGCTTTGTAGTTGCCTTCTAACAAAGAAGAGATGTATTTCTTTGGTTCCATTTTGTGGATTGTTTCCATCAGCGGTATATAATAATACCGGTTTTATACAAAGTGAGTAGATGAATAGTTTCAGACTGCTGTGTGTTGTTATGCTCCCTGTCGGTGCAGGGATGACGGGGGCTGTGGTGGCAGTGCTGATGAAGCACTACAGGGGAGCAACACTCAATTGCTCTTAGTGTTGTAAACACAAGATGTGAAAACGAAGGTGCCCTGAAGAGTTTATAATCTACTCCCAATGCAATCCTCAATCCTAACCTCAATTACTCCTTTCTTTGTTGGACAGACTTTTTGGCTCCGAGGTGATTAATTACGATTAATTATATAGTAGCTTTCTAATACAGATTAATGCCTACCATGAGCTGCATTAATGCCACCAAGAAAATAGTCGTGTTATGTAAGTATGAACTGAGGTATCTGTCGTCTTTGTGAGCTATCATTTAGAGCTCATATAGAAAGGCATTGGAGGGTGAGAAAACTACTCCCGCGTGTTTTACACGATGTAAAAATTGGCTCGTGTCAGTGTTTGCAATTTCTGCC
Organism: Pygoscelis adeliae; assembly: GCF_000699105.1. Lineage (NCBI taxonomy): Eukaryota > Metazoa > Chordata > Aves > Sphenisciformes > Spheniscidae > Pygoscelis > Pygoscelis adeliae. Next base: position 836,994 of record NW_008824549.1, on the reverse strand, counting down.
CTGAATCAGTCCTATCTACCACATGCACTTCTGTCCTTTCCATGTAAACACAAGCCCTGCATCCTGACTGCTGGGATGCTTATTAACTCTTTTGCATCTTATGGTCACTTAGACTTTATTTTCTCCTCTCAGTGTAGAAGGGAGGGAGGTTTCAGGAGCCACTGGCCTGTTGTGTAGATCTTTGTTCTTCCCCAAAGATGACAATGATGGGAAGTGAAAGAACCTGTTTCTCTGAGGAGGGTGGTTCCTCCCTCAAATTTCTTGAGGTCAGGAAGATGGTAGGATTTAATAGGCCTGAAGAAGCACTCAGAAGCTTTGAAACTCTGCAGAGATGTTATATTTTCCCTTTTCTTCCCCTTCCTCTTTTCCAAGTATGCTGGGATATCAGTGAAGCATTTCTTTCTTCTTGATTGTCCTTATGGTGCCACTTATCCTTGCTGTCAATATCCAAGCTGTTTGCACAGCTAGTAACTGTGTTACTAGAAATAACGTGCATCTATAGGGTTCTTACTGGGTGCAGAAGGAGCAGCTGGAGCATCCCCATAAAGAAAGAGTTTTGTGGGATATTTTTTTTTAGCTAAAAACTCTGAGTGAAATTAAGAGAAATTAAAGAGAAAAAAAATTATTCTTAAGCAAAATTATGTCTCAAGTGTTTGTTTTATCTGTCCTTTACCAAGAATTTTCTGTCATGGTGATTTTCAGCTGAAAGTCTTGCTAAGGGCTAAGGAGAATCTTAGCATTTCTTCCTTTTTATTTCCTCCTCCTTTGATGTACAAAGAGTCAGTAATGAGCAGTTGAAGGACTCCGCAGGAACTGCATGATGCTAAATCCGGATGCAAATGTGACTTGGGGCCAGGGGAGGAATTGAGTAGGGAGGAGTGAGTGCAGAGGGAACTACTACAACTCTCTTGAGGGGCACATGCAGATTAGGCTAGGTCCACTGGCACACCAAATGAGATAGACTGCATATTTATTAAACTAATCACATGGGCTTACTGTGCTCTGCTGGGCTCACTCTCAAAGAGTTGTGTTGCGCTCAGTTCTTCAAGTACAAGGGGGAAAAAATGCTGCAAAAGCACTTTCTGCCATGTTCACCAATAAGAAGCATATAAATTGCTTAAATTTTCTTAGTTTTGTCCATGCTTTGATCTACAACTTACTAGCAATGCAAAGATACAAAGCATAACAGCGTGCGTCTGAATTATCACTCTTACTGATTAATACCTTGCAGAACTGCTGTCTTCTGCGAAGTCAGGCAGCCATCTCTTCTTGGTTTACATTCAGTCCTGCTTTCAAGACTATCTCTGCAACTCTAGAGCCTTTAGAAAAAGAAAAATTAAACTCTAGGTATTAAAGAATAAAAAGGTAGTCTGGGTGATTGATCCTTGTGCTGACGTCCACTGAACTGTTGATGTGGGCCATTCAGGTGGCTTGCAAACAGAACCGTCCCTCTTAGAGGCTGTCCCATCTTTTGCAGTTCCCTCCAGGATTATTTGTCTCTGTGGCGGTTGCTGACCTGATCGGGCCTTTCTATGGCAGAGGCAGTTTGAGAGAAGGTCCAAACTTTACTTTGTTTTTTGCAGTCTCGTTTATCGTTTAGCAGTGATTTGGCTGTTTCCTGGCCATCTCATCTACCAACGTTTGGTTTTGAGGAAGGCTGTCACTTCAGTTCTCTGTCTCTTTGTAAATTGTTTGTAGCAGCTGGTGCCATGTGGGCTCTGGGAATCCTGGTAAGTTGAAAGCTGTGAAGATGGTCTATTTTTCTTGTTTCCCTACCTTATTGAGCCTGCAACACTTGGGAGGTCAACTGGTCTTATGGATAGAATGATCTTTTTATTAATACTCTCCAAAGATAATAAATGAGGACTCCCAGTTCTAATAATAAATGGAAATAATGATTGAAAAACTGAAATCTTAACATGCTATTCCTTGCCTGAATAGCAGATTGGATGGTGGGTATGTACCAAACTCAGCAAAAGGATCTGTGTAAGGATATGTCCAGCAGACCTATCTGTAGGAAAAGCTCATTTAGGCTCCCCAGTGATCCATTCCCATCTCTTTCTGAATACAGCTGGATAAAAGCCCCTTCTGGACTTGACAACCCAGAGTTGAATTACCCAGATGAATCACCATGGAGAAACTGAGTCATCCCATGTCTGGAGAGAACAGAGCACAGTGGCTTTGCAGAGCCTCAGGACTTCTCCTAGCAGAAGCAGTAAGCTGCTGCAGCTGAAACCAACAGGAAAAACATTTTGATTTTTAACAGTGAATACAGCTGTTATTCACCTTCCACTTAAGTTGTAAACTGGAAATTGCCACTCTAAATCAAAACTTGTGGAGCAAACAAAACTTATATAAACTCATATATGACACAGATATTCAGTGCATTGCAAGAAATTTCTTGAGGCTTAGACATTTCTCTCTGCACAGCTAATTGTGGACGTGCTCAGCCTCTTAATTGACCCTGAAGTTCAGAGAGGGGGGAAAAAAGAGACAATTCCTGCATATTTCTCTCCACTGTGAAAATATTGTCAAGTCCATTGGGGTTTTACCTGAAATTTCATCTCTGTTCTCTTGTTCAAGCAACTGTATCTTACACTTTCTTTTTTTGACAGGAAGTCCCTTATCCCCAAGTAAATTTTAATGACTCACAGTTCTGGCTTCATTTTTGTAAGAGATCAATATTCTATTTCATGTCTATGCATATTTACATCTCATTATTTTTCCATATGTAGTTATGAGACTTCTTTTACTTTACGGACTACAATTAAAATGTTTTAATGTTTAAAACCACTATGCATTTTATATGCACACACAGATATACCAGTTGCTACTACAAAAGCAGCTGTCCATGACATGTTGTCAGAGTAAAGTAAAATGTCAAGTGCTGTTGTTGCTAGTTTATAGAATTAGGTGAAAATGAAGAGCCTTTTTTTTTTGCTGTTGTTGAGTGAGCAGAACCTGCTTCTGTGGACGGCTTTATTTAATGTGTGCTTCACAGTAAGAGCTGCTTTTTGGGTGTAATTGTTAGGGGTCCTGAAAAGTTTTAGCCTGGTTAGGTCTTCATTTCATGTAAACATGCTTAGCTGCCTTATAGCTGTGGCATGACATTGCTTTAAAGTTGTTCTGTGGGACAATTAACAATCATTGAAGTGCTCTTTTTGCATCAGACATGCCACTGATTTCTTACAATTCATTAATGACCTAAGACACCAAAGATGAGATTCACCACCTACACATAGGCACCAGATAAGCCCAGAGATGTCTCACCTGGCCCCCAGTGGTTTCTCCAAACAGAGGCACATGGCTCTGCCTGCAGTCCTGTGTCATACCTGCTGGCTGCCTGGTCCTCTTGAGCAGCACACAGCATTTCCAGTGGCAACAGACACATGTTTTGGAAGCTGAACCCTGCCCCTGGAGGGTCATCCAGTTCCAGATTGCAATACCTGAATGTGTGTTTCTGTGTTTGAGTTGGGTCTTTCCAGACACTTGTGCTGAACTGGGCAGTGTGGTCTGGAGAGCCAAGACAGAAACCCATCAGTCACCTGGGGGCATTAATGTCCCCATTAATGTTGCCTCAGGGCCTTAATGGCTCTGATCAGCCCCATCTGGGACCCCTAACCCTGCACATGGGCCTAGGAGTCCCATTTTAGCTCAGCCCTGGGCCCACCATCCCTCCCTGAGACATGTCATAGGCGTGCAGGTCCGCATGCTAAGGGGACCCATGCTTCAGCTGCATCTCCTGCTGCTCCTATCAGGATCTCCCAGACAGACCCTGGACCTGGTTCAAACCCTCGCCAGGTCGGGGGATGTCAGTGAAGACTCTTACCAGGCCCCAGCTCTGCCCACCTGGCCCAGATCCTGCAGGATGGCACCTGTCAGTGAGGGCATGGCTTGTGCTGGGGTCACTTGTGGCTCCTGGCACAGCCCTACCAACCGAGTTGAGCAGCTACTGTGAGGGTTGTGAGTCAGGTGTCTAAACGTTGGTATCTGTTGCCACTTGTGGGGCCCTAGTATGCCCTCCCTGGCTTCCAAATGCTGTTCAACAAAGCTGGAAGGTCCCTTAGGACAGGTTGTGTTTGCCATTTGTGGATGTCTTGCAGGGTATCACAAAAGGCACTAGACAGCTATGCTGAGTGAATGGTTTTGGCTTTAGAGTTTTCTTAATTGCCCTCCTGACTCCACAGGTTGCATTGAAAAGATCTACATTGGCTCTAAGAGGAGGAGAGGCACCCAAATCATGTAGACAGTCACAGGTGTCTTAATCTGTAGTTGAATGAAGGACGTGATGAAGAAGGGGAGCTTCAATATGTGTTGTAATCCTGTGAAATTCAATGTGTTCTACAACACCTTCTTTCCTCTGGGAATTATTAGGCATCCCACATGTCTATTTGACCATCTTTAAACCTACCTTATGTCCTCCCCTTAGACCCCTTATTTTACTGATCTTGTCCATGGGCTTGAGAGGGAGGAAAGAATCCAGGCAACAAACAAAAAGTGCAAGCATTAAAATTACTCTGACTGGGAGACACTGTTTTCCCTTAGCTGATACCCAGATTTCCTTGGTTGTCTGTGGAATCCTATACTAAACTGCAGGGGATTCTTGATAGACTCCTTTGCTAAACAAAGTTGATGCCAAATGCTGTCCCTGATAGATACCCTGAAGTAAGCCAGACACAGGAAAGCACTATCTAGACTAGTGGGAGGGAGCTTCTTTTCTGCGCACCAAGAAGTAGTTGCAAAGTGCATTCAGAGGGACTACATCTGACAGGCATCTTTTCAGGGGCAGTCCCAAAGCATACTTCAGATACTGGATGACCACTAAGCCAAACAGAAGCAATACAATGTGCAAAGTATTTTGGGGGCTAAATGGGAGGGAGTTCTCTGCTGATTACCATTTCATCCTGACTTGTATATTTAATAATTATCTTATGTCTGAGGGGCCATTTTTCCCAGGATTAGGAGAGATATAGTGCCGTTAAATCTCATCTCAACCTCACTAATTTCCAATCATGCAGGATACCCAGGAAGGTGAGGTCCTTTGTTTTATGCTACAAAATTATCTCTGCAGGAACAGCCCAGATCCATTCTAACTAATTCCTCACTTCAAAGGAGAGAGCGCTGATCCGATGTTTTGCTTTTTTGATTCTGCCTATTGATTGCTCCAAATCTAAAGTCTAAACTGGGCTGGTTTTGATTGCCCCTTGGATATAAACTATTATGCCTCTGCAGCTTTAGTAACTGTGCTAATTGTTTTCTCCTGGGCAGTGCAGTTGAGTGATCAAGTTATTTCTGGCTATTTGTAAAGCAGACTGGTATGTATTTCTTCAGGAGCCCTTTGGGATAACTGGCCCTGGGCATAGTTAACATAGCCCAGCTCTTGGATTTACCACACAGGCTGAACATGGTCCAGTTCACAACAAACAGTTCTGGACAGTTTTTTACCAGACCTGTTAAGACAGAGCTTATACATGTTATTTAAGAATATAGTTATAGATATGCAGCTATGGGCATAAACAGAGGCCAAGTACATGTTCAGAAAGTCTAGCTTGACATTTAATATGGATAGATTGCTTTTAGCTATAGACTTGTGGACTCTACACTTGCTGTCTTTGCACATCCCAAGTTTTCATTAAAACCATTAGTTTGGGCCCTACTTTGAGGACGTGAGTATGCTTGTAGGAAGATGTAATAGGTAATGAAGGTAGGATCCTAACTTGGAGAGGGAGAGGTTTAGTTGTGAGGCAAGAAGCTGGGATTTCATTTAAGGAGGATGCCAAGTATTTTCTGTTCAGCCCTTGTCTGAAACAGAGACTGTCGGTTCAGTAAAAGGGTGGGTTAGTTAAGCATCACTGCAGGCACAGAGCTTTCTCACCTGACTGCCGGGAGTCACTACTAACGTGGAGCAGAGCTTGCTGGTCTTACCTTTAGAGGGCATACTTTTTGGATTAGTCCAAATTGTCTGAGGAGCCTGTTTGATTTGATGTAGTTTATTTCAACTCATCCCGTTACTTAATAACCAGAACGATGACATTCTCACTCTTGAGCCTTCTTAGTGGCTGGACCACAAATTTGGTGCTGTCCTGGTAGGTACTGGGATGCCAAAAACCTCTGTGTTTCCAGAGAAGGCTGCAAACCCAACTTTTTTCAAGAGATGCACTAGACAAATAATTCAAAACCCAAGTCTCTTACAGCTTGTAGAAAGAGAAAAGAAGAAACTTATTTCTTGAAAAAGATTCCAAAATTTGGTAGACAGTTCTAGGAACTATAACGAGACTGAGAAATAGTAAAATAGGGTACTCTGGTATGCAGATATATTTCATACTGAATTATGGATTCGTCCCAATAGCCTCTTATCTTGTTAAGCTTCACTTAATGCGATAGTCCTTTGCATTCATACTTTTGAGTTCCCTAAAAGACCTACCAGTAAATACTACCTAAAGTGTTTGCAAACAGAGAGACGGTGCTGCTTTATATTCTGGCTAATAACTGCACCTTGCAATAAAGGATGTCTTCCAGGTGATACAGAAAATGCTTTCTTTTGAGCTATTTCCCTGATGTCTTAGTGATGGAATGACAAAATTCCAGTATTGGACTTAAAGCTGCATTAATAATTATCTGGTTTGCATTTCTATGGGGCAGGTTATTAATTAACCTATGTTCAGGGTTCAGCATTGACAGTGCTCTTGACTCTTGCTAAAGTGGAGTGATTTATTTGTTTTTGGTATCAAGCACATGCTGTGCTGACCTTTCCTGTAAAGAGGTATTCTATTTACATCCTGTATGTGACATGATAGAAAAATCAAACTCGTCTGTTCTTCCTGGAAAGCTGTGAATAAATGATGCCTGGCAAATAAGTCATCCAATTCCAGCTTTCATGGAGGTAAGGTGGCCTTTAATTTCTGAGTGGAAGCAACAATTTTTCTAATGCATCAGAAGGCAAAAGCTGGTAGGACACAAAGCATGTTTTTTATGGTTTTAGTCATTAAGTTTTTGTAGGTTTCATCAGTCTTCCAGCCAACTGTGTTGTTGCTCTCTTTGTCTTAATTCCAGTGGTAAGACATGCTTAAATACGATTCTTTAAAAAGAAAACCAAAACTAACCATACACAAGAATCAGTAGTACTGAAAAGGCTTAATGCTGCTGTAAAGGTATGTGAGACCTGTGGCTGTAGATGGCAAGATCCTGAAACACCGAGCCTCCTTATCTCACTGGGTGCACGTCTTTACTGTCTACATAACACTGACCATGTACACTACCAGAGAGTAGAAAAGGGGAGCTGACAGCAGCACTGACTATATGCTACAGTGTTCAGAGGAACTAGTTGTTGTTTGGGGCATTGCTGTGGAGAGCTGTGTCAGTTGTCCTAGTGAGGGATGTTTTTGGGTTGATGGCATGCCTCCCTTGCTCTTATGTGCAGTTTAACAGGATTGCCTGACAGATTTCTGGAAATTTGTATGTTGAGTTTCACCAGGTGAGCTAAGAGTAGTGATTTCTGGTGCTGGAGTCCGCTGAGAACGTGTCCGCTGTTATCAAACAACCTGATTGTGAGAAGTTTGCTATTAAGTACGCTATTGAGATTTCTCTCCGGAGTTTTCTTGCATGTTATGAAACTCTGACTCATTTTGCTGCCTCATGTAGAACAAATAAAAGAAACTATGAAATGATAAAGGAAGCATCAGTGCTCTCTTGGGAAATCTCATTTCAGAGGAGCACAACATCTGCAAAATGACACCTACTTTTCATTCTGCTTCAAGAAGCTGCATCTCAATTAACAAAATTGATAGCTTTAATGAAGATACTTGGAGCAGTAGTTTCAGAGCCACCGGATGCTTTCATCCGATAGACCAGAAAGGAGAAAAAGTGTATCAGTGAGCATCGAGAAGGGGCAATATTAAATGTGTGGCAATCTTAAAAACAGTGCATTTCAAAACCACTATGGTTTGCCATGATTTGCAAGGTGTGCGGAGCCAGCAATGCAGTATTTTCATCCTGTGAATACTAATTAGTCTGTCAGGTGAAAAAAGTCTATCTACCTTCACTAATAGCGTGTTTACTATAGCAAAATGTGTAGACCAGAGACACGTTTTACATAATTCACCGGGTTGAGGACTTCTGATGCAAATTTTTATTTTTGGTATTTTATAGAAGGGTCTAATTCTGTTGCCATTGAAACTGAGAGATTTGCTCTCAAATTCAATGGGAGCTGGCCCTTGCCTATGGGTGCTTTAATGTCATGTGTCATACAATGTTTGCTAATGAGGGAAAATTCATATGGCTCTATGCTGCTTAAATATTTCAGTGGCTTGTGACCTGATAATAACCTATACTGAGGGAGATTTGTGCTAAAATTATTCTTTTGAATGAATTGTCAGAATGCATAACAGCACATATGGCAAAATATTTGCATCATGCTTTACTGCTTTGACTTTTTCTTTTATGTTTTTCTGAGCAGTGGTTGCTGATTACTTGTGGCGCTAACCAGCCACAATAGATCTCACGGTGGTTTAGGGTACCAGTTGTAAAACTACATAGCAGTACAGTTATAAACATGGTGTTTGAGCAATGCGTGTCCCTGACTCGCCATTCGTGGTGTGCTAGTTAGTGACAAAATGGCACAAGTATGAGTAAATATAGGTCTTTTACTGGACATGAGGACAGCTAACGGGGTTCTGAGCCTTCCAGTTGTGGTTTGTTGCTTCTGAAACATCAGAAATTCTTCAATAACTAAAAATTGTTATTGTATGGGCGTCTGTTCAGCTGGACCATGATGAAGAACTGAGTTGCTGTGAATATCTGCTTCCCATTTCACCACAAGCTAAGAGGCTATACTAGCACTCAGGCCAAAGAAGATATGAATTGGAAAGATATCAGCCTGACCTCGGTGCCGGGGAAGATTATGGA
>NW_008824549.1:788854-826829 GCF_000699105.1 Pygoscelis adeliae | reverse complement strand
TGAGTCCCCATCCCTGGAGGTATTTAAAAGACGGGTAGATGAGGCGCTTAGGGACATGGTTTAGTGGGCATGGTGGTGTTGGGTTGATGGTTGGACTCGATGATCTTGGAGGTCTTTTCCAACCTTAATGATTCTATGATAATTTCTATACCTTCATGTGGCTTCTCAGAGTACGTAGGATCCTCCCAGGAGGAGACTGGCATGCAAAAAAGGGGAACTTCCCTCCTCTTTCTGCTGCATGTTTACCGATACTCCTCTTCAGATCTTAGAGCAAGAAATTCTGCCCCCAGGTTCAATTTCCTTTCCTCTGTGGCAGTGTTGTTCACTTAATGCCTTGTTCCATGGAAAGCTGACAACTTCTGTCATCTCTCTACCTCCCATTCTAGCATGGAAAGAAGTAGAAAAAATTCAGCTTCTGAAGTGTGTTAGGACGCTACTGTGTTATGTAGGATGATAAAATGTGTTGTTATGATGCGTTAGGGTGGCACTTTTTACTAAACAGTATGAACATGTAAATGTATATATTTTCTTAAGGGACACAACATCAAGCTACCGCTACTTTCAGAACTTTCTATTGTGTTATAAGTAGTTAAGCCTGAGGTTTAATCCACTGATTACTCAACCGGTGCCTGTCTGGCTCCTGCTTTGATATGTAACTTTGATCCTGAACGAAGGGAAGGATTTGCCTTTCCTTGGAGTGTCAAATAGGGTCCCAAACCAGAGACAGATTGGTGGTCTGAGTGCTGCTGTGCTCGTGCTGTTACTCAGCAGCTTCTCAGATATCACCCTGGTGGATCTATTCCTGTGGTCAGAATTTAGTTGATTAATGAATTTAGGTTCAAAAATGAGTTTTGCTTCAGATCAAATTACTGCAAAAGCAACCTTCTATTCGTTGAATCCATAAAGTGAATTCAGTCTGCCCACTCAGGCATTTTTACCTTTTAAATTCTTTAATATTTCCAGGACCTTAAAACAGTTGTTCTCTTCTCATGGTGCATTGTCATTTGGGGGCTTTTGATCCAGTTCTAAAAGCCTCCAGTTCCCTGCAGGGAGCTGGGAGAGGCAGGTGAGTTTAGTGGATGTAATCTGCAAGTGTGTGTATGGGGGAGGCAAGTGCGTATTTTTTGAGAATCACTGTTTGGATTTAACATGGCTGCAGGTAGATGGATTCTAAGCTCCAGATGGTCCCTTTCAACCTGAATTTCTTATGATCCCCTGTGTTTGAATGCTCTGAACATCGCTGCCGCTGATGGCAAATCCTTTACTGACATCAGAAGTCCTTTGACTTAATTGGAGTTACAACAGCTTATACCAGTTGAGACTCTGCCTTCTAAAGTATTCACACGTGCAGCCTTTTGGGGTCTAACTTTCACACGAAAAATATGAGAAAAACTCCTAAGCAGTCAGTCATATTTTGCAGCCGATTTTTCCATATGGTGTAGCTGTATGTGAGAAAATGTGACTGCAAGCTGATATTCCTATAGTTTCCAACTGCTTAAATAAATGATTTGAAGGATATTGGGAACCGATAAACATGGAGTGTTTCCAAAATCTTCAGGCTATTGAAGGTGTCCTGGACAACAGCTTTTTAGCAATAAAGTATGTGCTATAGTGTAGCACATACTTTATTGCTAATCCTAGGGGCTGTGAAGTCCAACTTGTGATACAGTCAGAGCTAAAATAAAGCAACCCATTTTGTTTTGTCTACCCTGAGTTTTTCAAAGGCTGTTGGTATAAGACAAAGAAAGATCATTTTGATGTATTTGCCAAAGAAACAGTTGAGATTTCACAGCAGACTGCATGATGCACTAGCCAAGCTAAACAAAATAACTAATGCTATTGTTTTTAGTAGTTATTTGCTTGCAAAATATTAAAATGTTAAAATACTTGGAAAAAAGTTTGCAGAAGTAGTAAGCCATTTATGTAAGGGCATGGATTCTCTGCAGTCTAGACTGGCCTCATTTGAGTGGTTTCAAGTGGAGGTGATTATACTTCTTTATTTTTCAGGTTAGGACATTGGCCAGGCTGACTTGAACTGGACCTTGGCTGTAAAATATACCTGTCTTTCTTTGGCTGGAATTCTTCCCTGTGCAGATGACTGATAAAATAAAGCTAGAAATTTTACCCTAGAGAGTACACTATGCATAGCATCTTGGCCAGGCCACCTTTTCTGTATGAACCTGTGCATGCTTGCAACATGTGACACTATTCACCAGATAGCTCCCAAAATTGCTTTTTGTTGTTAAGTTTGACATACTGTATGCACGTTTTAATGCATAAAATATAACTGAAATATGTTTTCAATAACATAACTGAAATGTGTTTTCACTTCCTTGCTTTTTTTCTGTTTTTTCTTTTCCAGGCAGAGGGTTCCAGGCTCCAGAGAGAACTGAGAGGATATTTAGCAGCCATCAAAGGTGATTTTTAAGTTTTACATCATGTTTTCATAAAGCAAACTTTTTTAAAAGTTGAGACAAGTAGGCTTGTTTAAAGTATACAAAGACAAATACAAGTAATGCTTTTGTCATTGCTAGTCCACATTTCTGCTTTGGATCTGGCATAGGCTCTTTAGCCTGTTGCTAGGGATTCTGCACCTTTGATGTCAACTCATGTGTGTACAGTCTTGCATGCGCGGCTCATCCTTGGCTGTCCTTTGTGTGCAGGACTGCTGCCCAGATTCTCACGTTGCATGCATTTTGAGCACCCACAAAATCTACGCATCTTGGTACTCGTCTTTGCAAATGCTAGAATATGAAATACCCCATGCAAGGCAAGGGATTGCTTGACCTCCGCAACTGTAACATTTCCAGGTATTACTAGTTGGATGATATCTCCTCCCTCCAAAACCACGCTCCCTGCGATGATGTGATTTCTCATCTACTTCTGCCTGCTTAACCCATTTTTTTAAGTTTAAAAATAAAATATGATCTCTTTCAATACTACATTGAAAATCCAAGTAGCAGAAACTCACTGGTCAGTGCCTAAATATCAGAGATTAAGTAAACAGCTATTTAAATCCTACTGGACATTTGTAAATCCAGCACACTCAACTTAGCACCATACACAGAGTGTTCTCTTTCTCATGCCGCCTCTCTTTGGAGGAGTTGGAGGCCAGGTGCTAAAGGGAAGAGAATAAGAGTTGGTGGCTGACAGAGACACATTAATGGCTTCTTGACATAAATATATATATATATATGTGTGATAAATATATATGTATGTGTATATATTTTTAACCTGGCTCCAGTCCATTTGGGAAAACATTACAAACCAGTATTAACATCCCTGGAAATCACTGTATTATAATAAAGCTTAGGCAGCTGTTGACAGGCAGGGAAGAAACCTCTTTTTGATGGGAATTGTAAAATGGGGATCAAAGCAATAGCTTAATGTCTTTGACCATCTATTATTTGCTGGATGGGCTGGGCAAGGAAAATCCTGTACCAGACAAGAGGTATTTTGCCTTGTAGGGATTTAAACAATGTCTTTTGTTCTTAGAGGAAATTTCAGCATTGGTCATTTGTTTGGGACCCATTGGATGCTGATTTTTACATTCTTATTTTTCAGTCATCCCTTCCCCACACCCATTATCAGATGGATACTCAGAAGCAGTGTGATGAGGCTGTTTTTTGGCCAGATGGCTTTTCTGTCACGTAGGCTGACTGTTTACATGCTGCTTTGATTTCCGTGTTGGTGACAACAATCATCCTCTCCATGTTTCATTTTCTTTCTCTCTCTTTGTCTCTCTTCTTTTCCTAGTACTTTGTGCATTCATGGTCCTTTTGCTGGTTTACTATCTAGTGGGCTACACCTTGCACCAAGTTTTGGTTTTAACTTGGCGTTAAATTTTTCATTTTGCAACTTTTGCCTTTTTAGCCATGCTTTTCTGTGCCGCATCTTTCTATTGTTACAGCCTGTAAGTCCATATTTGAAAATAATTTGGACTGACTTTCTTATTGAGAATGAAAAGTCTTTGCTAACACCTCAGTATCTTCCTGTCTTAAAAAAGACCCAGTCATAAGCAGCTTGCAAAAGCTTTAAAAATGTTATTCTCCAAAGCCAACAAGCCACCAGTGGGCATCCTTGGCTCACGTGTTGGCACACCTTCATGCTGTGGAGTGGGAGGACAGCCCAAGACAGTAGTCTACAAACACAGCTCTGGCTGGGGCTTCCCCAAAGCTGACTAGCTCAGCAGCGGTAAACGCCCTTCCAGATGTTGAATGGCAGGAACAAATCTGCTGCTTGTAGCAGCTGCTACAGCCTCTTTGTTGCTATTCTTTGAAGGACTGACATCATTAAAACATATTGGGGTGGTTATGCACAAAAGCACGGGAACTCCTGAATTTAGGCACTGGAGTGGGATTTCTGCACTTAGGACATCTGAGCTTTGGAGGCATGCTGTCATCAGGGGCTCATTTTGCAGGGAAAAAGATCAGTCATATCACTGGAAAATAATGCACTTGACATCCTTGTACTCTTATGGGTGTGGGAAAAGCAGTTCATTTTAAAGGGATCAGGAATTGGCAAGATAGCTAATTTAAAAGCATTTTATGAAACTGGTAGGTTGTGAACTCTAGGAATAAGTTTCATTTTGCTGCATGACTTTTGAGTGACTGGATATTAGAAGTTGGAAGTACAAGATCTGGGCACAATTTAAGCAAGAAATGGTCAATTGAGCCTTCTTATAACGCTCTATCCCTTCATTTTAATATACTTGACAGATTGAGGCTTAGTGTCACACATTCTTAAAATAAAAGAATGTTTGCTGTGTTCAGACTCCTTTTCTCCCTCAGGGGTGCTTCTTAGTCTTAGCTCGATCTTGATCTTTACTGCTGGTTACTCAAGGGCTCGGAGGAACCATGTCATAACGCTGTTGAACTTGCAAATGGCTTTTATGTGCTGTTTTATTTCACCTGCATGATAGTTTAATGTCTGCTGTGTATCAGTGGTGTTTGTACTGACGAGACTGTACTATTCCCCATAGCTATAATCATCTCATGCCTCAGTCTTCTGTCTCTTCCAGTCTCCTTGGCAACGTGTATCTGGGTTCTCTACTTCATGATTTATTTTTTTACGCTTTTGAGAGCTGTAGGTGACTTGAATGGTTTTATGGGCCAATTGTTAAAGAAACCCTAAATCAGCCTCCCATTCTGTACCCTGAGCTCTTTGCAAGTACCAGTGCAGATGGGGAGATACAGACCTGGATCTGCACGCAGGTGGCAAGGTGGCAGAAGTGAAAAGGAATCCTGCATCGTGAAAAAGAAGCACCGTACTTTTCAGGTGGCTTAACATAGTGAGAAATAATAAGAGGTCTACAGGAAAGAAAGGGGAGGTTTTGGAGGTCTGTAAGCAGTTTTGCTGTCAGTCTGTGACTGACAGAACTGCACATATCCTCCAGATACACAAATCTTAAAATTAATCTTGTAATTTCTTAGAATTCTTAGAAATCATCTTTCTGTAAAACTTAGTAATGAATTATGAAATTATTTAATTGTTCCAGTGGAAACTCTAAGGGATAACTAGCAATATCAGATACAATCCTTATGGCAGGATAGGTCATTTCCCTGGAGAACCTCACATGAAGCTCTCTTTCCCACTCAAATAATTAAATATCAAGAGCTAGACCAAGGTGCCTCACTCCATCAGGAAAATGGAATTTTCTCCATCATTCAGTCTAGATTTCCCTGCCAGAGAGTGAGGAAACCCCACAGTATATGGGTTCTACAGCCGACATGGAGTCCCAGGCCAGTCTCAATCTCCATGGGAGCTCGAGTACCTTGGAACTGTGATGGCAAAGAGTCACCTACCCTCTGCCATATCTAGGGAACTGTAATGGGAACATCTCTGCACCACCACCCCCAGGATCCCTAGCATGGGGGGGCCTCGAAGAGTCCTTTGGGGTTCCAGGGACAGGGGCCCTTTCACACAGAAAGAGGGATGATTTCATGCAAGAGCCTCAGACTTCAGTAACTGGATTATTTAACATCATTTTTCCTAAGCGATTAAATTATTTTGGCATTTGTAGTTATTAAATAAGTGACCCAATTACCAAGAAGAAGTGGTATTAAATGAAACAATTCATATTAAATATAAATTTCTAACTTCATCAGCAGTAAAAATTCTTTTCACATTTCTTAGTACTTTAATGACTTGCTTTAAACAATTCATCTTTCTCAGTGATAGTAGTTAAAAACAGCAGAGACAGCCTGCAGTCTATGGCTGACACTAATCCTCTTAACTTTAGTGCTGAATAATGCATAAAAGTTATCAGTGCATAAGAAATAATTCTATGTGAAAACCAGCCAAATAAAAAAATCATTGGACATTGTAAGTTTATGCCCACAGGCACAAAAAAGAATGGGAAGCCACCAGATTGGTATTTACCTATGCACTCATTTGGGGTATTTCAGTAAAGCTAGTATAGATGCAGCATTAGCAGAGTAGGATGGATGATCTTGGTCTGTGGAAATTTCAGACTGAAGCCCCTGACGGAGGAAACCAAGTACCGTGATGCCCACTTGCCTCATGCTGCAGCTGGATTTGATTGATGTTTTTTACAGGAATGTGGTAGAACGAAGGATTACCTGATTCTCAGAACTGAAACAAGTGTAAACCTTGGTGCAACTTTGATATGACTCAAGCGTGGGATATTGTGTCTTTCACTTATTCTCTTAAGCAGATATATGCCTGAGTCCTGTAGTATTTAAAAAAGAAAGTCTGTGTAGGAAAAGGTGCTCTACCCAAGCCTGGTCTGTGACTGAGCTGAATGTGTGCCGCAGGAGGGATTAGCGAGCAGCTGTGCTAGCACGCCTGCCATAGGAACGTACGTGGGAGGTTTAGCACGCAGCGTGCTTAAGGGCAGAAGTTCAGGTATCAGAAAGGATCAAGCGTGAGCAGGGATGCGCAAACCTTCCTGGTCTGTGTGTTTTCCCTGAGTGGACAGAAGCAGCCTTCTTAAGCACGGCGATACTGTGCTGGTTTTGCCTTACCTCCTGAGTGGATTAATTCGCAGTGGCATTAAAGATTTTAAATGAGTCCTGCCTGGAAAAATATGCATTCGTCATCTGTATTTTACTGTAATCTGGCATATTCTAGGCAAAAAAAGCCCTTTCATTCAGGAACCTTTTCTTAGCTAATGATACATCATCCTAAGCATTAACCATGAAGGAGAAAAGGAAGAAATGCATCTTAAGTTCTTGTGCTATACCAATTCTCTGAGCTGAGCTCTGTCATTAAAAAGCACCCCCAAGACAATCCCTGAAGAGATCAATTATTCTGTTTTGGCACAGCACCTTTGGATTTAAGGGTGAAATCTTGTACCCTCTGAACACCAGGGTTTCCTTTGTACTTGTTCTCCCCCTTTCCCATGCCATTCTCTTCCTTGAACCTAAGGTCTGAGAACAGCCATCTACTTTCAGCTTTTTTCAGTATCTTTTTTCCTATCCTACCCATTCCATAGACCAGCATTTTTATATGAGGAAATGTGCATTATTGCATTTATTTTCCTATCGTGTCTTGAGTGTGTGTTTTGGAGTATATGGTGGAATAGTTGCTGACTAGGTCAAGTCTGCTCTTCTATACATTCAAGTTTCAAGTGAATTCTCCTCTTCCACTCCTAAACATTTCTTTGTGCAGAAAACAGAAATATCGATGTCATTCCTAAATTCAGCCACTGAGAAGTTAAATCTGAAGATCACGCTAGAGATATTTTCAAGACAGCACAGATGTGCTGCAGCAAACAGACTTTGGCTGGAGAAAAAATGTGTTGTTGTTTTTTTTTTTTAAAGTTAACGCTAGGTAAAAAAATTAGCAGTCAATGTTGTTCAGATTTTGCAAAGAAGTTGAAATAAAGTTGTCATTTTAAAATTACTGATTCTGAACTGACTCTTAGCATGTTAGGTGAGATCAGGTTTGTTTCACTGGATTCAGAACCATATTCAACATCTAGTGTATTTGTGCTCCATCAAAATGGAAAGGCAAACTCTGGTGCCTTCACTGAGGGCAGTAATTTATTCACTGGGGTCAAACTGGTCTCTCTGAAGATAGATTTAGGCTCTTTCTTGTAATATCAGTGAAGCTACTTTACATTTAAGCCAACTCCTCTGTGTCTTACAGAGTGATAACCATCAACAGTCCCTGTTCTTGTTTCACCTGTGGTAGCAAGAGCTCCAAGGGTGACTGATGCAGTCTGGCTCAGTGCACTTCTCTGTAGACACCACCTTGCTGCAAGTGTAAATAAGCGCTGGGCCCCACATATTCTAAACCTACTAGGTGTGCATACAAGATAATAATTCTTCATAAAACCAGGTCCGTTATGGCACTCTCCCAGGTTCAGGCATCTCTTTTCCTTAGCCTTGTGGACACTGCCTCAGTTCTTGCCAGTCCTTTGCTTCATTATTTGCATTCCTTCAGGTCACCATCATTACTGTGGGCACAAGAATAACAAGCTTCTTTTTCTTAACCATTCACTTTACATGTGAAAGCTCCTGAGACTTAAATATCTTTGAAAACAAGGAAAGGAGAAATCCTGAGATATGTTCTGCCTGTGTGCAACCTCCCTCATTCTGGGGAGCACTTTTGGTTAGCACAGACGCCTTCTAGCTTTTCTCCTAAGTCAATTTTTATAGTCAGCAGATCCCATAAATCTCTGCCATTTTAACTGTGCCACCCTGGAGATTCCTCCTCTTCCACACAGGTGGGCATGGTACTCATTACAGACAAGGTAGGAAACTCTTCTGTAGGGTGGAAGAGCTGACAATGACCAAAGGCAGGTTTCTGTTTGATTGCCTTCTCAGTGATAGTCTTTCTGTTGGGTATTAAATGTCTTTACTGGGCAGGACTACCCTCCGAGTTGTTATTCCTGTTCAGATATGTTTAGTTCAGAATAGAAAATGAAATCCCTAATCAGATAGAAACGTTTTTCCTGTATATAAATATGGGTTAATCCTTCTGTGAGGGACATTCCTCGTTAACCTGGGGGAGCTGGGTGAAAATAAAGGTTTTGTTTCAGCTCTTGAGAACGACATTCTAAACATGCCAGAGAGAATAGTATAGTGGGGACATGTGGGTTAAAATAAAGATATTTAGCAACTGTTTCTTGTGGTTTGCAGTTATATGTTCCTCCTTCTGTCTAATTACAGGGATGCAAGATGCCTCAAAGAAGCTTACAGAGTCTCTTCATGAAGTGTATGAGCCAGATTGGTACGGACGAGAAGATGTCAAAATGATTGGAGAGGTAAGATCTATGGAAAGAGGAAAAAAGTACTTTGGCTGCAAATGGATTAATCTGAGCTGTTGAGGAGAAGTGTACATCCCAAAAATTCCCTTAATTCTTCATTGTATGATAAATCCTGGTTTTTGAGCACAGAAATTATGGGTCTTGTGAAATGCACCTCCTGCTGACCAGATGGCGCATTTGCAATGTCTGTTTTACGAACTAGCTGACATACTGAACATGAGCCAGCAGTGTGCCCAGGCGGCCAAGAAGCCCAATGGCATCCTGGCCTGTATCAGAAATAGTGTGGCCAGCAGGAGCAGGGAAGTGATCGTGCCCCTGTACTCGGCACTGGTGCGGCCGCACCTCGAATACTGTGTTCAGTTTTGGGCCCCTCACTACAAGAAGGACGTCGAGGTGCTGGAGCGTGTCCAGAGAAGGGCAACGAGGCTGGTGAGGGGTCTGGAGAACAAGTCTTATGAGGAGCGGCTGAGGGAACTGGGGTTGTTTAGCCTGGAGAAAAGGAGGCTGAGGGGAGACCTCATCGCTCTCTACAACTACCTGAAAGGAGGTTGTAGCGAGGTGGGTGTCGGTCTCTTCTCCCAAGTAACTGGCGATAGGACAAGAGGAAATGGCCTCAAGTTGCGCCAGGGGAGGTTTAGATTGGATGTGAGGAAAAATTTCTTTACTGAAAGAGTAGTTAAACATTGGAGCAGGCTGCCCAGGGAAGTGGTTGAGTCACCATCCCTGGAAGTATTTAAAAGACGGGTAGATGAGGCGCTTAGGGACATGGTTTAGTGGGCACGGTGGTGTTGGGTTGACGGTTGGACTCGATGATCTTGGAGGTCTCTTCCAACCTTAATGATTCTATGATTCTATAAGCTTCCACTGAGGTCAACGTCAGTGATAGCGACTGATTGACAAGTTTGTGCAAGGTATCTTACATGCAGTTTTACAGTCAGGATTCTCAATTCAACTGAATGTTGAAAATTATTAAATCTGCTTATCCTTGTGTGATGTGTAACGACTGTTGAGCCAGTGGCGCTAAACAGGATACCTGACGGGACACTCACCTTTCTCTGACAAGAATATGGAACTTAAGGCCAAATTAGGCTGCAGGGTACTATTCATTTTAACCTTTCTGAGGTTCCTTCAGTGATTAGAGAAAAATAGGCTCTTCTAGAGGACATTGCAGGAGCTTAGCTGGAGGTGCTCTGAATTGCCTGCTTAGAGCAGCCTTAATTCTGGGGGAAGTCTGTCAGCAATTGTGCTGGTGGTGACAAGAAAGTGCGAACTGTTATCAGTGCAGCTTTTAACCACCTGGCATTCAGTTTGCAAGGCCTCCTGGATAATATAATTAACAAGAAACTGGAAGACAGAGCAATCTTCCTGAATCTGTGTAATGCTTTTCTTCTCTATGGTTGCCTTCCCCTACCCTTTCCTGCTGCTGAAGGCATGATGTGTTTCTGATTTTAAAAGCACTCAACTTCCAAACTGTATAACTTGAGATACCATATGATTTATATTGTCTTAGGTTAAACAGCTGGAAGATCTCCTGCTGCATCTTGCTGTAGCACCTCATCTTGTATTTGTAGGCTGTTAGATTTTACACTCAGAAATTCATAATTGTGTATGAAAGGACCAAAAGTCGGCTCTTAATCTCTGTTAGATATAGGGATAAATGTTAGATGTGTCTTCTTAATAAGAGACTCATGTGGACAACATTACAAAATTGCTGGTCCTGATTTTTTTCCCTGTACAATCACAAATGTAGATTTATGCATCCCTCAACCTGCAATAAAAAAGAATGATATATTTGTGCAGTCCATGATATAAATGATCATTCTAAGTGGCCTTATTCTGTATGGTAGGAAAGATGATGGCTTAAAGGACTCTTCAGCAACGGTTTTTGAGCCCATTATCTTTCAGATTTTAATTTTTCCAAAATATGTATCAGCAAGATACAAAGGCAAATGCACAAGGCTGGCAGTTGCTTGCTATGATCTAATGCTGTGCTGCTCTGTAGACCACTGTGATTAAATATTGTGTTAATAAATGAAGTATTTCTTTTAAGCATGATTAATAGATTGTAATAATTCATTAGGGACTCTTATTAGGGTAGGAAATGAATGAACTAAATGCTGGCATCACACAGCATTTATAATATGCCCTATAGTGGCTCATGATAAAACAAACACTAGGGAGTAGCTTTCCGGACTTGCTGGTGAGGATAACAGCCCTGCAAAGCAGTGCTCGCCCGCTTTAGCCTCCCTCCCATCAAAGGAGGGAGTTCAGTGATTTTTGAAATGTGCAAAGAAAAGGGGAATCAGGATGTTTAACACGTGCTGATGACTTGTTCAGTTGAGAACCCAGGACCTCCAGAACTATGTCTCTATGTAACAGAATTTGCTTCTGGCAAGGAATCTCATCCTGCTCCCCATGGGGTCCTCGTCACATCAGCTGCATTAACATGTTCTTAAAAACCAGAAAACTGCAAGGGATGTCTCCTGGTGACTACCCCAGAGCTGCAAAGGGGACTGGGGAAAAGCACTATAGCTTCGGGGGGGGATTTTGTTTATTTTGCCTGCTGATGTTGGCATGTTGCAGATCTGGAATTGCAGTTCTTTAGCAGTGCGAGGTAGAGTTCTTGTTTGTGTATCAGCCATTTCATCAAATGTGCCTTAATGGCACAAAAAGTATGGGATGGAAAGACCTTTCTTAGGGTGGATCTCCCCAGCTCTTATTTTAAAAAAGACCAAGCAAAGCTAAGCTTACAAATCCTTGTAATTGATGGGAAACCTGCTTTATTTTTTCCTTTATTTTATTTACTCTTCTATTGTTAGTTGTACTTCTTTTCTTTATAAGGAAGGTTCATCATCAGTGAACATACTTAGGCGTAAGAACTAGGGCAGCTTCAGATTCTGCGTTGTTGACCGTCAGGGACCTGAAACCCTGAGGGCGACCTTGAATCTGTGACATCCTTATCTTCACATAGCAGTTACTATTTGAAAGAATGAAAACACAAACTAGTTCTTAAGCTAAAACTTCTTTTGTTGTGAATTAAAACTTGCAATGTCAAGGCATTCCTTTTCATTTACCTTGTAAGTGCACCCTAATTTATTGTCATAAAAAACATTTTAAAACTTCAGGAAGATTAATCTTTACCAATTACATTTGTATTTCTCCTAGGTTTGGAGGGGAATTAAACTACTAAGTGCATTTTTCTCTTTTCTACCTTTACAGAAATGTGATGAACTTTGGGAAGACTTCCATCAAAAACTGGTGGATGGGTCATTGTTGACCTTGGATACATATCTAGGACAATTTCCTGATATCAAAGTACAGTGATGATTTCCTATAAAGGACAATTTATAAAATTACTGTTGAGTCATAAAATAAATAGAAAATGAGATTACAAGCAAAGAAAAATAAAAAAGGGGGGGAGGTAGAAGTCATTCTCTTCTGCAATGTAAAAGATGTTGTTCTGTAAGTAAATCCCTGACATCAGGCTGCACTGATTTTCCAAGTGAACAAAAATATTTTTCATGCAGTAGGCCTTGGAAGTAAATTAGCCTTTGTAGATAAAACTTTTATAATATTTTTTTCCTGCTCCGATTTATTTGGTATGAGATAATTCTCACTGACTTCAACAGGGACAGATCAAGTTCTTCAGCTGTTAAAATGCAGACGAATTACAAGATGAAAAGCAGGCCTTTTGTTATTGGCTAGATGCACCTGTAGGTATCTAAATATCTTTCTCTTAACTAAGCCATGGTTCCTGTCTTTTAATTAGTTATAAAAAGATTTTGTAATACACATCAGGAGAGACTGTTATGCAGATTCTAGTTTCTCCCAGATGCCTGTCCAGTGTACAGTCCAGGGAGATGGTTGCTAAAAGAAAAGGGGATAAAGATTCATTACAGGTGAGAGGTAGATACTTTTATATTCGGATGTGACTTTGTGGACATAGCTGGAAATTATTTGTGATGGTTTATAACAGTAGGTATCACACAGTCATCCCTTTTGTCATTTACATCAGGGGCTAATACTGAAAAAAAAAAATCCCAACATTACTGATGTTCAGTCTCAAACTTGATCATAAATCACACTGTGCTTATGCCCTCTCAGCATGTGGAATTTACATATAATATACAGCTTTGTAAATTCAGTATACATCAAAAGACTCTTTTTTTAGTTATAAAAGAATTATATCAGGTAAATTAGAATTCCTGTTGTATGTTGAACTCTAGTTATCTTAGTTATGTGTCAGAGCAACTATACTGAGAAGTATATTTTAAGCATTTTTCCAACTCTGGAAAAAAATTATGTTAATTATTCATTAAATTTGCACACTATATACAAGGGAAAAAGATGGTGTTACCATGAGTTTAACAGGTCCACTTATTCTGGAGAATGAGACAAGTCTTGCATAACATTGATATCTCACTTCTAAGGCCTGTAAGCCTTACGCCCACAAAAAACCATCTGTAAATGGAT
Source organism: Pygoscelis adeliae (assembly GCF_000699105.1). NCBI lineage: Eukaryota > Metazoa > Chordata > Aves > Sphenisciformes > Spheniscidae > Pygoscelis > Pygoscelis adeliae. Next base: position 813,121 of record NW_008824549.1, on the reverse strand, counting down.
TCCTTATTTAAAATAAGGTGATTAGTTTGTCTCTTTTACCATGCCCATGTTCCTGTATGATATTATAGTAAGTCAGATATGAACAGCAGATGAGGGATAATAAAAATATATCAAAAACTTAAATGATAACTTAGGTAAAAAAGCTTTTAAAAAAGCACCATTTGACCTGACTTTCATTTCTACCTCTGTACAGACTCGCATTGCAAAACGAAGCAGAAAGCTGGTGGACTACGACAGTGCAAGGCATCATCTAGAAGCCCTGCAGAGTTCAAAAAGAAAAGACGAAGGCAGAATTACCAAGGTAGCACACTAAGAAGGATGCTGGCAGAAGACTTCAGGAGCTTGGGTGGCATTTGTTTCTGTGCAGAGACCGAGTACAAAGTTTCTCTTCTTTGTCCTCTCTCAGAAATGGAACTAGCGATATCCTTAAGCATTTTGGTGGGTAGGGAGGGCGCGCTCAGCCTCTTTCAGGAGTGAGTCCCGTTTGAGCCCTAACTTTCTCTCTTGATGAGAGTGAGGGGATAGCAAGTCCTGTGTTGGACTGTGTGGTGTGGGACTGAGTCACATCCTTTGTTAATAAAAATTGTAAAAGACCCACAAAAAAAAAAAAAATGCACAAAACCAACTTTGGCAGGTTTTGCTGTATCATAGTGATTGCAGAAGTCACCCTGTTTCATTTTGTTTTAGGCAGAAGAAGAGTTTCAAAAAGCACAGAAGGTGTTTGAAGAGTTTAACACTGATTTACAAGAAGAGTTGCCATCTCTGTGGTCACGGTAAGCCTACACAGATATTGTCTGGAAGGCCTAAAGGGGGACTAAGGGAAGGGAACCAGGGGATTTTAACGAGCTGATAGAAAATGTTTTGATGGCTTCTTGAAGATCCCATCCATTATCTTTTTTAAATAAAAACAGGGAAAATACCTGCAAATGATCCAAAATTATACTTATTGTAAGTGTATTTATGCTTATTTCTTTCAGTGTATCTTGGCACTTAAGGTTCTTTATCATATCTTCATTCTGAGGCGCAAAAAGGTCTCCATTTTATGGATAAAGAACTGTGGCAGAGCACAGAACAGCTGATCGTGACCATGACCCGCTGCTTCCGTCACCTTTCACAGAAATCTTGGTGATGGATACCTGATCCTTTCAAGGGGAAAAAAAAAGCCACTTGTTAATAAGAAGGATCAAATGCTTCCACTGTCAAATGTAACCATACAGAGCAGCTACATGCTTTTCTAGAAGATTTGCAGTGGGTCTATTTATAGGTCATTTTTATGTAAAAGGTATCAAAATGAAGAACCTTACAAATGTGTAAAGATTTTATGGCAGTTGTCATTTCCAAGTTCCTATAAAATACTACCAAAACAGTAGAAGAAGGGAAAAATATTATTATAACTACTTCAGAATACACATTTCATAGTTTTGTGCTATGTCTGCGATGTAAAAGCATTTGGTGGCATAGATCATTCATTTGGGATGTATAATCATAGATTGTGTTTATACAGAAAATCCGGACAAAATGAACAGGAGAACAAAAGCAGTAGAAAAATGAGCATCTCATTAGTGTGCTGTGTTCTTTAACAAATGACAGTCTGGAGTGGAACTGTATTGTGAGTCACTGAAGTATTCTTTGTCTTCTCTGCCTTCTCTGCCTTCTAAATTAATTCCTGTTAAATTTCAGATCAATAGAGGGTTTTCCTGCTGTGTTTCTGCCTATTTCAGTTGAAAAGCTTCTTAGCACTTCAAGATATTTATTTTATGGGCTTACTAAAAGTAAAACGGCATACGAATGATTTAGAGTAAGGGCCCTTTTATTTCAATATGTGTTGCCCACTAAATAGTCTCAGGGAAAGGTAGAATTTAATTTGAGCAATAGGCATAATTCAGAAAGCAGTTGCTTTCAGAGTCCTTTTTTTTAGTTATTACAATTCTTCAGGAAGAAAATGGTCCATTGAGTTGGCATTTTGAAGGCTTACTCTTATGCCAAAGATGATTTTTGTTAATAAAAGTTTGGAGAAATTACACGTGAAAGTTTTAAATAGGAAAACGAATAATTCAAAACCTAAGAAAATACCTTCTACTTTCGAAGCGTACAAGAGGTATGTAATCACTCCAAGCAAGCAGATTTTTGACTGCATGTGCAAAAATGTCTAGTCTATATTAGAAATTATTTTGTCTTACATACATATGCATGTATTTCAGGGCTGATTTCTTTAAGAAGGGCTGAGCATGGGACACCCACACCCCCAGGCCATACTGAGCTGTATATCTTAAAGCTGCCTCCAGATGCACCTGCATCACCTAGGTGCTGCGATAGCATCTAGGGCGCAGGCGCTCACAGTGCCAGAGTGGTACCTCTCTCTTTTCAGTCGATGGCTGCCCGCTGTCCGGTGGGAGACAGCGTACCCAGAGCACCTTGCCTTCCGTGTGCTTGTGCCACACTTGTGCCAATCCTTTTCCAATCTTCCCCTCCTCTAAAACAAGCTGAAACCCCCCGCTATGGAGTAGTCTCAACTTGGTTCACTCTGTGCGGTGTGAAATGTGATGGTTCTTAACACAAATGGAAATAATCATGAACGAACTAGTCTGAAATTTTGACATTCGATCCAATTATTTGCTTTGCTGAGAATAGTAGTCAAGAATGTTGCTTCCTGTCTGGAAAAAAAAAAAAATTAATTTTCCTTTCTGGCCCTCCCACCCCTATCTTTTATTCTCTTTTTCCTTTCTTCATGCCATCTTCTGTAGACGAGTTGGCTTCTATGTGAACACCTTCAAAAATGTATCCAGCCTCGAAGCCAAGTTTCACAAGGAAATAGCTTTAGTGAGTAAAAATGAATATCTCATGTATAATGGAGTATGTAATATGCATAACAGCAAGCAAATGCCTTGTAATGCAGCAGTAAAAATCTAGCAGAGACACACATGAGAATTTGCCCTAGATCCAGATTTGTACCATAACCTTTGTGTTGGTTTCGACTTGCCATTTTTGTACACTCCTTAAGGAAAGGGCAGCCCATACAGTTTTGGATTACAGTGCATTATCAGTTGTAGCACTAAATTCACTTTCTATTTTGATAACTTCTCCATTCTTTTTAGTATACTGTTGCCTTCAGTATTTTTTCCGTGTCCAATTGCTAAGCATCTCATTGCTTTAATCAGTACAAGAAAAACATGTCAAGCATTCCCTTCAAGACTGCTATATACGTTGTCAGCAACGCAACGTTGTATCTGGGACTGTTAGGCAAATTGAGCAGTTCCAGTGAGCATCTTTTTAATGTACCTTGCTAAGTGGTAGTGTATTATCTGCAGTAACCTACTAATAGGAACAAAAATGGTATGGAGAACTCGCTTGACTGAAGTCCCACGTAAATTGGGGGTTAGGATTTTGAGGGGAAAACATGAATCTTCTCAGCTACCCATGTTGCTTTAAACTTTAGGCCACCTCCTTCATCAGAAATCAGGCAGCAGTCAGTCATGCATATAAACTTGTTCTCTGAAAACCAGCTTATGGTTTTGAAGAACTGCTGTTATCTTTGATTCTATGGATTTTGATAGGTTTCCACTTAGGCTTTTGATATACATGGCACTGAGTAATTTTGGAAGGATCTATATGCCATTTTAAGGTTATCAGATTATATGTTATCAGATTATCAGTTATCAGACCAGATTTATCACCTGTGGTTTTAATCATGACTGTAGTGCTTCATATAAACTCAGGCAAGTGTTTTGTTTTCTCAGCTATGTCACAAACTATATGAAGTGATGACGAAGCTGGGAGATCAGCATGCAGACAAAGCCTTCACCATTCAAGGGGCACCAAGGTGAATTCATTGCTTTTTTTAATGAATTGCATTGTAGTAGGCTTTGTGGGTTTCAGCATATGTAGTAATCACCCACACCACGTGTAGCGATTGCTGCACAACACGGTCACTGGGTCTGTTCGTTCAGGGTACTAGATGAAGGTACTTCAGATGAAGTTCTTCTCAGCATGAATGAAGGTGCAAAACTTCCTTCATCACCCACTTATTTTTCCTTTCAAAAAATGAATAAAGGCCAGATTCTCAGCTGTTGCAATTTAGCCTAGTTCATTGTAGACCGTTACACCAATTTACACCAGATAAGTATATAGCTCATTTATTCTTAGATGATTAGTCTACAGCAGTGTTACTAATGCTCATAAATTTTTTTAAAGCCTTGAAATATTTAGATGATTTTAGCTCCTAAAGGCATATGATTAGGTGAGAATCCCAGCCTTTGTAAGTCAGCTTTTATCTCCTCTGCTCTTGAGGAAAAGTCAAGAAATGTGATCTGAGAATGCATCATAAAAGCTGAAAAGCTGAAGTAAAAAGAATGTCACAAAATGCCATATTTTAATGAATTTCAAGACAAATGTTGTCTTAAAATAAAAATAAAAGCAAAAAACTTTTAAAATCAGATGGTGCTTTCTTAAGGTCAGTGGATGCCAGTGCAGTATTTGTGATTGTTTGCTTGCAACAAATGTAGTCTTTCTGCCATAATTTGACCTCTCAGTACTGTAATAGTGATAGGCAGAAGAGGTTGAAATTATAAAACAGTGAGACTTATCAAAACACAATGATATTTAGAGTGAATACATAAATCCTGAATTTCCAGCCAATCCCAGCTCATCAGAAGCGATCAGAACAATGTTATAGCTACTGCTAATTTGCTCTCAAGCTGGACCCAGAATAGCAACAATTAAGACTGACCAAGCAACTTAACATCTGCCTCAAACATATAGCTGATATTTCTGCATTTGTTTTGATCTCACTTTGGAATAACAAAGAATAAAATACTGAACCTTCTGACCTAATGCAAACTTCAGAACTACTTTATTAAGAATGTGTTCAAAATTTTTGTTTTGGATTAGCTCAAGTGTTAATCCATGCTCATATATACTTACACACTGTCTCCAAGGAGTTGTTAGCTCATGCGTCACCACTTCCGGCCCCTTTAGGATGGACTCACAAGCTGGACTATGTTTTCATAAAGCATTTGTAAAATACTTTTATGGGATGAAAAATAATGTAGTGTTGGAAAACTTCAAGCAGTTTTTGTAATAAACAGGTATTTTGGCCACCTCTTTCTCCTAGACCATGTCCAGCATGCACATGCTCATTCCCACTGAATTACTCTTTCCATCAATGAGAGAAAAAAAAAATCTTGCTGCAAATGAGTAAACATAGGTTAATGCCATGTGATCATCTTAACTTATTTTTAAAATGCTTTTTAAAAATACATTATTTTTTTAGTTACCATGTTACTCTCTTTTGCTGTACTGTTCACAGAGCCTTATGTGAAAATCTGGATAGATTTTGACTTCCATTATTAGTTATGGTGCTCTAAAAGACTACTCAGGAGTAGGTCTTTGTAAGATAAAACAGCTTTCCTTTTTAGATGCATGAGAAGTAGTTACTAGACAAGTATAGTACCTAATCTTTCCTTTAAAGAACTGTATAAAAAGAAACATCTTAAAAACTTGTATGCTACTAAATACTCTATCCTGAAGGCAAATATTGTACCTGGGAAAGAAATTTCTTAATAACTGCTTATTTTTTCTTTTTTAATATTTCCACAGAAAGAGGTGGTGAGTGTGAGCTAAGTCTGTCCTTTCCAAAGAACAACTTTTGCTTGTGTTAGCGTTAGGAACACGTTTATGATGTGGTCTCCTCAATCAGGTAGTGCTCCTGTTCTCCCTGAAGATGTGTAGGAGTCGCTCTTCTCTTACCAAGTACTGTGGTTGTTGAGTGCTGTAGTTTATAGCCTCCGCGAGTTGTAAGCTTTCAGCATTTCTAGGTAGCTGAGTATGTCTCAGTGTTTGTACCAGGTCCTCGCATGGGAAGGGCAGATCCTTTCTCAGGACTTCATCAGATCTTTTCTTAGTATCAGCAGAGCTCTGTTGAAGTCACTTGACTACTGCTTGTTTATAGTTGTGGTGAGTCATCCCTCTAAATAGTGATATCCTTATAATAATCTTGGTTGTGCTTTATTTTATTGGAACCTTTCTGAAGTTGCTGAGCTTTTAAAATGATTTGCATTATTCATTGTTATGCCTTCCCCTGAGATTTTTATCTTTAGAGCTTTTTATTCTGAGAACTGTGTGAAATGAAGACAATAATTCCATCTCACATTTTATGATAGTTACAAACTTATACATGAAACACTATTTCAAATACAGAATCTGAAAAAATGCAGGTACTCTGCTTTCCTCAAGTTATAATGATCCGGTAAACAGATGTTCCAAAAATCAAGATCACTCAAAATTAAAACTTCTTTTGACACTGTAGGTCACTGAATTTTAATTGCATTTAATTGCAGTTTTAGTTTTAGCCATTATATAATGGCTCGGTTCATCTCCAGTGTGTACTGCATTTTGTGGTCACTGGCATTACATCAGGGATGCAGCTCAACTATTGCATCAAACTGTCAAGGTGATAAGTCAGCATGATATGTATGTCCTCGCCATTGCTTTGTTTCTGTCTAGTGATTCAGGTCCACTCCGCATTGCAAAAACTCCGTCACCGCCAGAGGAGGTCTCTCCCCTGCCTAGCCCTACTGCTAGTCCCAATCATATGCTGGCACCAGCATCTCCGGCACCAGCCCGGCCTAAGTCACCCACACAGGTAAGCGGAAACCTAACAGGAGAAACTGGCCTGTTTTGCAGTAAAAGATAGCTGAGATGATGTACATAGTGGATTTTTCATTAGGTTGTGTGACTGAGAAATGACAGGGAGGCCACTGGCTCTGTTGGACTCTGTTCTGTTCATTGGTTGTTCATCCCTGTGTCACAAGCATGGGTGCAAAGTGGTTTTTATGTAAGAGGGAATGAAGAAAATTTAAGGTGCCCGGTGAACTGAGGGGACTTGTGGTGACAAAGCAAAACACTTCTTAAGAAGTGTTAGCAGTGATAGTTTGAAAAACCTATTTCTAAAACCTTCTCATGAATTTCAGTACATTATATGTTTCTGCTCTTCATTCATCTTAAAATTTTTGCTTACCCTGGAAAAAAATTAGCCAGTGAGTATCACTGGTCTGGCCAACCTCTGAAACAGTAAATAATAGAGCTAGCTTAAAGACTGCTGTGATAACTACTGATAATTAAAAGCTTATTTGTTGTTGTTAACACTGGATTGAGAAGTTTGACACTGTTGGAGTCACTGGTGTAATTTCTATTCTCACCAGTATCGGTGAAATAAGAATCAGTTTCATGCATCAGTTTCATCTGTAGCATAAGAGCTATATGTGATACTTCGTGAACATATCAAAGACTGGGGTTGATGTTACTGATGTTTTCAGAACTGGGATAGCTTACGTGCTGATTGCTATTTCTGTGGTGGGAGAACATCAGAAGAAATTTAGTTTTGCATTTAGTTACATGTGAGCACACTTGTTTCCTCTGGTCCCCCAAAATGGTGCTGTGGTTCCCAGAAATGATATGGTCTTAGCATTAAGTAGGCTTTAAAGGTAGCGACAGGTGGGCAGGTACAAAATCGCAAAGCTAAACAGGAATGAACTTAGGAAGCCAAAAAGCTACAGAGGCCTGGTTCTGCGCAGCATCACCCTTCCAACTATGAGCTGCATAGGAGAGGAAGTATCTTGCACTGTGTGCCCGTCACAGCAGAAAAAAATCTGCCAAGAAATGCTTTTGTATGAAATCTTAACCCTTGAGTTGGAATGAGTTTGAAACATAGAGTTGTTTTGCTTTTCCCACAATGTTTATTTCAAGGCATTTGGTGGTGAACAACCAAACAGTTCCTTTCAACCCATGGCTTATTCCCACATTTAAGGTGAAGCAGCAGAGATAAAAACCTAACACAAATTGTTTAGGTCTAGCTTAAAGCTCTTTCTTTTATCCCTGAACTAGTCTGTGACATTTTTGCTGTCTGCCTAGCTGAGGAAAGGTCCGCCAGTCCCACCACTGCCTAAGCTCACACCAACAAAGGAGTTGCAACAGGAGAACATCATTAACTTATTTGACGACAACTTTGTCCCAGAAATCAATGTGACGACCCCATCACAGGTAAGCTTCAGGGGATGGTGTATGGGTCCAATCTTGCAATCACCCTAAGTTCACCAGGATAGTGGCCTTGGGGCTGAACTCCATGGGGACGAAGGAGGAGGGTACAGGTAGAAGGCAGAGGCACAATTACCATTTTAAGTTCTCTTGAAAGGGTGACACATATGGTATTTTATCTTTGAATAGGCCACACATAATCACTCAAAAGGGCTAACATTGCTAACACATTGAAAAAAAATGAGAGATTTCCTGAGAGGCCTGGCTAAAAATACTGCAAAGCAGCCATGTTTGAGATTTAACTGCATCCAGGTTGCATTGCAAGCTGAGTGTTCATTTAAGATGCTTTTCTTCTAATCCTAAGCATCTCAAGTGGCACTTTACAGTGATCCTTCATTATTTCTGTTTCTTCCATCAAAATCATAAAAGTATTCCTTTTTTCTTTTGAGTGATTTAAAAAAAAAAGGAACTTGGCTGTTTTAATCAACTTTTTGCAGGTATAAAAGGCTGCTCCAGATAGATTATTCATTCACTTGGTTTTGACTCATAGAAACATTAGTTACACAGCAGAGAAGTGATCAAAATTACTTTTATCCCATTATTATGAAATTATAATTTTTTTTAAAATTGCATATAACAAACAGAAAAGCCACAGTTGTGTAAAATAAGTCTGTATAATATGTATTCGGTTATTCGGCTTTTATGCAGTTATGGTAACTGCTGGTTGTTCAATAATGGACCCTTTCTGTTACAGTAATTACAACTCTGAAATCTGAGCCTGCGTCTGATAAACTGGGGAGAAATATGCAGATCTGAAGCTTATGCAGAATGTTTATGAATTTTTGTTTTCATGTGAATTACTGGTTTTGTACTAATTCATTTGGCAACACAGGATAATGTAGGCACAGCAATGCAAAACAAAATTATTTTAGAGAATTTGAACATGTGATGTTTTGTTTTCTTGTGGAGGGGAGAAAAAGGCATTGCCATCCATAGGGATCTATTTGGAAGAGAAGAGAGTTATTTATAGTTAAGTCCCCGTACAATTAAAGAATCAATGGCATCTCCCTTGAAGGGAGGTTGCAGGTCTGTTGCATGATTGCACCCTGACTTCATGGGAGTTACCACTCTGGCAGCGTGAGCCTTGACATGAGTGGTAAGAGTCGGTGTAACCTGTGCTAGATGTGGCCTCCTGCATTAAATGCTGTATCCACCTAACCTTCACCTGTCAGGCCAGCAAGGGAGGCAGAAATGGAACCGGTTTGCTTTTCCATTAAGAGCTCACACTGGAACGGGGCTTTAAATGGGTGCAAGTCACATTTCCAGAATCTTTACATCCTTTCTGCGAGAGATTGGTATAAAAATGGAATGGCATAATCAAGGTGGGGCGTGCTCCTGAGAACTGAAATCTCTCCCTTGTCTCTCAAGGAAAAATTGATCTCCCTTCAGTGAGTGATTTATGTCCCTCCCCCCTCCACAGTCAGTGACCTGGGAATGACCTAAGCTATTCCCTGGCCACCTTCTCATGAATCATCTGCACTTCTCCCTCCGCAAAACCCACCCCCATCACTAAAGCGTCCTTACTGTATCTGAGATCTCTGAGTATGTACAGGCATACCTAAATAGTGTGATGTATAGGTTTTATATCCTTCTGTAAGAGAACCAGTTATTGAAAATCTATTGTATGAAATCCACAGAAAACATGGACAGCAAACATAAGCTCTTGGTGCTTGTGACATCTCCCAGAGCTCTTGTTGGGCAGTATGGAGGAAGCTATTGAGCCTGCAAAGCTGTCTAATGGTGCAGGACTTCCCAAAGGACCGCCGCTGGTGTCCCTGGCACTGTGCTCACACGGAGGCACAAAACCAACAGGCTGATGAATAGAGCTTTGCTGCTTTAATCCCATGTTTCAGAGAGGATTACAAACAGGCCAAACAGTTTTCTCCTCTGGAACACAAATAGCCTGTAATTGTTGTTGTTCATCTTTCTTTACCAAGCAGTACTAATGCATTCGGTGTTGTGCAAGATGCTGAAAGACAGTTCTGCTTGATGCTGTTGAATATTTTGGCCCTGATTCAACAAAGCAGCTCACACTTCCAGTTTATTCATTGTCAAGAATGGATTTAATTACTGCTAAGTAAAAGAAAGAGGTGAGAAGATGTGATATCTGGGTGACCGGATGAAAGGATCATTTAGAAATGAGTGTTCCTTGCTTTATCTCATTTTTTTCACATCACATTGCTCCCTAGTGTCCAGTTACTAGCTTGGACACTGTAGGCCTTTATAATATGCCCCCTCCAGGTACTTAACGTGTCTGAGTGTGTCTGACAGCTCTGGAGTGAACAACCCATATCTGCCAGGGCTATTTTAAGGCTTGTACAGACTGTGTGCAGAGTGGTGGCAGTTCTGGTGGTCCTTGCAGGTTTCTTGTGCCTTCTCCATCCCTTGTGCATACATGTCCTCTGAGAGGTACAGCCTTGCTTCTGCCACAGCCACCTCTTTCAAATGCGGCATTTATTCATGCTTCATCATGCTATGGTGGAATTAACACAGGATGATTGGCAGACCTTCCTGTCACAGCTTTGTCCATTATCGAGGGATTTCCTGAGGTTCCTGTTTCTCCTAAATCTCCATCTAATGTGATATCTCAGTTACTCTGTATGTTTTTTTGGGCCTTTGTTCCTAACGTTATGACAAGTGTTCTCTTCATTTTGGTCTGAGGGTAACGGATGAATATTTGCACTCAGCGATCAGTAAGTACCCTGTCACTACAGATACCTTAGCTGTCATCTCGCATGGCCTAAGTGAGACTCCTATTCATTTGATTCAGTCCTCACAAGTAACAACTTCATTCTTGAACCTCACTGAAAGATAATTAACTTTTCCATCTCCATCCATTTCTGATTATATGATAGCTAATGCTGTGTTGTTTCATCAAGCTGTATGATGTACGTACATTTTATTATCAGCATATGAGTACTAGTGCCTCAAGGGCGTATGTGATGAAATCTAAATACATCAGATGAAAGGCATGACAGAATGAATGTAATACTGGTTACTGGTGGGGAGGGATGTTTTGGTTTTGACTTGTTGAAATGTGAGACCATAACACTGGCTTCAGTGTGTCAGACCAGTTATCTAGTTATTTGTCATCACCAGTAGCCAAAAGCAGAAGCCAAGGGAAGAATATAAAACAAGGCAAAAAAAGTTGGTATTCCTTACACCACCTGTTGGAGCGGGTCCAGAGGAGGGTCACAAAAATGATCAGGCGGATGGGACACCTGTCCTATGAAGAAAGGCTGAGAGAGTTGGGGTTGTTCAGCCTGGAGAAGAGAAGGCTTTGGGGAGACCTTATTGCAGCCTGTCAGTACTTAAAGGGGGCTTATAAAAAAGATGGCGGCAAACTTTTTAGCAGGGCCTGTTGCAACAGGACAAGGGGGAATGGCTTTAAACTAGAGGGGGGTAGATTTAGACTAGATAGAAGGAAGAAATTTTTTACGCTGAGGGTGGTGAAACACTGGAAGAGATTGCCCAGAGCGGTGGTGGACGCCCTATCCTTGGAAACATTCCAGGTCAGGTTGGACGGGGCTCTGAGCAACCTGATCTAGTTGAAGATGTCCCTGCCCACAGCAGGGGGGTTGGACTAGATGACCTTTAGAGGTCCCTTCCAACCCAAACTATTCTATGATTCTGTGATTCTCCTATAGTCTCCCAGCCTCCAGCCATTTGCAGCTCAGGGGCTTCCTCAACATAATTTCTATGTATTTAATAATCCTCAACAGACTGCTTTGCCACAAGTTTGTTCAGTCTTTCAGCATATGTAAATTTTTTGCATTCACACTACCCAATGGCAAGGAGGTCCCTAGCTGAACTCTGTGCCACATGGAGCACCACCACCTTTTCTTTATTCCACATCTGCCCCCATTAACTTCACTGCCACCTGCCTTCCTGCTTTGGAGGAGTCGTGGAGCTGCTAAACCCCTGTGCCTCTCACGCTGGTGTAAACTCCGCTCACATCACCCCTAGCACTCCTCTTCCAGACTGGAGTGTTCCAGGTCACTCTGTCATTCCTAGCATGGGAGCTGAGGAGCTATTTTGATCACATTTTCAGGTGACACAGAGAGCTCAGGTGTCTTGTGGCATATGGAAGCCATTAATTACCTACATTTGAACATTCGTTTACCAATAGTAACACTAATTTGGAAAGTTTACACTCTTAGATGTTTTAATAATAGAAAGGCTTTGTTTGTTTATTTTATTACCAGCATCATCATTTTTATTATTATTATCTCCTAGTTTTGCTGTTCTTATGACTGCCCTGTTTATTAGGTGTACACTTCGGTCACAGTCAGGAACAGGACATTGGGCTATGTGGTCTGATCCTGTGTTACCGTTCTTACATAAGATTATATGTGAATGTATGTGTACAAATAATTTCCTATGGTATCATTTCCAATTTGAACACTTTTCAAAATAGCATTCTAATGAATACTTTACTGTCTATATATTCTGTACATCAAAAGACAAGCTTTTCCAACTATTTAATAAACACTGAGCAACTAGCAGTAGGCAGTACTAGCCTTGTTACCAAAACAAAGATGCTTGCCTAGAATATTTATCATTAATGATAATTAAAACTCAGGTACAGTTTCACACTAATGTTGGAGCACACTAATTATTTGTTCGTGTTACTTTACAGAGGGAAAGACCTGTAGCCCATTGAACCAATCTATATATTTATAGTGACCTCAGAGGCCTTGGCTAATTCATTAATTGCAAACAAAAAAGGCTCTACTATGTAATCCAGTTTTGTAAGAGCAGATCAGTGTAGCAAGATTTAGTTAGTGTTACGTAAGATGTTTCCTGAAGTTTAGAGCTAAGGACAGCATTAAATGTTAATTGGTATTCATGTTCAGAATTGAAATTTAATTCAAATGCACTTATGTCCTTCTATATTGGCTTTTTACTAATGTTTGTGTTTGGGGAGAGATTCGCTTATTAGAACGTATGGACATTGGGTGCCATTTATGTAGTTCTTAATTTTGATGTCTGACTCAAAGCACTTTAAAAGGGCCTTCACAGTCAAACGGTGAACACTCAGCACTTTTTCAAAAGGGCTGCGATTTGTTTAGCCTGAAAAGGCAAAGCTGCACTACATAGAGAACAAAGGCATCATAAGAGTGAAGCTCATAAAAATAAAATTAAAAGTTACACTCGAGCTCAGGAAAGTCTTCAGAACTTCCTCCCTTCCTGGCTTGCACTGTAGCTAGAAAGTCTGTGATGTAATTTTTTTTTTTTCTTGGGCCTCTTAATATTTTGCTGTCCAGGGCAGCTTTTGAAAGATGAGTTTTTCAAGACTTATGTTTCTTTTCTAACAGAATGAAGTTCCTGAAGCTAAGAAAGAGGAATCTTTGCTAGATCTGGACTTCGACCCTTTCAAGCCAGAAGTTGTATCAACAGGAGTTACTCATTCACCCATGTCTCAGGTATCTCTTTGCCTTGAGGTAGGCAAAGCATATAGATGCAATGTGCTGTTTGGTAGCAAAGATTTGCCTCGTACTAATGAGTGGTGTATCTGCAGTGTCTGAAAAACTTGATCTTCGTGAGCAGCTCCTGTCAGCCATCTGTCTTTCCCCCTCAGTAACCCTGTAGTTGATGATGTACTGGAAGGAGCAGAAATTGTCAAGTGGTAAAATGAGATGTCCACCAATGAGAATGGCTGCTGGTACCTTGGCCTTGACTTCAGCATGCCGATATTTTCCATCTTTAGAATAACTTTTAGTGCCCACATTGTAATTCTCCAACGCCTGTTTTTCTGACAATTTTTATGACCTGGCTTTGACTCTTCAAAATATTAACACACTGTTAGCAAAATCTTTTATCCCTGTGGCTATCACTAACCTGGGTTATACTGTGAGACATGAGAGGACTAATCAGCTGTTTAGGAATGCAACACTGGGAAAGGAGTGAGAAGACAAGAAGCTTTAAGGCTGAGATAGTCCTGGTTCTCTGCTGTTCTTTTCCTCAGTTAATTTCTTATTTGGTGTGCCGTCCTAGTTATATAATGAGATCTGTAGTGATCTCTGGGTTATGCACTGACAGATAAACAGTGTATTGTCAGCACTCTGAACATTAGCTGAAATTTCTCATTGTGGTTTGCTAGGAGGAGTGTTTAATTATAACAGAGGCTTTGTGCATCTTTCTTGTTGTTTTTCTTGCTCCCTCTAAACAGGGAAGGGGAAGGAAATTCTTTGACATTCAGTATGACAGAAAACTCTAGCTGTGACTTTGCTAACTCTACACTTTCAGCTTGTCTTGTAATAACACTAATTAGATCAGTGGGGTCATTAAACCAAAGACATTTAACTTTTGTGACAGAGCATGTTTGTCCTGACATCATATTATACTTATTGTAGAAGAGTTTATTGCTTTAGTGGTAAGGAGTTGGTTTAGATTCAGCTGTACCATGAAATACAGAATATAATTCAGTGTAGAAAAGTACATTGTATTTTTTCATCTAGGTGCATAGCAAGCATTCACTGAGTGCCTTCAGCCTCTCCTCTCCTTTCACTTTTCCTCCCCACATATATTTGAGAAAGGATGGTCCACAGGAACGTGTGGATGAGTGAGAGCACCGTGTTTTTAGAAGAAGGGAAGACAGCCCTGCAGTCTGTGTCTTGGTCTCACTGGATGTGGCAGGGTCATTGCTATGGCAGCACAGACAGAATGAAGTCACTGGTCGCAGTCTTTGGAAAGCCCTGTGCTACTTTGCAGGGAGATTAAGAAGAAAGACTTAAGTGGCCGTTCTATATGGGTATAGTTTTTGCCTCAGTCATGGATATTTTCCCTTCAGCAAATTGTGCTGAAGTAGTGACATGAAGACAGGAGTAGTTGTCTGTGCCATGATGCCTCTGGAGGCCTGGCGTGACTTCCCTATTGATCATTTAATTAATTACCTCCCTCCACTGCTCTGCCAGGGTGATCGCATCACAGTAAGTGAGCCCCAGTCTGCCCTTCCTCACTTGCTTTTCTGTTTCTCTGACTGCTTCAGACGTGGCCCTTCTAAACGTGCCTGGCCCTCGCCTCCGTTTGCTAGCTGTGGTCTGTCGCCTTTCCCTCAGTATGTTCCTTCCCCCTCATTCTCAAAGCCTCATCAGCAATGAAAAGGAAAATGAAAAAATGAAAAATCAGCACTCTGTCCTTCCATGGAAGTCTGTAGGATATCTAGAGTCTGCACCAGTTAGCGCTATAAGAAAGAGACCTGTCATTTTTCCTTAAAGCTTGAATGTTCAGCTAATAATGTTACAGCGGAGTAGGCAGGTACACTTGTGAATTACATCCACTGAAGAAGCACGTACCTGGACTTAAACAAAATTAAACTGATTGAGAAATGGCTGTTGATGTTAATTTCCTGTAAATCTGAGTAGTGAGTTATTACTGTGTCTTTTGTTTGTGAAAGCAGAAGTTGTTCAGAGAGACATTCTGTCCTTATAAAATAAGAAGCAGGCAAGAAGCTAAATGCAGCAATCCTTTCTCTTAGGCAAATGTTAGATGTCACATTTAACATTTGCAAATATTTCAGGAACAGTTTTATGTTTTACTTTATGAACGTCTTTAGTTTCTGTTTTTCATGGACTTTAACCTAGGTGTGAATATAGTAGATATGTTTTGAAGTATCTCAGACAGCTTTTAAGACCTACCAGCAGAGTTCCTTTCCATGGGGGGGGGGGGTATTAATATTTGGCATGAAGTCTGCTGCTTTTCTTTCATCTGTCCATTCAGCTTTTCTGCTGAGAGGTCACTAACGTTAAATACTTAATGGACTGAACGAGAAAATTAAAACATTCATCAACTTTCTTGTTTTCTTTCCCAAAAAGCATGCCATTTTCCTTCCTGGTGCTGGAGTTATGGGAAAACCCACTTGTTCTCAGTGGATAGCTGGACCATTTTTTATCTGGCTAAAAACCTGACCCATATAAACTCTTTAAAGCTTACACTTTGCAGAGACTCCTGTACCCATTGAAAGTCATTCAGTCACCAGCTCAGAATCTGGCTGTTACTCAAGCACGCAGTGGTGTGAGTTTGTTGGGAAGAAACGACTGCTTTGAAGTGGGAAACACCACAATTCATTGCATACTGCCCATCCCTTTTGACCAAAAAGCATATGCAGATATGTACGCATGCGCACACACACGCACTAATACATAAAATATATACGTGTAATAAATATGCATATAAATAATTTCTGTCTTTTTAGTTAATGCACACAGTTATGTAGCATGTAGTATATGAACAGTATTTTTCTAAAGCCTCTTTTTTCTGCTCCTTTTTTCAGACATTGCCATGGGATCTATGGACGGTAAGCCTGACATTTATCATTGCGAATTGGGATATTTCTGTGCCTCTGATTTTGTTACACCCTAAACTCAGATTTATAATGTTTTTACCAAAAGCCAAGACAAAGAATTTACAGACCATCACAAACACTTTCAAGTATATGAAGCCACTGGGGATCGTTTAAAATGCACAACAACAAAAAATAACCTCTGTTGTTTGGCCTACAAAACCAAAATTATGTCAGAAGTCTAGGCTAGTAAGATTCACAATCATTATAGCGAAGTGTGTGTTGTTTTTATTCTCATGCCTGAATTTACAGCTATTAGAGGGTAGGAATGGATGCTAGTCACTGTCTTAATTATTTGAAGGTGTAGTCCCTCAGGACTTTAACCCAATGGACAACCATTTTCTCAAAATGCAGGAGTGAAGAGAGAAATTAGCTTGTCTTTGTGGGCACACATTGAACTGGAGTTGTTCACAAAAGAAGCTGCTACTTTAGGAAACTGCATCAATCCTTCCTTCTTCCTCCTGGTGCCAAATCAGGTACAATGATCTGCAGGAAGAAAACAACTCATTTTTGTGAGCTTTCTTTTGACTTTATGTCATGGAGATAGCTGTGTTGGCTTGACATGGAGCCTGATACGCTCATTTTTGACCTTTTGCAGCTTCAGCCAGCACAGAAATCTGTGGACGCTTCTCATGCATTCACATTTGCAGCACTGTTTTGTGAACACATGGCATATGTGATGTATATTAAATGCTCATCTCTTTCTATTGGGAAAGGTTAAATAAAGCCGGAAATTTGGCTAGCCAAAATTTCAAGGCTGCCAATATCTAGACCAGCTAAAATGACCCAGAAATGTTTTGAATTTATTGCTCTAAGCTTATGTTAGATGGCTTTATCAATGTCTTCCTTTCACACAGTTTTATTTATAGCTTGTTAATATTATATATGTATTCTGTATTATAATTATTTTCCTCTTTTGCTCTAGTTTAAAAAAAAAAGAGTAAGTAGTGAGCTTCACAGCTAAATGTTTGAAATTAGGGATACTCAACCTTTTGCTAAGTTTATCTCAATAAGTTGAGTGCAGAGTAGTTGTTGATCTTCCTTGCAGCATTTGTATCTGTTCAAAGTGGCAGTGTAGACAGCAGGCTTTGTGACTCGATGCCTTACTCTGTGTGGATGTAAGTGCCTCTGCGTGGCACAGGGTGGTGGAGAACCAGAGCTGCACGCTCAGGGCCGTCTGCACTGCCTGAGTGATGCAGCGATGCCTTAGTATAAATACAAGTAAGCTCCGCTGCCACTTGGGTTGCTTCCTTCCTTGTTCATCAACTCACAAAGCAACCCCTTCTTTACGATTGAGATGTAGTAGGGTACCTGCGATAAAAATGTCACTGGCTCACAGAGGAAAGCAAGGTGTGATGAATATTCAACATACATGTAGAACTTCTTTTATAATGTAATCCAGAGGCTGGAAGTGTGGCTTAAATTCAGAGGCCTGTGATTAGTCTTCAGTGGAGTGGCAGGAGAGGACCTGCTGCTTCTTCCCCATGGCAATTTGGTAACTGCTGCTGGTTAGAGAGCTACTAATTAAAGAACTGCTGCTGTAACAAAGTAAATCATGTTCTTATTTTCTGTGTTTTATATGTATGATTTTCTTTTATACAGACAAGCAGCGAATTGGTGCAGCCGGTAAGCAAACCTCCCCCTAAAACCGCAACCACTCTAGAGACATGCTTTAATCAGTGTGGTGTAATATAGTTTTCTGGTTTTGCCTATCATTGCTGCTCTTTTACATTGCAATCTACTGCCTTCAAATGTTGCAAACCACATAACTTTTCCTTAAATGGCTTAATTTAGTCACTTTCATTCTTTTAATTAAAATTGCTCTAGTAAAATATAAATTTTGTGTTTTCTCATCAAGTCCACCTTTATCTTTTTCATCTTGTGTTTTTTCTTTGCTTCTCTGTCTGCTTAAAGCCTGATTCTTCAAAAAGTCTTTCCCTGTGTAACCTGATCATGGAGGAAACCCCAAACAGTGGGTCATCAGAAGATATTAACAGATCTCAAACTAATCTAGGTTCACTCAACTGGGGCCTAGATGTTAGCACACCCAGTGTCAGCCAGGAAATTACTGCAGGCCATTCTTTGCTTTTCCCTGGGGCAGAGCAAACCTCAAGCAAATCCACGGGTACTCTGCCTGCTAGTGTTTGGCCTGCTGTAGGTGAGCAGGAGGATGCTGCACAAGGGTCAGCTTCTGTAAACGAAAACCAGAGGACTTCACTGGAGGACCAGCTGGATACCAAAAATATCCCATGGGAAGATGCGGTAACCAATCAGCCTCTAGAGACCATAACCAGTTTTGAGACACCCATCCTGGGAACCGATAGCTTGTTGGATGAACCCCTCCCATGTGATGTGCAAGAAGCAGAGCAGGAGGAAGAAGAGTGGGCAGGTGTCAAACCAAGTGAAAAGGTAGAGACCAGAGCTGTTAACTACAAGGAGGTAGAAGTTACAGAGGAACTGGAAGAGCAAGGTTGTGAAACCAAAGGAAACAGTGAGGTAGAACTTCATAAGGGTTTAGTAAAATCGGATCTTGAAATTTTAGTCAGCGCAGAGGTAGAAAATTTATATGAGTTGGAAGATAATGGTGGGGATGCTGGGAGAGGTAGTGGTGCTAACCTAGAAAACCCTAGGAAAGAAGAATTCAAAGGGGTCAGTGTCATTGAGGAGGCAGATGGAGAAATCCCATTGTTGAGCACAGGGCTGGAAGGTGGGGACAAAATAGGGGACAACTGTAAAACTGTAGAAAACACTGGCACTGAACCTAAGAGAGTCTTTGGTATCTGGGATCAGGACCATGAAAGGACATTTGAGGATGGCTTAGACCAAACTGACAATGGTACTGGAGAGAGTACATCCATGGAGTGTATAAACATGATGGCACATGTTGACCTAGAGGTAACTGACCACACAGAAAAGGACCCTACAAATACTGGAAATGTTCTGTGTGATGCTGAATTATTCAGTGCAGAAGAGTCTGGTACAGGAACTGAAGGCAATAGCATCAGCCTCCTCCCAAATGGTAGTGCTGCTGATGAAGGTCAAGCTGCTGCTGAAAAAGAGCAGGCATTGCTGCCTGAGACAGCTGGTGCTGCTAGCACAAGCTGCAGTAATCCTTGCCTAGATAATGCAGAAGACCAAGTGACAGGTAGGGCAGCAGCAGTAGTTGCTGAAGAGCATCCTAGTAGCAGTGGTGTTCCTGAAGCCTTGGAAACAGACCCCTGGCTTGCAAACTGGGATCCAACAGTTACTAATGATTCCTGGGGGTTTTCTAATCTGCCAGATGGCCAAGCCAATGGACTGGATAATTGGCCCTTTTTCCCCAAGCAGCAAGACTCAGAGGAAGGTAACATGGAAAATGTTTGGTTAGGCATTAGTGATAAATGGTCTACACAAGACCTGGGAGGGACTGATAACAGCTGGGGAGAAGTAGGTGCGAGCACAAGCAATAAAAGTCAGGAGGCTCCAGTAAAACAAGGCTTGCCTGGGGAGCAGGCAGGTGTTAGCAATCCTGGACCGAGCAAGGAGATAGCTAGACCCTTGACTCTGTTTCAAATGGGAAATTCCAGAAATGTTAGCACCGAGAGTTCAACTAGTCCTAAAGACAATGAGACCAACAACTCAGATTTATCTGAAGATGAAATTGCTAACCGGAGATATGGATTGTTGTACCAGGAAATTGAGGCTGATAAAGAAGAGGTACCTACCCCAGTGTGTAGCCTAGTCTAGACAAAGAGTTCCTTAGGCCATGCATAACCTTGTCGTTTAAAAACAATCCATTTGTGTGTTTCCCACTGCCCCTCCTAAGCCTGTGCTATTCTTTTTTTGAAAAATTGCCATGCAACTGTTCATAGTGTGGTGCCCTTCAGCTGTGCAATGAAGCAGGCTGACGAAAATGCATTTCAAAATGGTGAATGAAGCCTTGAACTGTGAAGGCACATTGTGTCTCGCAGGTTTTGTGTTTTATATGTTTAACCTTAAATGCATCTGGTCTTTTTTATTATTATTTTTTAATAAAAATACTTAAGTTACTCTGCTTTTTGTTTTTGTTGTTTTCTTTAAGCCTGTGACACCTGTTATCAAGTAGCACTGTCATCAAATTTCTTGCTGCCTTACCCTTCATTTTATTATTTTTTTCTTTTTTTTTTTAATGTCTGGCCTACATTTTTATTTTGCAAAATAAAAATGTTGTGACTCATGTTGTGATTTAGTAAACAAATGATAATTTGTTCTGATCTTCACTTCTACTTAGGCATCCAGCGCAGCATTTAATGGATTTGCACAGGTAAGAAATAAACATGTTTTGAGATTATTTTTTTTCTGTGCTGTTAGGAAGGGATTAGGACTGGCTGTACAATTTCAGGAAATCTGTTCTACAGACGAGCTGCACAACAATGTCATACTGACTCAAATCCAAACCTTGTCTCTTCTCAGAAATTATTCCTAGATGTTATTAGAATGATGCTAATACTCTTGGTACTCCTGGCCTGACTGAATTTAATAGCAAAAATCCGACTGCCTTAGAGGGACTGATTTTTTTTTTTCCTCCTAAAAGGACCGGTTTAGCTTTTTTATTGTGCTTTTTTGTGGATTTTTCTCACAATCCCAAAATCCTGTAAAGCGTGGCTTCCTCAGTTTCACATACTTTCAGTGACTCTCCGTGTGTATATATAAAATGAGTTTTATTTGTTCCTGCATCTTTATTTTCATTTAAGATATATTTTAATCTGAAAGTTAAACCTAAATTATTTGTTTGCTGCTGTGCAGATGTTGAGACTCTGTGTTAGGCATCGCAGAGATACAGCGCGTGAAGATACCTTGTTTATGCTTTCAAATTCCAGGGCTGTGCCAAGATCCGAAATTTCAGGTGGATAACCTGGGACCTCATTAATTTCCAGCGTCCTTTTAGAGACTGGCTCATCCACAGCACACACTGTACATCATTTTTTAAAAGCACCCAAAAGAGCTGAGCTTATTCAAGGGTGGAAACGAGTCTTCCAGTGCTTAATCATTCTGCTCCAGGACGTTTAAATTAGTAAAGGATCCAGAAGGAAGGGGCAAAGCTCAAGGCTGCCACCTCTAATATTAAGGCAAAATGTTTGCCCCCAGGGAAATAAAAATTTGATGCCCCCACTGCAGTAGGAAAAGGATTTGGCCCATCAATATTTTGCAAATTAATTGGTTCTGAATGAGTAAGA
Organism: Pygoscelis adeliae; assembly: GCF_000699105.1. Classification (NCBI taxonomy): domain Eukaryota; kingdom Metazoa; phylum Chordata; class Aves; order Sphenisciformes; family Spheniscidae; genus Pygoscelis; species Pygoscelis adeliae. Next base: position 791,491 of record NW_008824549.1, on the reverse strand, counting down.
TGTTGGAAAACATCTCCATTTTTGTACCGCCTTAATGCAGGTAAAATTTTGTAGCCATAATTACTATAGTTACTATTCAAATAAAAGCCCAGTATCAAGAAGATGTGAAAGTAGCTTAGAGCTAGTGTACTCCTCAGGCACGGGCACATGTAGTCTGCAAAAAAGATCGAGTTTCACAACTTCGAAGTGTATTGTGCCTGAAACAAAGTCCTTGCAATTCACATGTATTTAATGAAGGGTTTTTCACTGCCTTTAATGACATTGCATGGTTTAGAAGCATAGAATATATAACTGAAAAAGGAATGTCTTTAATATTAATAGTGCTTAACTAATAATTATTATTAATACCTATTTAGATTATCTGTCATCTTATTCTATGTGAATTTACTTATGACTTTACCTGAATAAACCATTAAAAAAATCAGGTCTTTGATAGACACCTGCAAACATTCCATCTCAAATACTTTTGCATCATTGTTTTTCATTTCTATATCTAGGATACCTCTGCATTTACAGTGCAATCAAATGAGAATGTGACAGAGCCTTTGGTAAGTGGTGGCTTTTGCTTCCTTTTTAAATGCCTTGTAAAAAATGGCACCATTTTTCCTTTGTGCAAAGATATTTTCTCTTTTTTTGTGTATTTCCATCCTCTAAATCGCAAAACCTTAACCTGGAAGAGTTGGTGGGTGATATCATTGTAGCTGTAAATCTTTACCCACTGAAACAGTCTTTCACAAGGATAGCACAGAGAAAAAGAAAAGAAAACCAGGATATTACTTTTCAAAGGTGTAGTCAAACAGTTTGTTCACTTATTGCATTTAAGAAATGACAAGAATGAGTTCTGTGGTCCAGTGTACAGCAAGCAGGTGATACTCCATGATGGCTGTTTAAATATCTCCAATATCGCTGCAGTTTTATCCACTCTCCACATAGAAGTAGACTGTGCCTACTGTTACTAAGGGGTGGAGAATCTTTTTGGAAGTGATCATACTTGGGCAGTTTCTTAGTTTCTCTTACAGTCTTTGGTTAGCCTGGAGTAAGGATGTGGAATAGCAGCATTGCTGGGTGAGTGCTCTAGCTCTTTAATAGCAGCAGAGTGATCTGCAATATTATTTAATGTGGCTTTTGTACAATGCCACTGGTGGTGTTTGCATTCATAATGGTTACTGAATACGGTGAGAGTATTTTTACTTGTAGCTGAAATGTGGTAACTAGTCTGAAAACTGCTTGTCCGCAAGTGACTTGAAGCACATCAACGCAATCTGCATTATAACATTACCTGTGATTTTAAGCCTGAAAGTTTCTTCCAGCGTTAAACCTCAGGAAACTCATTAGTCATCTTACCTGGGATAAATCTACTTTGTGTTTCTTATTGCAGTCCTATTTCTTGAATTGTGAATTTCCCTAGAGCTGGCATTAATACACTACACAGAGAGATTTCTGCACAGCATGGTATAATACAATGAATGTTTGCTTATGCTATGCCAAATCCTGAAGGTCTTGCTTAGGCAGACTTCTCTGTACCTCATTAAAAATCAGTCTGCTTAAGGAGTACGTGAGAAAAGAAGTGAAGAGGCTGTGGGTTTTTTCCTGAAAAATATCATGGAGGAGAAGATTTTAGTATCTTTAAGAATTTCATGGAAGCTGTCTCTTCATCACAGGAGACCTTCTAGCCAGCTGCCTGTTATCAACTGCAAAGCAGCTAAATAGCTTTTGAGCTTCATATTATGCTAAGCAATTTGTTCATGGCAAATTAATCTACTGGGGTTATTTTATCTGGTTGAGTCAGCCATCTTTATAAATGGAATATGCTGAGCACAGCTTGCAGCTCTCCCCTTGTATGCGCGTGTATTTGCAAAGTGATATCTCCATTGGAGATCGCGCTTTTGCTGTGAGCTATTGTGCCACAGGACTGAATAGGTCGCAGGGCTGGTGATATTTGCTAGATCCTCTTGCTAAAAAACAAGCTTAGGCCAGAATTTAAAAGGGTATAAATCCCAATAGTGGGTTGACAAATGGATGACTTGTAGGTGATTGAGAGCTCAAGAGGGAATGCATTTTAATAAGAAACCAGGTATGATTTTCACACTACCAGAATTCAAGCAGTCAGTGGTTGCCCTTGTACATAAAAAAACTGAGTCTCTGCTAATTGTTTCTTACCTGTACTGGAGAAGGGACTGTATTGTCTGAGAACAGACAGAACCAGGGAATAGTGGATAATTTTAAAAACTCATATTTGAAGCCCAGGGTTGGTACACATGAGTGCCAGTTTCAACTCCTGGCCTTGCCATCAGTTTCTGGAGCATTTCTGAGCAAACTGAGTGCCTTGCCCCCACTTCCATCAGCCCTTTCTGTAACTCAGGAAGCTGATGCTGTCTTTCCTTGTGAGGGAGGGATGTAGGACTGGCTCAGTTTACGTATAGAACATTGAGGATGAAAATGCCCTTTAAATGCTGTAAGGCCGAGCACTGCCGTCCTCTCCCTGGCAAAGCCCGGCAAGATTGAGCCTGAAGCAGCACTGTTCCAGGCACAGTTCCCATTCCCCTCCTCCCTCCCCACTATCATGTGCTCCTCAACAATTTTTCCACTATCTACTTAAAAATCAATAAAACAAAAGACTGAGGCCGAAGAAGCTCC
>NW_008824549.1:786706-788771 GCF_000699105.1 Pygoscelis adeliae | reverse complement strand
ACCTGTCCCTCGTGCCACCTCCCAGGCCTCATCCAAGCCACCTTTCGTCATGGTGAATGTGCCTGCTGCATTTCAGCCATCCTTTCCATTCTTCACCGTCCGTCCATGGCTGGTTTCCCCAGCGCCCGGCTGTGTCACAGCATGCCTCTCCAGCACACGTCCTCCTTTCAGCCCTAAAATGTCATTCCTCTTACGTTTGGCATTTTAGACTGAAGTTCAGCTGAGTGATTGTGGTTTCACAGACTGTTTGATTCCAGATGAACTTCAGAAGGGGAAAGAATCAATGCCATTTTTAAATGACCTTATTAGCAATTTTCTCATTTCATTTGAAGCTGAGCTGTAAGCACTAAGCCAATGTACATCCTGTATGGTCCTTGCTAGAGCATGAAAATACCAGAAAAAAGTGATTGTAATATAAATGTCTACAAGGCTCATGGTTTTAAAAGCCAGCCACGAGCTGAAGAGGGAACTCCAAGTGCCAGTTTGGAGATTTTTACATGTCAGCATTCAGGAAACAGTGGGAGGAGAAAAATGACAGCTCTGCAAGACGAACAAAGGAGGGCATCTGATATCACTACAAATTAAGTGGTGGTCTGAGATGGTAGGTGTGGGGGTTTTCTGCTGACTAGCATCCCTTTTTATAACAGGTATCCTAGTGAATATCATTTTATCCAACTGAGGTTCCTCTTCTACATACTGCTGTCAGAAGGTCTTGGAGGTGGGTGATACTCACAGGCTAAGAAACCCTGGAGGAAAAATGCATCTGTTTTTGTAGGCTGATGGTTTTCATGCTTTCCTCGAGACAATTACATGTTCAAAGTCTCTAATGAGTGTCTGTCACTGTTAGAATATGCAGATTACTACTGAAAAACTGGACAGAAAAAGGAGTTGTTTTGTGGGTTGGTTCCTCTGCCACAGAAGCCAGTAGAAGCTGTATAGCTGTGCTTTCTGACCATCAAGCATAGTCTGGTGCTGCAAGTGTTCCCAGAAGAGCAAGGTTCAGCTTGCTGACCCGCTCTTGGCCTTGGCTGAGTCCCTCTGTACCTTCATCTGTTAAGTAGGGATGATGATACCCACTTCATCATAAAATTAGATGTTTTTCAGTAAGCATTTGATACACTGCCATGTGGGAAGCATATTAAGTAGGCTGATGTAGATGCAAATTAGCTGAAGAAAGCGGAAGTAGCTGGCATCTATAGATGTGGCAGTGCAGAGCGTGGACAGAAGACTTATCAGATATGTGGCTACCAGAGCGTCTCATGGATCTGTCTCTGGAGCTGGTCTTGTTTAACATTTTTATTAATGGCAATGGGTCAGGCTCTGCAAGCCTGATGGTGACATTTATCGATGACTCCAGGTTGGGTAGCATCATTAACTTAGGGGAATAGCATTAGGCCCACTAGCTCTACCCCCAAGGACAGGCTGGTTATCTGCTGGCGGTGTTGGACCCATGCAAAAGCCACAGGTGTTACTAAGCAAACTGCCTTCAGCAGAAAGAAGCAAGTACTAGTGTTGGTGTGCAAGGCTCTGGAGTACAAATGTAGTTTAATTAAAGACCTTCTTAAAGACAGATTGATGAGTTTGCCTGTGTGGTTCCAGCTGTCTCTACCATGGGAGTAAAAAATGGTATCCAGCATGAATGATACAAAGAGGCAAGTTGAGCTTTAGCTGTAGCACCTGCTTAGTTATTATTCCTTCCTTACTCCCATCTTCCCAAGAGAGGTGTCCTGGTTTCGGCTGGGCTAGAGTTAATTTCCTTCCTAGTAGCTGGTACAGTGCTGTGTTTTGTATTGCATGAAAATAATGTTGACAACACACCGATGCTTTAGTTGTTGCTGGGTAGTGCTTACACTAGTCAAGGACTTTTCAGCTTCCCATGCTCTACCAACTGAGAAGGCTGGAGAGGGGGGCACAGCCAAACTGGCCAAAGGGACATTCCACACCATGTGACGTCATGCTCAGTACATAAACTGGGGGGAGTTGGCCGGGGGGGCCGCTGCTCGGGGCCTGGCTGGGCATCGGTCAGCGGGTGGTGAGCGATTGCACTGTGCACCACTTGCTTTGT
>NW_008824549.1:782815-786434 GCF_000699105.1 Pygoscelis adeliae | reverse complement strand
TCACATGGTATGGAATGTCCCTTTGGCCAGTTTGGCTGTGCCCCCTCCCAGCTTCTTGTGCACCTGCAGCCTTCTCAGTTGGTAGAGCATGGGAAATTAAAAAGTCCTTGACTAGTGTAAGCATTACCTAGCAACAACTAAAACATCGGTGCATTATCAACTTTGTTCTCATCCTAAATCCAAAACACAGCACTGGACCAGCTACTAGGAAGGAAATTAACTCTATCCCTGCTGAAACCAGGACACTTGCTTTGTCTATTATTATTATTATTATCATTATTATTATTATTAGGATTTTATTCTATTTCAATTATTAAACTGTTTTTATCTCAACCCACGAGTTTGCTCACTTTTACTCTTCTGATTCTCTCCCCCATCCCACCGGGGGCAGGGGGGGAGTGAGCGAGCGGCTGTGTGGTGCTCAGTTGCCAGCTGAGGTTAAACCACAACAAGAGGAAAAATAATGTATTGTGCAAGGAAAGGAGGGCAGTGCTGGGTGGGCTGTTCTGGAGGACTTTGGGGGAAAGGGAAGATAATCCCTGTCTCTGCCCAACCCTTCCCGTTCTCTGCGGACTTTTAGCAGCATCGCAGCTACGGAGGGAGGCAGTCTCGGTGTGTTCCCCAGAACTATGTTTAGGGTTTAATTCTGATTACAGTTGCATGAATTTTGAGTAGTTATTTCATTTTTTTAAATTCACTTTTTGTTTGGTTCCATGGTACATACTGGAGCAAGTGACTTCAGGATCATCCCCTTACAATAACATAACTGAACTAAGCAAGCCTCACGGTATGTGGAGACCAGGCTCTTCCCTTTCTGTGTGTTTTCTTTTCAATTGTTATAAATCACGGTAATAACTTGTCAACTCTATAGTAAGGCAAACAATGAAATTGCCTATCTGAGGCGCATTGTTTTGTCAAACTCTTGTCCAGCATGCCTCATGTCTAGTCAGAGTAAATTTGATAGTTTGGAATAGAGGAGGGAGGGAAGGTGGAGAGAGGAGGGATGGGAAATCAGTCTTTGGTCTGGACCTCTCCTCTTCCCGTGTCTGAACAGCAGGGAATAATGTGGAAGAACAGATACTAATGAAGCTGAAAAGATGGTTTCTAGATGGTTTTATTTTGATTATCTGTAAGGATTTAATGAAGAAAAAAATCATAAAAGCAGTTCACCATTTTTCTAAAAGGAAGCCAGCTCCTTTTTGCCTCGCACTAAGACAAAGCAATGCTCTGAAGCCTGTTGCACGTCTTAAACGCTAATTAAATGACAGGCTGTGGCTGCAGCACGACGCATCCACTCATTGGCCAACACGACCTTTTCAGATGATCCGTTTTGCTGCCTGACCGTCTGTGAGGAGTTCTGGGTCCACGGTCTGTTGGCAGCTGCTCTAGCCGAGGCACCGGACTGCAGAGCTGTTGGGAGAGAGACAGAGAGAAACACGGTGCAAGAGCCAGGCAATTAAAGAGCAATAAGGAGGAAGACCGTAGGCATTAAATAGAAGTTAGACAGTTTTGATTAGGTTTGTGCTTGGTTTTTTGTTGCTTTTTGAATATGAAGTTCTCCTTGCTAATTTGGGAAAATGAGATAAATGTGTTGATTTTAAAAATGTCTGAGGTCTGCATTTGGCTCTGAGAGGTTGTTATTTCAGGAAGGGCTTTCCAGGACTTACAAAGAAGAGTTTTGAAGATCAGGATTAATGACAAATATGATCAAAGCTAAGGAAAAGTACACTGAGTTGCAAAAGATGAAAACATGTCATTTCTCGACAGCAGTTCTGCATTCGTTTGCTTTATGAGTGACGTTTACTTTAAAAGTGGGGTTGTAAAATATTGATAGATACTTTCTTATTGGGAATCTTTTATTGAGTTTTGTAACTTCCAGTTTGGAGTGACAGCCACTAATCAGTTTAATTTTTCCATGGTAAGTTTCCTGTCACATCCCATTAATCCAGAAAATTTACGACATGCATTCTTTATTGCAGGAGCTTCGCAGTAAATTTTCTGGTAGGGATTTCATTTAAATTAGGGAGAGAATGGTCCAGGGGATAGGGTACTACTTGCTGTTCAGGGATTTTTTTGATTCAGTTACTTGCTGTTTTGTAGTCTGCCTGAACAAGATTGCCAAGACTTCATTACAGGAGCTCGTCAGAATTGCTGCCTGGAATCTCATTACATATTTTTGCCTTGGTCCTTCAGGTCTCAAATGCCATAGAACAAATAAAGTTTTTATTAGTAGCTGTCAACAGTTGATTCTTTTTGGGGAGGGGATAAAATGTTTTATAATTAAAGGGACAGAATGACTACATACACTGACAGAAGCAAAGTTAACCATGGTAAAAAGTCCTTGCATGGACTTATGCACACCAAAACAGTTGTTTCCCTATTTCCATAGCATCCCCAAAGGCAGCTGTAAAATCCAAAGGATACAGTCTAAAGCATATAATGCATTAACCACAGATTTATTTCTTTTTCAAATAATACTACCCCTCTCACCACATCAATTTTTCACATTCAAGCAAAGATGACTTGAGGACATTATAATAAAGTGAAAGCTTTTGAAATCTTGTTATTTCCCTTTCTTCTTCTCCTACCTGTGAGACATAGCACTTGGACTTGAGAGCACTGCTTAGAGATCAGCTTTTTGACTTCCGTTACGCTCATTAGTTTGGAAAGAGCCTTTCAGTGCTTTGGGTCTGATGCATGCCTGGACTCCGATGTTCTCCCATTAAAGCAGTCAGACACTCAGCTGAATAACGTGGTTTTCAAAGCTGTGTATAAGCATGTATGAAACTACCTCCTGATAAGCTCTTTGCAGACACTGAGCAAGTACAGCAGACGCCAGGAAACAGCCTGCGGCTTTGAGGGTATCTAATTATGGTTGAATCCCACTGTAGGTACAATTCACGGTGTCCAAATGGATCATGTCATTTAGGAGAGCAATACAATCGTTAGATACAGAAGAACAGTCCACTGTGTCCAAATTCTGAGGGTGCAGCTAAGTGCAGGTGCAAAGTTGGAGCATGAGGCCCTTAAAAATATATGGCTCTTGTATACGGGAGAGAACTGATGTAGAATAGTGTCATTCTGTTGAAGTCTGCAGAAGCAGATTTTTCTCTGTTTATGGAACTAGGGTGTTACTTTACTCAGATGTTATTTCAGTCATCCTTTTTACTAGGCCTTCATGCCCTAAAAATGGTAGAGTTCATGCTACCGTGCCTCTCTTCCCAAACCCCACCATCCACAGAATCCCAACTTCTAGCTAATCAAAAAAGCGAAAGCAAAATGCTACTAATTTGACTAGTGCACAATAGTCAAATTAGCTTTGGGAAGTCCCAAGCTCTGGGAAGCAAGGGGAGCTCTCCTTATTTTCCCCTTTCCCACCAAAACTGTACTTTCAGTTAGCCTGGAAAACAGTCCTCATTTAAAAATATGTATATGTCTATATTAGATTCTTCTGCAAAGAGGCCCAAAGCTGAGCTGATGGGATTCTTACCAGAGAATATTGCCAGGATATTATTAAGGGAAGGGCAGAAGCTGGCACGTTCCTGACTATAAAGTGCAGGATGATGCTCATTTCTGGAAGGCAAATTGACTTGTAAATACAGCTGATGGCAGAAATTCA
>NW_008824549.1:768568-782761 GCF_000699105.1 Pygoscelis adeliae | reverse complement strand
AGGGAAAGCATCTATCTAACGACTTGCAGTTCAACATAAAGCTTTTACGGGCAATAGAAACACTTGTGTACATCTCTTTGTAAAAAAAAAAAAAAGAGACTTCTGTGGGTGGCTGTGTGCATGCGTGCATCACTAGAGTAAGAAATAATTATATTTTGCTGTTGATATTTGTTTTTTCTATTTGAAGACCCTCTACAGTCTGCCATGGAGAACTCCATGGCAGAGGCTTGGAAGGGCAGAGGCTTGGAAGCTTAAAAAAAAAAAAAAAAAAAAAAAAAAAAAAAAAAAAAAGAAAAAGAAAAAGAATTAATCATAAAGAAAATGTTATATAACACGGCAATTTTAATGGGATAAAGCTGTGAGAGGTTTCTATGGTAACGCTGCTGTCAGCAGCTGCCTTGCCGTGGCATCTGGACATGTTTGGGGCTTATGAGGTGACTGCAGGCAATACTAGAAGATTAGAAAAATCACGAGTGATATGAAGTTTGGATATAACTCAGCATCCTTTTATTAAAAAAGAAACATGCAACCATTTCAGCTGAAACTTGTAGAAATTTTGGAGTGACAGTTGTGGACACGTGAAGGCAGTTAGCTGGAGCCTGAGTACTTGAGGTCTCCTAATTTCTGATTGCTAAAGCGGATGGTCCAATCTACCATGCCCGCACATAGGTTTGCATAACTTGTCTTCACCCTTACAGCTCTTTTGAAAAATCTGACCTAGCTGTGTTTGCAAAGCAGCCTCAAACTTTATTAGCAAAGTGGATTTCCATAACGGGGCTTTGATTTGCTTTTCCTCAGCAGAGCATCTTTAGAAATAGCCTGTGTCCGCAAGGAGTCAAACCTGAACAGAAAAAGCGCACTTCCAACCATGCCAAACCAGGCCTGAATTTTAGCTATTTTGACTGTAGACCTTCTGTAGAAAAAGACCTCGTGTTAGATGGCATCTGTGCTGTAACAAGTACTATCTGGGGGGAGTCCATTTACCGTTCAATCCCTTGAACACCTAAATGGGTGTCAGATTTGGAAAACCACTGACAAGTGTCTGATTTTTTAAATGTCAGGCACCTGCTGCATGTACCACTGAATATGGACCTAGAGAAAGGTGATTCTGCAAAAAAATTATGAACTTTGTGACCCACCTCTCTTGAACAGCCCCTTTAAATGAGTTGCAGTCCAACATGAGTGGAAGTAAGTGTTTTAGAAAGTTTACCTTGAAACTCTAGTGAGTTGCAGGGGCAGCAGCAGGTTATAATGGGAACAGTTTGAGTCTTGGGTGGGAGAAATTTGAGCTTGCTGAGAACTGCAAGGTCAGCAGTGTTGTGGGTTGTCGCTTACTAAAAAATTCTTCAAAGCTAGTGCTATTATGAGATTAGTGATAATAAAAGTGAATAAAATTGTCCTTAGCACTTACAGTGTGATGATGATGATGTATGTAAAAGGTTTTATTTGTTGGTGTTTAGCCTATAACTACTTTTATTTCAGATTATATGTGGCAGCAAGAATCTTTCTGCTTGCTATGTGCTATCCCATTTAGTTGCAGCCATTCATTTCATTGCATCCCATACGTGCTGTGCTTCCATTCAGCTTGATTAATACCAATTTCTCTGCAGCCATTGCCTCAGCATGAGTAAGGTGATGACCATATTTCCTCTTTATACAGGACAGTGTCGAGGCAGGGGATAAGGAGACAACTGGCGTTGCTGAGAAAGAAAGCGAGGTACATATAAACAGCCTCAAGAGCGTGGTTGTGCTTTAATATCTTCAAGATGATCATGGCAAAAAATGTATTTGTCATCTGCATGTCATCAATATGCAGGCCGATACGATGCAACTGTGACCTAGCTGCGGTATCTATTCTAACACTGCACAGATAATCTGCGGTATATATTCTAACACCAGAGCACCTTTCATTCAATGCAGGACCTGCCTTAGAAACTGCCTGTTGCAGCAGTATAGAGTGATAAATATCTCGGGGCAGCAAACAAAGCAGCTGCATGGTAGAAGGAGGTATAATGCTGTTTCTATTGACATTTGGAAATATGTTGCATAGATTCCCAGTAGCTTTTACACTTTCCATAAATTTGTTTGCCTAGCCTTCCTACAATCTTTATAAAAAGAAAAAAGAATTTGTTAATAATTTAGTTTTCCTAGCACAATATGCTCTGAACTAAAACAGATATTTGAAAATAATCATTATGAGTTTGTTTGCTAAAGCACAAATCCTGCATCAAGTTAGATACAGTTAAAACCAATTGCAAAGCAACAAAAAAGCTCAATGACATACTTTAAGCTGTGCATGTGTGAACTTGAATGATTGTATTTTGCTTACATTTCTTCAGAGGTGATAAAACTACTTACCCTGAATCCTTCTATACTAAAGTGAAACTATAATGTGTTCAAATGTGCACAGAGAGCAGCACAAGAGGAATGGCTACATACTAAATTCAGGGATAGAAGTGAGGACTGAGAAAGAGATTGTAACTTCCAGTCATTAATCACTTAGGATTTGTATCTCGAGGTGCTGACTACCTCTTTTTTTGTTGTTATTCATTCTGGTGCCACAACGTATACAAAAAGATCATGAACTAGTGTCCATTCATTTTGGTTTCAGAATATGGTAAGTCTAGCTGTCCAAGCTTGGGTTTGTTACCCTGCTGTAAAACAACATTAGCTCTGCTACGGTCAAGCATATATCTGTGGCTCCAGGGTATCCCGGTGTCACTGGGAAGCTAGTTTGGAACTCACTGGTGCCGTACTCCTCACCAGCACTGCCACATCCGTGTAAAAATCAGTGGAATTATACTAGCAAGAAAGTACAGGACGGCAGTGGTAGATCAAGCCCAGCTTGGTGTTGACACAGTGCAAGAGTGTTGCGTTGCTTCTCTAGTGTTGGCTTGTCACTCCTAATAAGACTGGTCCAAGTAGAAACATGCAAGAAATTCCTCACTATCCTGTGAGAACCAAGACTAAGTCTTTGAAATCTTTCCCCTGTTTTCTAATACCACTTGCGCTTATAAATTTGAGGTCTATTATCTGGTGAGTTTGACCCTGTGTTCTGTTTAAAATAGTAGTATTACTGTATGCAGAAGAGTTGCCATAAGAGATCAAGCTATTTGCTAAACTGATATCTGACCTTCAGTGGCAGGTTGTCCCTTTGATACTATAACTTGCATAATAAATTCTTCAGTACTACCCCAAAAGTCTTCCAAGACTTCGCAAGCAATTGATGTATTCCCTAAAGCATGATGATTAGTTCCTCTTGACATTATATTAGCTAGCTTAGCTGCAATTATAACCAAATGTCATGAAAATTACCCCGTCCCTTTCTAAATCCAGCCATGGGGCGAGATCTTCAGCTCTGGAAAACCGGCATAGCTCAGAGTGCTCCTCTGGCAGACCCCCCAGCGGCAGGCTCAGTACCCCTCCTTCTCCTCTCCCTGGGCTCATTCTTGCTGCTGCCGAATCTGTGGCATTGTGTTGAGCTGTCAGCGGCGTTAATGAGAGGAGAGTGCAACCGTGTGAATCGGCTGCATCCTGGGTAAAGAAGCATTCACTTCTGCTGCAATTAAAACAGTCAAGTGGTTCTTCTATCGCAGCCCTCATTGTACTGGATGACCCTTGCTTTGTCCCCTGTGTGGTTGGTATAATGGGACAACTGTCCAAATTTCAATAATACTGCTAGAGAGAGCTAATTTGGAATACTATTAGGCTGTCTAGTATTATGGATGACCTATGGAAAAGAGGTTTGTAGGGCTGGTTTTCAATATGAAATAAGGTAATACAGGTAACTATATCTGCAAGTATGCAGTTCACCATAGCTGGGTATGAATTCAGTGGGATGAGCCTCCCTCTTTTTTTTTCTTTTCTGTACTAATCAAATATATTTGAGGCTGATAGTGAGATTCATTCTGTGCTACCTCACATGTGTTTTTGTAAAAGCTTTTTTTAATCATCTAGCTTGCATTGTTTTCATACTCTGAGACACAAGAACAAATGATTACGCAGTTGTGAGCTGTGGTATACATTCAATGACTCATGGCTAAAGGCTGTGAGAGCGTCACCTTTTCAGTGCAGGTTATTTGAGAGCTGATGCATGCAAATTAATATTCTCCTCCTTAGTGAAATAAAATGGGCTATACAAATCCAATAAATAGAAAAGAACTGTTGATCCTAATCACAACAGACAGCAAGATCAATTTCTGCAGCATGCTGTTAGAAGCACATGGTATAAAATCAATCTGATATGCACTCTGTTCCCCCTCTTTCCTACTAGCCTCTTCCAGGGCTTTTTCACTCATCATTTGTTTTAATATCTTCTTGGGCCAAGGCTGCTAAAATTGGTAATACTATGAGTGGCAGGCTTGCATGCCTTACAAGTCACAGGAGAAGATGTCAACATCTGCCCATGTCTTTTGATGTTACTTCTTTTTACGATAGGCTATCCTTTGTCAGCAGCATTTTCAATTTAAACTAAAGCTTCTCCAGTAATTTCTACAAAACCCTATAGTATTTTCTGCCTTCAAGGTCTCCAGAAAGATTTCTTTATCACATCAATTAACAGCAGTGAATAGGAGTAGTGCTGAATATTAGATATTGCTAAAAAAACAGTGCCTGAAGAGTGCCCATGAGCAATTGCAGATAGTTCAGTTGAGTCCAGGTAGCTGAGTTAGCCTCATCCATGGAGGAAGGATCAAATTGAGGAAACAAAGAGTATCAGGCTGTTAACTGGAGATCAGAGATATTTCTACTAACTGTAGCTTGACATTGGTACCTAGAAAACAATTTTTTGTCAGTGTTTTTACTTTATCCTGGTGCTATCTGCTGTACGTTAAAAATTCCATGTTGAAGTTAATTGGATTAACAGAATGAGTTTTGTCATTTACCTTCCACCCTCCAACTCTTAAGATTAATCCACTGTAAGTATGTAACAAATATGCTACTGTAAGCATATACCAGTTTATATCAATACAAATATTAGGGTGATACATAGATTACAGCAACAGTGTCTGCTGGATGAAGGATTCAACATTGATCTATAGGCAGGTACTTTTCTATCCACCTTTCAAGAACTGGAACAAAACACTCATTAACTTTTCAACGTGGACTGATCACAAATGGTTTAGCCATATCCAGACTGAATAAGCTTTTATGTATGTTTCTTTTTTTTATGCTGACCTAGCTATAGATCTTTACAGTTATATTTTTTGCTGATATCTGATGGAATCTGAAGATTTCTGATCTTTATCTAGCTGTAGAATGTATTTGCTCACTGATATAGCCCGATTTGCAAGTCTCTCTATTGGAAAGGAGTGTGTAATTAAGGCAATATTTTTGAAGCCAGCCCGGGTCTAGAGGTAGGTGATAGTAGCTGGAGAAGGCTTGGAGACTCCTCCCAAGAACAGATTCCACTAGCAGGGTTCTGTGGACCCCTGGACAGCTTGCAAGCTCCTTCTCAGCAGAAACCTGCGGTGAATTTCTTCCACAATACAGCTTGAAGGCAAGAGAAGGAAAAAATACTAAAGCCTTGGCAAACTGTTACTCCACCGGTAACACCTGAGGACTCAGCTAAACGTGCCTAGTGAGGTTTCATAAATTTCCCTCTCCTACCTGTTAATCATCTCCACCACGCAAGCTTACCCTTATGCTCCCTGTGCCGTGCATCGGGGCAGGATGGCAGCCCCTGGTGCTGCTCTGCCCCACAAATCAGGAAAAACCCCAGTGAAACCAAGGCCACAGGTTGGCACCACCCAGGGAGGTCGCAGAGCAGAGGCTGGTCCATGGTGTCTCCAGCAGATATCCAGAACTCGTATCCTGAAAGGTTCCTCCCTCCTGTTGTTTGTAGGGAGTACCTGCCACCGAGGGGGCTGCGGCAGCAGAAGATAGTGCGGCTGTGGCAGCAGGAGCTGGTGATGGCGTTGCTACCACTAAGCAGGAGGGCGTTGCTGAAGGTGACAAAGCTCAGGGAGAAGAAAAGGAGGCTGATGTGTCTCAGGTAACTCATGTCGGTGCACGGGAGAGTGTGTTAGGGGAATCGGGACAGATCCAGAAGCCTGAGAGGGGCAAGGCTGCTGCAGCTCTGGGCCCCCACGTCCAACAAGTAGCAAGGGTGAGGCTCTCCTGGGATAGCCCTGGGAGGGGCCCACATGGGGTGTCCCTTCTTCTGAGTCCTTAATTTGGGTTGTGCCTGCCTCTGTGCCCCTGTGTTCCCCTGGGCTTGAGGAGATGGGACTTGATGGGCTGATGTCTCCTGTGATGGGCACGGGAGCAGCATGGGCAGGGTATTGTTTGCGTTCCCCCTCCTGCTGTTGTCTCTCTGTGCTCCTCTGTGGAGATGACCTTTATCACATAACCTAACAGGGCTTTCTGGAGAAACAGGCAGAGAAAGTAACGGATTTTTCTTGTCTCCTGGCACAATGTCCTATCAATAACATTACTTTGTTTTATGTAAATCATGGTGGTCAAGCTGTATATCTGCATCTGGCCTACTGCCTTTTCTTCTGTGACCTCTGAGGAACTGCTACTAGAGCAGACCCTGCAGCTGGGCAGCCGGTTGCCACCTCCTTCCATTGCACGTTGTATTTCTTCTGTGCACCAGAATAGGATGGTCTGGCAGAGGATTGGTGAACGTGTTCTTTTCAGGTTGGATGCTCCAACAAGTTTCATTAAATGCTTTTTGTCCTAGGCTTCGTTATTGGTCAGATGCTACCTATTTAGCCTTTTTGCTTTCTCTGCTCCCCATTGTAAATCAGGAGAAATCCCCTCAATCAGTCAAAGAAATAGGTCATGTTTCCTTCTTTCATCTCCTTTATATCACTGTTATCCTGCTGACTTGGATTCCCAAAGAAATACAGGACAGTGACTCCTGGAACTTGTGGCTTTACCCAAACCCACCCAAAGTTAAGAGCAGAGTGGAGGAGAAAGGTCTGTTAATTTCCATGCACATTGAAAATGAAACCCAAACTACCTGCAGAGCATTTTTATTAATTACTGCAATAATTTGTGGTAATATAGAAAGTAGACTTAGGATGACTAAGGGGAACAGTGAAAACAGGGAAGTGATTACTCCTTCACGTTCTTGCACAAGTACTGTTTCCTGCCTTAATGTAAGAATCCACTGTGGAGAAGAAAGAAATCCCCGTTCCCATATTTGCCCTGTGCAATAAAAAAACAATTGTGTTTTCCTGCTTGAAATAAAGTACTGAATACTCTTATGGTGCTTTTGTGGTTTGTTTTTTTTTTCCCCAGGAAAAAGTCAGCAGCATCCCTTCAGTAGTAATAGAGCCAGCATCAAACAATGAGGGGGAGGGAGAAGAACACGAAGTCGTCGTGAAGGAGTCCAAAGATGCCGCAGCAGAGATGGGCACTCAGGGCACTGACACTTCTCCCAGTGAAACTTCCCAAGTTGAAAGTGAGCAGAAACCCACCGAAGAAATGCAGGCCGCACCTTCTCAAGATCAACCTGTTCCAGCAGAAGATGCAGCTTCTGCGATGCCACCCGGCTTTCTCTTTAAGGTCTGCTTCTTCATTCTTCTTTTAGACACCCCTTCAGATCTAGCTTCTGTGGATGTGTCTGTCTGTGCCGGCAGTGTGATGATTTCTTGAGGCCAAAGGATGCTTAGTTTAACAGCCGGACACGTGCACACACAAATACACACAAACACAACTTTAACATTGTGTTGTTGCTTCATACATGAAGTCCGAGAAGTTACATTTTCTGCACACCATTGTTGCTGTGCATATCCTTATGTAGCTGTAAGACTCACTGACGTACAAGAACCCTTTCATCTCGCCAAATGACTACTGACAATGAATATATTGAGTAAAACTGCACTGCCACAGAGTTAGTCAGCAATATTGTATGATATATGCTAACAATATATCTGATATACTAACAATATATTCGATCTTTAAGGTCCCTTCCAACCCAAACCAATCTATGATTCTATGAATATTAAAAAATGGCATTTTTCTTGCCTGAAAATCTATAGTGGAAGTTTTGGTTCTATTGAAACCCATGGGACTTCTACAGTTCACAATAATGAAGCTAAAATGTCGTTCTGTGACTTTAGTAATATTATAGTTATAAACGGTTAGGGTAATCAAAAGGAAAAGTTTAATGAGGCGTAAGAGAAATTCTCTCCTTGGCTGGCAAGACCCATAGGGTTTCCTGGTTCACAAGGTTCTTTGATGATGCTTCTCACTTCAGAATCACTGAGCAGCAGAAAAGCTTCTTGAGGATGGATGAACTTTACATGCCTTCCTATTATAATTTGCATAGTTCAGACTAATTAGTCCCGTAGCACTCCATAAGTATGCCATTCTTCTTGGTCTATTCTCATTGCTCAATATTTTCAGCAAACTTTGAGAATAACGTTAAGGTGCGGGTGAACGGTATCGTGCAACTCTGACTCAGACATGCTGACCTAGTTCATCTTTTGTTTTTCATCACACTCTCTTGGGTCAGACATAAATAAGGAGAAGCCTGCCATCTGGTTCTTGATACCGTTTTCTTTCATTATTGCAGAGTTAGCATGGAACTGGCTGTGCTTCGAGAAAATTAGAATAGCACATCTCTTAAGGAGGTAGAACCATTTAGTTAAAATGGACTGTTCAGAACAGCATGCTGATCCTGCCAATGTTTTAATAATAGCCCCTTTGAAAGACAGGTATTTTTGGCATGCCCATCTGCCAGTAAATGGGAGCTCTTTCCAGGGCAAACATAAAGTAGGGTTACCATTACTCGTCTCTTTGATCACCTATTGAAATTGGTGCTGTACGTCCCACTCAAATTTCCATGGATGTTTACTGCAAGAATAATATCCAGTGGCCACAACAAGAGAATGAGTGAGAGTCTGAAATATTGGTTCCTGGGAGTCTTTCCCAAGTTTATTTGCAAAATCCTGCCGTCCCTCTCTCAGATCTAGTAATGCTAGTGGGGAATGAAAGCAAATTGCTTACACAGAAGAAATAAGGGTGGCAGGACTTGTCTGAGAGGCAGGACTTGTGGGGTGTTGCAGTATCATCTGTCCTTGAGATCCTGTGACCTTGGGAAAGGATCTTAGGTTTCCTTCGATAGTTTCAGGAGGGCTTACTTAAGCTGTCCCCTGCTTCCAAGGATATGAACAGAAAACTTTGACGTGAATCAATGTCAACATTAATGATTTGAATGCACCTACCTATAGCCATGTGTTTGCATAAAGAAGGCACATTGTTTGTTTTTTTTTAATAAAGGTTTAACAGAAAAATTCATTGAGAAAATGTCTCCATTTAGATCATGTCTATATGTTTGGTGTTACTTTCTTCAGGTTGAAGTTCTACACGATTTTGAGGCAGCTAACAGTGATGAGCTTAATTTAAAACGAGGAGATATTGTACTAGTAATTCCTTCTGAGACCACAGCTGATCAGGTAAAAACATGTGGTTCTTTCTTTTGTTGACGCTTTCCTTTGTTTCATTTTATTTCTCACAGATTATAGTTAATGGGAAATGTGTATTCAAAATGTCATTACTGTTAGAAAACATGAAATTAGTAATTTTGTCTTTGTACTTGGTTCCATTTGAGACTAAATGGCACAGTTGGCTACAGCTAAAGTCCCGGATATATGCTGCTAACAGGATCTGGCCTCAGCATATTTTCTAGGGCTTTTTTAATGCTACTTTGTAGTGGATTTTATACAGGCATGCATGCACACAATGACTTAGTATGGAAGATGAATTACAAATTGTGCCTCTAAAACTAACTCTGCCTTCTAGAAGCCTGAACCTGAATTAAACAACAGTTTAATTTAAGACATCTTATTTTGTTTTAAAAATGCATTTTTAAACAATTTTATTCCACGTGTTAAATTGAATTGCAGTGAAGTGAATTGATTTTTGGCCACTGCTTTAGAAGACCGTACTGTACACTGTTAGCACCAGCCACTTCGTGGGCATCTGTTAGTGCCAGTAGTGTTGGTGAAAAGTCTCCCGTTGATTTGGGGGTTGAGAGGTGGGGGACTGGATCCTGCCTAGTGAGGTAGCTAAGAGCACTGCTCTGAATGAAGAGTATTTCTTAAAATAGGTCTAAATACTAACGCTCTAAGCACATATGAGTGCTGGGGACTGTATTTGAAATTGTTTCGATGGTTGATGCTGTCCAAAGGTGGGTAATAACCAGTGTTCATCATCTCAGCTGAGCTTTCTTTTAATACAAGAGACAAGTAATTGGGTTTTTTGTTGGGGTTTTTTTATTGTTTTTATTTCAGAATAAAAGATTTTCCTTTCAGCAGGGCACTTTGCTCTTTTTATTGGGATAGATTCTGTTATCCTTACTCAAATTATGCTGCATCTTACCTCATGGGCAGTTTAACTGATTTCGTTATCAGTATTTGCAGAATAGGACACTGCTGTAAGGATAACAAAATCTGCTCTCTGTCTTCAGTCTGGTTTTTTTAGGATGTTATGTATTAAATATGCTTAATCTTCACTTGGTGAATCCATGAAGTATATTCTTCTCTTGTGGTGTGCATCGAAATTCCATTAGCATTAATTGGAGTAAATTGTGTGCAGTGAGGGAGAAAATAAACCTTTATGTATTCATGTTTCTGAAACCATTCTGGCCATATCTTTATTACTCAGTACCTATTTGCCCTTCATGTTTAACATCACCATAAAGCTTACTCTTTTTGTCTTTTGCCAGGTACTTTGTTGATTTATATAGAGTCTTTTTATCTTTGTTATTCTTTATTCTCCTTCAAAATTGGCCTGTCTAAAACCATAATTCTAGTATAGCTGGTAACATCAGCCTGTGTTCCCCATTTGAAGCAAACCAGTCCCATCCAGGGGCTTCAATTTTTCCATTAGTCTTGAGTGGAAGTTATTACCCAGTAAAACTGTTAATTCCTTCATACAATCTACTCTGCCTGTGCTAGAAAGCTGTAGTTCCTCTCTCCTTTTTCTCAGATATTCCACATGCTTCAGAAATGTGTCCCCAGTTACGTGTACCCAGCCAATGCCATACATAAGCTCTATCTGCTTTAATGACGCTTATTTTGGGGAAGAGAGCCAGTACACCACCACATGCAGCCACTGAGCAGTCGTGACTTGCTGTTGTACGTGAAGATCCGTTCATATTACTCTATTTCCTTGTGTACTCTCTGTGCAATAATAATATGGCAGCATTAGAAATTCCCTCTTCATCATGGCTTTGCGCTGGCTCCTGTTCTTAAAAGGAACAAAGCACAGAGTTAGTGAGATGAGAACAGGTTGATCGTTTTTAAAAAATACTGAATTGGTTTTATTCCAGGTAGAATTGATAACATTTAAGAGAACCCAGCACTTTCCGATGAGAAATCTCTCTTTCAATTGCTTGGGCTGTGGGTTTGGTTCAAAATTTTGCATGTGAAATTCTGGTTTAGGTTTCCAGGAATTTTTGGAAAAACAGTTTAATACCAACTAAGTTTGAGTTTCTAGATATTGTAACTCCAGAGGATGCAAGAACTGTTATTTCTTCTGACTGCTGATACATGACCGAGAGAAAAGAACTCTCAGGGAAAAAAATTCAGACTGAAAACTATTTCCCCCCTCCATCTATGGTATTGTGTAATGTTTCTGGCCCACTGCTATGCTCTTACTGCACAAGTGCACCAATATTACTGTGGGAACTTTGAAAAAGTTTCAACAGAGATTTGCACAAATGCAGATCTGGTATAATACTGGATGACCTGGAAGACTGATTATCCAGTTTTGAGTTCAGCTGGGAGTTAGATGGGCTAAAGGCCATACAATATGCTCACAGTCACTCAGTCTCACAAAACTGGGGTCTGGCAGAACAAAGAAAACAGCCTGTGCAAAATCAGAGGCTGGTTTTTAACCAAAGCACCAAATCTTTTAGCCGTGTGACTCTGAAATGTCTTCAGGTGTGACGCTCATAGCAAGGAAGGGGAGAGAACTGAAGTTTAAGAGACTCTGTCTTTTTCCTTGCAGGAGGCTGGCTGGTTGACAGGCATTAAGGAATCCGAGTGGCTTCAGTACAGAGATGCAAATAGTTATAAAGGACTTTTCCCAGAGAACTTCACGCGCCATCTGGAGTAGTTCTCTGCTCAGGCAGACGAATGTGGTACGAAGCTCAGTCAGTAGGTTTTTAACCTCTTTGAAACACAGGAGCCCACCTTTTTGTAGTTTAAGCTGTTGATGGTTTACAGACTGGTGCCAGACAAAGCTTGTTGAAACATATCGAAATGAGCATGAATGCAAACAGTTAAGCTAGCAATTTCTGAAGCAGTACACAAAAAAAAAATCAAATAAAAAAGAAATGTCCTTATTTGTTCACACGTACGTGGCAACAGGTTTGTTTGTGCTTTGTCAGAGCTATGGTGATCCTGTATTTGGTCCTTCCCCATGAAATCTGAAATTAGCCTCCTCGATACCAAAACCTTAACTTCTCTGCACTAAGTGTATTGTATTGAGTTGCACTGCAGAAGATTTAATTAGTTATCCTGTAGTAATGAGGTCAAACTATTATAAGTTTCATGTGTTTAAAAAAATAATTAACTGCTGCAACGTTTTTCAATGTTATTTTTGGACATGCATAATATATATACACACAAGAATTTATATGTGTATATATAAGTGCATATGGATATATATGCATTTTCACAACTTCATCGTAGTTCTTTGACTGTGTAGTATCATCAGTACATGCATTGCTCTTTCACTGTCTGGCATTACAGGAAACAGTTTTGTTCCAAAGCAAAACTAGCTGCTCCATTGCCAAAACACAATACAGTATCTGTGTTTGTAATGTGAAATTTTCATTCTGAGATGATGAATAACACCATGTTCAAAGCTGCTAAACCTTTGAGAAGGCATGGCTCGGTCTCCCAGCTGCAGTAGTTACAATGAGATAATCTGGAGGGGGAGCTGTTATGATGCTAATCTATACTTTTTTATTTAATTGGCTGAATAAATAAAAAAGAAAGAAACAGAACTAATCTCTGAAAAGAAATAAACACAATATATTTTCACTATATGTATTTATGCAGTGTACCTTCACAGATCCTTTTAAAATAAGATATATAATGTATCCTGTATCAAAAAGTCATCTGTAACTTATGTTTTTCAGTGCTGTGTCATTAAAAATAAACCTTTGATCCAGAGAGGCGGTTTCATCTGTGGTGCTTTTGAAGTTTCGAAACGCTGACATTCGTATAGTTTATAGGTTGTATTACAGAATCCAATCTTAATTTAATACCGCTTTTTCCAAAGAAACACAGCATAACAGGTGGACCATTCTTGCTCTCAAGCCTCGTCGTGGCCAGAGCTCCAAAAGGTCCGAACCCCAGCTCAGCACATCTCCTAGCTGCTCTTCCTGTTCCAGACTCTGACTGCCAGCTAATATCTGTCCACGAGCACCAAGGGAGCTTGTCTGTGCTTGACCATCACTCAACTGAAGATTGCTACCTCTTAATTTTTCGCTTGTCCATTTATTTTGTGTGGAAAGAAAGTTCTCCGTGAACCTGCTCTATTGTTTTTGCTGATGCATGGAAGCTGCAAATATTGGGGAACATCTATATTTTCCTAGCAATTCAGTTATTTTTCATGATATATCGGCTGAGGGCTTGTTTTGTGTGCAAACTGTATCTGTTTCCACTCTATTCCTAATCTGTCAGATTTCAGCTGAAGAAACAGACTTTTTGGTACTCTGGAAGAGGAGGAAAGTTGGTTTCTCTCTGTTTTTCAGAATACAGTAGGTTTCAAAAGCAAGTCTAACGATAGCTGTGTATTGTGAAGAAGTTGAATGGCTCAGCTGTGATAGCTGGGATTTCGGCTTTGAAATGTCACAATGAGCTATCAGAGTCTAAGGAGGTTGCAGGAAAGCTCTTTGGTTTTCTGTTCATTCCTTTAGCAGGTTTGGTGGTCAGTAGTGATCCAGGGCCAAGAATCTCACCAGAGAAACAACTTTCTTTTGGTTTTCATGCATTACAATAAATTCCAGACTCCAGTGCACTACTTTGAAGTGGTCGTAATAACGTGTTACACCTGATTTATGGTGAAACTCTGATTACCTCCAGGCCATTTTCCTGCTTAACTATATCTCAACACTTGCATTTTAGTAATAACTGCCCTACGGATCACTGCAACAGACCAGCACTGGACACTAGATCCTCAGTTTCCCTGTGGACACCATGTCACCACTTCTTTGACTAGGGCCTA
>NW_008824549.1:763031-768542 GCF_000699105.1 Pygoscelis adeliae | reverse complement strand
CATGCGTGACAGACATAACCCTAAGGAAGCAGAGGACACTATAATCAGCCCAAAGCATTTCTTTTCCCAGTGCTGATTGTCTGCAGTTACCATTATGCCCTCTTGGTACTAGAAGTACCCAAGTCAAATTCAACACCCTTGGCCTTGATTCTTCTAATGTCCTTGGTACAGGTCAATGTGCCAAATTCCCTGGTAAGGGGTTTGCAGCACACTTGAGGTTGTGTATAGATAGGAAAGGTCTCTGGTCTACAGCAAAGAGCTTTCATGGTTTCTTCTGACATGCTCTTCGGAAATACTGCTTGACTCCACTCTTCATTTCTTAATTTCCACCTCAGTATAAAGAAAAATACAATTTCAAAAACAATCAAACGTCCACATCTCGCTGCAAAGACTGTCATTATTTGCTGGCAGTAAGATGTACCGATAATGCCCCAAAAGCCATGCTATTGCGCATGATGCCTGTGTCATTTAAGTGTGGCAGGTTACTGTGGATATGGCATACCATTGTGACATTAAGTATGTCTTCGTATCTTGCACATGCACCCCAGAGCCACAAAGCAAATACGTGTCTTGCAGGAAGGATGAGGAGAATTATTAATGTTATGTCTTCAAAATTCCTTGCAAAATTTCGTATACTAAGATGATAGATACTAAAGGAAGGACATTGATAGGTTAGCCGGAATTTTCCTAATTTTCCCTTCTAACAGAAGGAGTTCATGAACAGAAATGTATTTATCATTTTGGGTTAACAACTGTTTCTCGTATTCAAGTTCTTCTTACTTTTGTTAGACAATCAGACTTATCGCTCAGACACTTTTATGTCTGCAGCTCCTGAGATGAATAGTATAAAATAAGTGTATTTCTCTGTGATCTATAGATGCTTATTCTAGGGCAAGCAAGGGAAATTCTTTCCAGTATGTATTACTGTTACATACCAGTGTATGTACCCTTCCCCCTGGAGTTATATTAGCCCAGAATTATTTCCCCCTTTTCTTGGATTTTTCTGGTTAACACACTACATTGGACTTGGTGAATTACTGAATTTCATGCTTTTGGGGTGATTGTAAAGCAATAACCCATTGTATCTTAGTTTCTTTTAAGACTTATTTATGCCTAAGACAGCAAACGCAACTAACTTTGTACAGCAGCTGTAATTTCTAATTCTACATCAAATATACCCTTGAAAGATTTAGGGACCCAATCTCCTGATCCCGCAGGCTGATTATGCATGGTGTGGCCTTGGAAGTAAAACAAAATAACTGAAGATGGAGGAACATCTCACATGAGTGAACTAATAAATTGTGTATTTGCAGCTCATCTATCTGGTTTACAACCTTTCATGAATAATGAAAAATGCATAAGCTGAATGACACTTCTGTCCCTTTTCTCCTTCTCTTCATAGAATCATTAAGGTTGGAAAAGACCTCTAAGATCATCGAGTCCAACTGTCGACCCAACACCACCATGCCCACTAAACCATGTCCCTAAGCAACTAAACCACGTCCCTAAGCGGGACTCAGACTTAATCAGATCTCACAGCTGGGTGCATCTGTCCCTGCCACAAGAGGGAGGGGAGGCTGCGGAGTATGGTCCTACTCAGATTGCATGTTATTTCATTCTAGAATGCTCTGATGCCCTAATGCCAGAAAGATGTGAAGTAAATCATAGTCTCGTTAAGCTCATGCTTAATGAAAAAATTTTAGTGTCTTGCTGACACAGGGAAAAAGGCATCAAAAGAAAGTCACCGTGATGGGTGGGCTAGATGGTTGGGGGTGGGAAAGAGCAGTCACTGGCTGTAGGAACAGTTTACAAGGCTGTCCCCTCTTGCACACCCATGTGCAGGCAGAGCATGAGCACGTATTACAGCTGTAGCAGCCAGAAGAACCACAGCAGCCTCCAGAACACCACGGTTTGCTGCTTGAAGGACAAAATCAGATTTTATTTTTAGTTTTTAAAACAGATTTAAAAGATCTATCTTTTTGTATTTAAAACACTAAGGTGACAGTTGATGAAACACCACCTGATAAGCCAATCCCTGGCTACAGAAAGTAGTTAGTTCAATTAATTAAAGGTCACATTTCCAAAAGCAGCTCAAAAGAGCGTGAAGGTGTTTTTCCAGCCAGCTGTAATCAGCAGTGTCACTGTTAGCTCTTATGTGCTCTCTGGTGGCGAGATGTTTGCTGCAGACGAGAGGACTGCAATGGACTTGGTGCAAGAGAGTCCGTGACGCTACGTGGCAGCCACTTCGCTTCTGTTTTAAACTCCAGCTCTTGCTGGAGTAAAGAAATCCTGTTTAATTAGGAAAAGGAATTTTAGGAAACAGCACATTCTCAGTCCAGGTTCAGAATTAGAGAATATGAAATGGGCTGTGTTTTTGGACTCAGCATCTCTCTACATGTATAGATGTATGATGAGATAGTAACTTTTCAAAGGCTCCTCTCTTAGCTCTTCACCCGTGTGATTTCAGCTCTGATGCTATCTTTGTGTATACCGTGTCTCAGGCAGCGTTTCAAATACGCCTGTGTTTCTCTTGCGTGGACGTCTTCAGTCTGACCTGTTTAATCAGCACAGAAGCATCGTATGGGGAAAACTACAGCGCTTTCCAAACGGTGTCTCCCGTAACTGACAGGAAGACTTCATAATTAACATTAATTTGGCAAAGCTGAAACCATCCTAAAGGGAATTGTGCTGCACATTCAGATGCTTAATAGCAGTTAAAGGAAACTTTAGTGAAAGAAAATACCTAGACAGTAGTAAAAGTACCACTCCATGTGTATACAGGATTTCTGTCCAGCCACAGGCACTAAATGCAATGCAGAGAACAAGAAAGCAGCACGTAGCCATCAGAAATAGAGTCTCCAGGAGTCACTGGGACCCACATCTGCTGAAGAGAGAGGGTCAACAAATGCAAAAGTCCTACACGTCCTCAACCTGGCTTCAGAGGAGAAAACAGGCTGGGGTCTCTTTTGGGACTATAGGAGCACAGGCTTTGGTGCAAGCCAGGCTAACCCCAGGTGACTAATCGTGCCTCTATATTTGCCTAGAGAGACCGCTTGTAGTACAAGTTAAAACTGGACCAAGAACATCAAAACACTGTAAAGGTAAGTCGTTGTGTACTTGAATTATTACGTTTCCAGGTGACGTGCTACAAAGGTGAAGGTGAATGTACTCCAGGCTTCCTATATTTCATGTACTTCTATTCAAAAGAAGGTCAAAATTCTATGTAAAAGTTTTTTAATTTAAACACATTGAGCTGCAATGGAAGGAAGAATCTGGCTATGTGTCAGTGAATGAAAAAGCCATGTAATCTTAAGGAATAAGCTGTGCAGGTTAAGACAAAATCGCCAAATGAGAAGGTCATACAAAACTCTCTCTCTCACTGGCCAAAATCTGACAGACCCTGTACCTGGCACGGTGCTGTCACTCCCAAAGTCTTGTAGAGATATGAATGAAAGTGGAAATTGTCCATAGTCTTTTGCAGAAGACCGTATTTTAAGCCTATAAGGTGTATGTTTTACAGGAGAGGCTTTATAAATGCTGAGGATCTTCATTTATCTCCTAGCCCAAGAAAGAACATCACACTGCTGTCCACTTAAAAAGTGGTCATGAAAATAAAAGTGACAGATGCACAACTGTTTTCCTTACAAATTTCAGAGTATTACAGGAATTCTCAGTGTCCATCCATGCCTATGGATGCTGTATAGCATCCACACAGCTGCTCAAAAAGGGCTTCTGGGGGTTTTACTCCTTCATACCCAGCAGAGGGTGGTAGATGCTAGAATTTGCACTTGCCATAATTTGGCAATTGCTGTCATTTGGATCAATTTTCAGCTATGAGTTTGTTTCATTAATATCTCTCATTAGCTGAGAGATATTGATGTTGGCTCATACCTGCAGACACACAGGGCAAATTCAGTGCAGCAACAGAAGCAAAACCAGTTTCATGTACACAGTAACTGGCTACTTCAACCTGCAGGCAAATGAAGACAGAAAAGCACATTATCAAGCTGCACCGTAAGTCATTACAGCAACACATCCTTGCATCTCATACAGATTAAAACTCATGCTGAATACCAAACATAGTAAATCTGCACCAAGTAACAAGTTACTTAGCTGATTCAATTCAAAGAGACAATGTTGATTTAAGAGGAAAATAAAATTTTGTAAGCTACCTCTGCTTAAAATAATTTTATAGTCTACCTGTGTTTAAATAAATAGCTAAATTATTAACTATGGGAAAACATTTTAAAACAAAAAATATCTCCATTTTCTAGCTCCTTCACACTACTTTGAACTTGTAAAGCCAGTTTCCCTCGTAATTTTCTCACGTCTCCTCCTGTCTCTGTCTCTTTCTGTTCAATGTACCCATGGTTTGTCCTGGTTTCACTGGGGTGACTGAAAACCCTACTCAGCTTGTGGCTCTTAGGTGTTAGTGCTGCAGTATTTGACTTTCAGCCAAAACAGCACTGGTAAATGAACGTTTGCCGTCTTTTAATGTTGGAGTGCTCAAAACCAGCAAGCCAGTCAGTCCTCAGTTGCCTGACACTGGCTCTTGAGGCTAGAAAAATACTGCACCAAACCACCTCTCCCCTAAATGGAGTCCTCAAAACAGTAAAGGAGGTAGAGAGAGGAGACTTGTAGGGATAACACCAGTAAGTAAAATATTCCACCATTTTTCTATACTGCCTGCTTGATTTAGGTCTGCGAAATAGCATACAAATTCATAGTATTCCTACCCTTTGTTTTTGCCCTTTTCTGGGAGGTCTGGGGGGAAAAAAAGGTACTGCCAGGATATGTGAGGTGAGGGTTTCTAGACAGATCTGAGTGATGGCAGGGTCTCTGGCCAAATGGCGCTGCCTATCCCGCAATGGCTTCCCCCGCCCCAGCTTTTTCCTGGAATAAGGAAGAGCCCGCACATGGTTCTCATCATTCTCACAGGGTTTCCTCTCCAAGATGTAGGTGAGTTAAAGCTGGGAATGGATGTCAGCAGGAGGCAATGCAGAAGTCCAATACTGCAGTGTTGGGGGTCAGAAGTGAATTGGACGCAGTGGTCTCTGCCTGCTTCTTGTCTGCCTTTCAAGGAAATGCAGTGCACAGTCTTTATCCTTTGAAGACTCTTTCATTCTTCCGATTTACCAAATGGGAACTAATCTGTCATTTTGTCTAGGGTTTTTTCCCCCCTCTCAAACACCAAACACTTTGTAGAGCTCCCTTTCAGTGGAAAGAGGCACCCCCCACCTTCACAGGCTTTCACACCGTGATGACATGACCACGCATCCCCTCTCAGCCCTGGTGTGTGTCCATGTCCCCTTTCTTTCGCTGTCAAAGCCTGAAACTTTCCACTAGGCTTGAAGCAACAGCAGCTGGTGAGCCTCCTTATTTCCTTATCAGAGGGTTTAGGACTTTGTCACCTTGCTCTTTCAGCCCTGGAGTACCTCCTGCCTGGGAGCGCGCAACGCTGCTGGCCCTTGAGGAGCAGCAGCAGGGGCATGGAAGCCTCCGAAGCCTCCT
>NW_008824549.1:757758-762971 GCF_000699105.1 Pygoscelis adeliae | reverse complement strand
GTAAGTACACATTTCTTTCCATGTTTTTAAAGGTCCTGGTCATTGTTTATATAGGGCCACGTGTCTGATGCCCCACAAAGTAACATTATATTCCAGAGAGCAAAAATTGTTCTACTGTGCAGAAACTAGGGAATGGAAAAGAAAATTTCGGTCCACAGGTGGTCAGAGAAGCACGGATGGACAGCATGCTCCTGCACTGATTCGCCAAGGCTGCAGCATAGCTAGGTACTTCTCAGTGAGTAAGATATCGGTGTGAGACTTCTCTCCTCTGTACCGTCAGTGATGCGCATTGCCCCGGAGACAGATTCACCTCCTGTGAACCCCAGCTGCACAGACCCAGCTAAGGGGTGGACGTTGCTGCCCCAGGTAGGGGCATATTCCTAACTGTGGCCTCCTCGTCGCTGCTTTCTTTTCACTTTCCAGACGTGCTGTGGGCCGTTAGCCTGGAGCAGGGCCCTGTTACAAGCCAGGCACACACGGACAGCAATGCTGACGTCTCTTGCAACATGATGGCCAGGTCAGAGGTGACCTACATGCATCGGCACTGAGTCCTCCCAGGGAAGGCTCCAGAGAAGTGGCTCCACCTCCATCTCTCAGGCTCTGACCTCACTGGGGGAACAGCCATAGAGAAAAATCTCAGTCTCTGCACAAGAAGACACCTGTGTCCTTCTAGGATTCACACGGGAGAAGGGAAGGCAGCAAGTGATACTCCTGTGGCATGTGGGAGCGGGCACCAAGCCACAAGCCTCTTCTAGTCTGCAAACCCTACCTGCCAAGGGATGGTTTGTGGGGCATCTTCCACCAGGTTTCCTTCCCCCTCAGCCCTGGCCATTAGACTAGCCTCAGGAACAAATGTAGAGGTCGAGCAGGAGGAATATCATTTCAAGCTGGAGAAATAAATGATAAATGTGTCCCTGTAACAAAACAATCTGTCCTCAGACAGAAGGTCACTGCAGCTATCTGAGAGATGAAATTCAATGGCAGCATATAGGAATAGAGGAGAAGAAATGAAGAAAATGTACAGTATCCAACCAAAGCTGAAGTGCATATAGGTAACCAAAATGACTAGACAATATGGAACGGTGAAGGACGTATGGATATTAGTGAATGTTAAATGCCCAGATGCACTCAGACTCTAACTGTGATTATAATAATGAGTGAGGCACCAAATTGTCCTTCACGATCTGTGTAATATGACCTGCCTCTGCAAAAGGTCCCATGAATATGTAAATATACTAAAGTACCCGAGGCCTGCATTGCTCTGCATTTTATATGAAGGAAAGAAAGAGCAAGAGGCGAGGCGGGAGCCAGCAGAGACTCCCCCAAAAAATACCCACAGGGGCCAGTTCCCAAAGGGATGCCTCCCTGGCCACCTCTGCATGTCTTCTCCTGCTCAGCAAAGCCCATAGTCACCCTTAGCCTCACTGTGGCAGCCCCAGGGCCATGTCCCCTCCTTTCCCTCCCAGCTCTCAGCCTCCATGCTGGGGCCGGAGGGAGGGATCAGTGCTGTTGTCCTGACAGCCATCCCAGCCTCTCCAGGCCAGGGAAAGCTGTGGTGCTGAGACTGGTAGGAGGATGGGAGACTAAAAATGGATTTCCATCCAGCATCTCCTCACCACCACTCTCTCTCCTGCTTGCCTCCAGACCTGCTGTGGGCCCTCCATGTGGATCAGCATCCGGCTTTTATCGACCGGCAGCCACAGCAGAGCAGCATCTCAGCTCGAGCTCCACCTACATCCACTGGTACCAAGCCCTGCGCAATGGGCCACCACTCTACCTCCCCTCAAACCCAGGTCCTGCCCAGGACACCGGTGTCCCCTCCTGTGAAGGTCACAGCCTATTTCCCACCCAGAGACATCTGCACGCTGAGAGTATGTAGAGTGGGAAGCTATTGAAATGCAAGCCTGGCTCCAATCCAATTGCAATTCTGTAGTACAAATATGTTTCTACCTACAACACACGAGGTGCCTGTTAGTTCCAGAGGCTTCTGGCTCCCCTTAGGGGTGTCAGGCTCCTAGGTGTGGCCTGGCATTGGTCCTCTTTGCGCTGCATCAGCCCTGGGAACCCTGGTAGACAAGGCCAGCAAGTTTTATCAGCACAGGAGAGGATGCTCTGATGAAGTAACTTGGTTTCCAGGGATAAGCGCTCTTGGCAGAGCTTAGCAGGTTTAGTGGTTTGTGACACAGTACCATTTTTTGACAGATTTCAAACTCTTCCTAATAAAGAAAGGAAGGGGAATGAGTTTGAATTTTTAATCTAATTATGTTCGCATCATGAATGAGCAGATGAACAACAACATCTGTTTTACATAACATCACTTCGGCTATTCAAAGATTTTACTCTTATAGAAATGACCTTCTTTTGAGCAAACCCTCATGCCCTGTGGAGTACCGAATGGTTTATTTGTGTGCTCAGTTTCTTTGGGTCCATCACCAGACGGCCACCAAATGCAATGACTCTGGAGGTAGGTTTATGGGGTAACACCTTAGGGAATGTTGTGGTAGTTTCTCATTAACATGACAGATTTCCAAATTGATTATTTCCTTTCACCCAGTTTGAATGTTTGAAGGCTGCAGACGTTAGTGCTCACTTTGAAGAGGGCAGACTTAAATATCTCTGCTTTCAGCACTGATGGAGAAGCTGCAATGATATTATAGTCCTGATTGCCCATGGCTATTAATGAGCCCAGATTAGCACAGGATGCCACTGTCTTTCCTTCCAACTATGAATGTGACTGGAAATAAGTGCATAAGTCTTTGGTACACCCTTTTGCATGCTTTAAGGTGTAATGATATTTTTCCTACATCAAAGTGAGTAGCACATGTGCTGATCAGACATTTTGCTTTAGTCCTGAAAATGTCCAAACTTTCCTCTCCTAAACGTTTTTTTTTCAGTCGATGAAAATAATATTCCCTTTATGTTCAATCTGACCTTTTCTCATTTGCCCCCTGGATACAATCTGATTACCAATACTCCAGGCAGGAACCAGGCTGTGTTTCCTCTCTGACCAAACCTCAGGACCACTCTTAATCAAGATTCCCCCATGTAGTAAAATGAACATTTAGCAGGAAATTAATTCAGTCATTGTGATTGCTGTTATGGTTATATCTGGTTTGTGATTGACCTGTTGCTGTGTTAGGTGCTTCAGAAGAATGCTCTGTGAAACTGTCCCTAGCCCTGGGGAGCTGTGCTCTCAATCAACAAGCAAAACAGATGAAGACTAGGGAAAGGGTGACGAATTACTCTTGTTTTTTTCCAGTCAGGCACTTCAGCACAGAGAGGTTTCTGGCTGGGTATCACTGAGCATTTACGTGCCCGGCTGAGCTTGCTGCAGGGATGGGCATTCTCCACCGCTGCAAGCCTGAGCTTTTGCAGCTGGCCTGAGACCAGGCAGAGAGGGAGAGGGGGCTGAGGTCAGGCTTCAGTAGTGCCCTTTCACCAGGCTGCTCACGTGCCAGCAGAGGCAAATCAGCCAGAGCATGAAGCCATTCCTCAGGATGGAATGGAATTCCATCTCGTCCAGAGAACCATCCTTACACAATGCGTACAGTGGTGAGACCACAGTTACACTGTGTGTGACCCACACCCCCCCCCCATTTCTTTACAGGAAACTAAGCCTGCACAGTAAAACACCACCGATGTCTTCATTGGTTGGTGTCCCAGACACTGGATGGTGCAGGAGTTTTATTAGGGTGGGGGGAAGCCCTACCTACTTATTGTGCTGTGCTTTATATGGCAAGACAGGAGGAGTATTAGCCACCTGGAGCTGTGTCCTCCCTGCCCACGATGAGAGGCAGGGCAGTATGCACAGGAAGAGGTGAAATGGTATTGCGGAAAAAGAGAAGATCTGGGGCACAAAACATTTCTTACAGGGTATAAGGACATTGTTCCTATTTTTATTTATGTTCTCCTAATAAAGTCCTGCTACACTGAATGTCTTATCACTGTTACGGTGTCACACTCGATTTCAGACTGACCTGCAAGTGTGTTACGTACGTTAGAAAACACGCAGGCTAGCTGTCTATATGTCTGAGCACTCACAAGCTCAGGCAGCACAACGAGCAAAGGCTGGAGGAAAGGGAGGAGGATGGTGCTCGTACAAAGGTGAGTGTAGCCGGCTTTGGTTTGGGGAGGTTTGTGGGCTGGGTGCCAGGAGAGCAGAGCATGTCTCTGCCCAGTGAGACCTGCATGGGTGCTCCCCAGCTCTCAAAAGCCTGTCCCTTGGTCACTTGCCTGAGATCATCCAGGAGAGTAGTGAGGAGGCTCAGTATTATCCATACCCTGGCACAGAGGGGCAGAACAGAGAAAGATGCTGGTGCCTGCCGGGCAGGACAGCAGCGCAGTGACCTGGTCTGGTTAGAGGCTTGCAGGTGCAGGCAGCACTTGCCAATGGCATCACCAAGTTTTCACATAGACACACCCCTCTCTGCCTCTTTTTTAACAGGAAATTAAGCCAATGCTGTAAAAAAACCATCACTTTTCTCTTCACCAATTCATTTGCTTTTTTTGGAGGGGCAAGGTATCAGTATATATATTTTTTTAATTTTTTTGTTTCGTTAGGGTTGAACTATCCCGGCATGTCTGAACTTCCTTTTCTGAGGAGCTGTGGCAGAACTAGAAAAAATTATGGGCTTCTTGAAAACTCTCCAAGCTTGTCTCTTGCCTTGTACATTGTATGTATTAGTTATTCTTAATTGTGTCAGAATGTATTTCTTCTTGGTATTATATCACACTTCCATTTGTCCCCCAGCCTAATTATGCAATTTAGTATCTGCATCTCCTGTTACCCAAGCCCCAAGCTCAAATGACACTTTGCAGATAAGCTTGATTCCCCTGTGTGATGGCTGACAAATGTGGGCAATACAACCCACACGCTTGTCCTGGTTTCGGCTGGGCTAGAGTTAATTTCCTTCCTAGTAGCTGGTCCAGTGCTGTGTTTTGGATTTAGCATGAGAATGATGCTGATAACACACCCATGCTTTAGCTGTTGCTAAGCGGTGCTTGCACTAGTCGAGGACTTTTCAGCTTCCCATATTCTACCGACTGAGAAGGCTGGAGGTGCACAAGAAGCTGGGAGGGGGCACAGCCAAACTGGCCAAAGGGACATTCCATACCGTGTGACGTCATGCTCAGTACATAAACTGGGGGGAGTTGGCCGGGGGGGCCGCTGCTCGGGGACTGGCTGGGCGTCGGGCGGGGGGGGGGGGGCCACT
>NW_008824549.1:712197-757703 GCF_000699105.1 Pygoscelis adeliae | reverse complement strand
TCTTCCGATTCTCTCCCCCATCCCACTGGGGAGGGGGAGCGAGCGGCTGTGCAGTGCTCAGTTGCCGGCTGAGGTTAAACCACGACAATGCTAGAGATAAGGTTTTGCATTTCTCCCCCTCCTCACGTTGTGCAGCACTATGTGCCTTTGCCAGCAGAAGCCGGGAGTAAAGCTCAGTCTCTCTTCCTCATCGATGGCATGCCTGTGGTTTGAGGATACCCCCATGGCCCCAGGAATGAGGATTTCTTGCTGCAGCCTCATCCCTGCTGCGTCCTCTCCCTCCAGGTGTACACTGGGCCTTCCACCTGGACCAGGAGCCAGTCTCCATCACAGCCCTGCCACTCCCAGAGGACACTGTCAAATTTACCTGCAAAGTAACTGGAGGGTCACAGTTCACCTACATCCACTGGTACCAAATGTCACCGGCGACTCAGTCTGCACCCAGACACACCGGTCTATATCACCCTTTCTGGGTCTGATATTAACTGGGACACAGATTTCCCCCAAAAGAAATATCTCGTCTACACACGAAGACACCTGCATGCTGCTGGTGCGCGAGCTGGACAACCAAGTCAGCAGGTGGTACCACTGCGCCGCGTGGGACTGCACCCACAGCCATTCCCTTAACCTTCTGCCATTTACTATGGCAGTGATGTGTTTTGCAGAGGAAACATCCCCACAACACCATGAACTTTTT
The DNA here is from genome assembly GCF_000699105.1 of Pygoscelis adeliae. NCBI lineage: Eukaryota > Metazoa > Chordata > Aves > Sphenisciformes > Spheniscidae > Pygoscelis > Pygoscelis adeliae. The sequence goes on along the minus strand of NW_008824549.1, from coordinate 757,006 downwards.
GTGTAGAGTCATTCCAGCTTATTTGTCTAGACATGGGAGAACAGCAGGCAAAAAGGCCAGGAAGTGCTTGCTAGGGGACTAGGGGCATCCGAGAGGGAGAGAACAAGGAAGGGAGAAGTGCTATTGTAAATGACTAGGGAACAGGAGGGCATTTTGGATTAAATTGCTGAGTTTGCATGTCCCGGGGCAGTTTTCAAGTTTTACCCCAGGTAAGGAACTTTATGGGTGCAAAATCCAGAGGGATGAAGAAGCAGAATGTTTTCTGGATGTAAATAAGGAAAGGCACAGTAAATGCTGGGGAATCCTTACGGGAGAAAACCACCTCCATCTTAGAGTCCTTTTCAAACTAATCTTCAGTGGAAGACCTGGGCAGGAGCAGGAGGGACTGCATAGTGCCTGTGATTTTCAAGGGGCCATCCTAGGAGCCATGTAGCACTGTCTGCTGCAGCTCCCTCTTGCTACTCCAGAGCAATTCAACGTAAGTGCAGTCTTCGGGAGAGTCACTGAGAAGTATCCTACTTTGCATGATGCTGAGCATCTTGTCGTTCCTTCCTAGGCTGTTGACTCTTCCTTCCTGGGCTGTTGAGTGATGTGAGGTATGAGGTACGCCACACAGCTGATAAGCAGCTGAGAGGTGCTGCTAAGCTATGGTTTATTTATCAGATAAAAGTCAAGCACAAACAAGAGCTATTTGCAGAAATATGGTACATAAATATACACTCTCAGTGGTCTTTATGAAGTTGTATCAAAGGTTTCTAGAACTGGAAGTGAAATTTGAAGACACCTGTCAGGTCCTGCAGTCCATTTTGTTTTCCATGTAGGATTATTTCGTACATTGTTTCTATGATAATTTAGTTTTAGCGGTCCCCAAAATGGAGTTGCCATCATCTCCAAGGGGAAATGAAGGGCTACAGCCTGGCTTATCTCAAGATTGGGACACTGTCTTGATTGACAGCCTGAATTTGCAGTACCAGCAAGGGCTACTAACATTGAGTTCACTTACTCTTCTAGGTCACAGGAGAAAAAATTTACCATTTTTGCCTGCAACAGCTAAAGAATGCAAAGCATTTTGGGAGATTCACAAGAAAGGGGTCCTTGTCTGAAAACTGTTTTTAACTAGCACTAATGAGACAGAGAAAGCCAGTTCTTCTGAAGTTGCTTGGGGCTATATAGATTTAGGTTTTCTGAACAAAGCATTCAGTACGTTATTGCATATTAATTTTATAAAGCAAAGATTTAGGGAAAAAAATCATTATTTGAGTCAGAGGGAGGATATTTTTCAGATGCAGAATTGCAAAGAACTCCATTCCCAGGTTTACCCTGTGTTTGTCTACACCTTCCAGCAAGAGCCAAAGGGTAGACCAGGATCTATATTGGAGCAGTCCATCATCTTTCTTCAGGCTATGTTGCCTCTTACAGCTCACATGGAGTGAGTGGTCAAGGTAAGAAACTTCTGACGTGTATGTCTCCAGGATCAGTGATGTGCAAGTCCTGGGCCAACGCAGCACTGCTGTTGATCTTGCAGCTTTTTGTAGTTTTACAAAATAAACTCACATAATTTTTTTTTTATCCCACTCAGAAAGCCACAGACATCATTTCCAATTGCAACAGAGCTTCACTTCTGATTATTATGCCATTAAGACAGGAAACCAACAAAGTGGTGTTTAAAGATCTAACAGCTATGGATGCCAAGAGCTATACCGTGAAACGATAAACAGTTGTTTTGATGTTAAAGTTGTGCTTCTGGAAGGTACTTTTCCCACACTTTGTATTGGTAATGGGATTTTCACTGTTAGTGGGAGCTAGAGACCCTTCTTGTGACTCCCTCTTGACTCACCACCCGTGTGAATGCTCAGCACTTTGCAAGGTGGACTGTTCAGCCAAAGCCCAGGAGAAATATAGGAAGAGCCCCTTACCTCGGTAGGATTTGTAGTAAGCCAGGAGACAGCCACAGTGCTCTCCCACGCTCAGCTCAGCCCCTGCTGGAGTGGAAATGACCAGCTTTCCCTGCACCTTGGGTGTTTTACGCTCCCAAGAAAGGGCTGAGTTGACTCTGCTGAAGTCAGTAGTATCTTGAGTATTGACCTGAATGGTAGCAGATACAGATAACGGAAGGAAGGAGAGAAAGAAAGAAAGGATGCAAAGCCACAGTCAAAGCACCGGGGAAGGGAGGAACCTGCATCCAGGTCTCCAATGCAGCAGGGAGCAATGGGATGGAGGGACTGAGGTGCGGAGCAGGATCTTCCTTTATTCGAGATGGCCATGGTGTTCCAGATAGGCCTAAAGTCTCCTAAAATCTGAAGAATGCTCTCATGCATTTCTTTACAGTTCCTTCCTTGCAACGCGCACCTCCTCATCTTGTCTGCCTCGGTGAAATAGCTGACCTGATTTTCATGTCTTCTCAATAAGTTGTAAGTTTTGAGCAAAGGAAGAAGCCAGTCCTGAAGGTGAATATTTTGTCAAGATAGAAGCATCTACAAAGAGACTGTTGGAAGGCAATCCTTAAGTTATCTAAATTATTAATCACTGTAATTGATTACTGAGCATTTGATTGGCTTTACATTCTCGTCATAGTTGCTGTGATACACCTATCAGATGTATCAATGCAGAAAGTACTATTAAATTGTTAACTTAAAATTTCCTAGCTGAAATCAGAACAACAACCAACATTGAATTCAGTTCCACTTGTTACAGAGCCCTGACCACTCATGTCTCAAAAAAGGCTCGAATGGGCTCATCAAAACCATGTGCTGGTTCTCTACACTGAGCTGGATTAAGCCATTCAAAGTCAGACTTGCTTGTGGACAAACTTGTATCTAATAGGTCATTTAATACTATGAGCTGTACAGAGCTATACAAAGACCCTGATGACATTATGATTTTATATCACATATGAGAGAAACCCCCGGTACAGTTTTGGGTTTGCAGGAAGAAAGAGTCAAGATCTTTTTTTTCATAAAAAATGGTGGATCTCTGTGTGTAGGTTGTCTCCAGTTTTTGAGTGTGTTCCAAATCCCACTGAATATGGAAAGACTCCCTGTGACTTTGGATGAGAAACTTTGGGGGGTTTGAGTCAATTTGGGGGCAGAAACAGGAAGTGTGTGAATTGCTTCATAGTGCTGGGAAAATTATATCTTGCTTAATCAACTGATTTCTACTTTAAAAAAACCAGAACCCTGATAGCATCAGTATCAGTAAACTGTCATTATAAAGTGTATTTTTCAGACGCTCTGGATGAGGAAGCAGTGTAGATGGTAGATAGCCGGGGGAGAGGGCTGTTCATCAGCAGGTTTTCAGATCTCAGTATTGAACTTTTTTTTAAATGAGATTCTGGCTTGTTTCATTAATGCCAGCTGATATAAAAATACTTAGGCCCATGTGCAGCATTTGGCTTGGGAAGTGTACGCTATTTTTAATAGAAAACCAGATCGCAAACCATATGAGATGCATAGAAAGCATGTTCTAACAATGGCTTTCTTGCAGGTTTACGAACATAATAAGAACATGAAAATGAGCATATTCCTACTGATGTCCTGCAACTGTCATATAAGTTTATGCTATAAAGCATTTCCATTTAAGCTAGAGAGCTAAATATAGATTCTAGCCTGCTAAAATTTGTCGTGGTACCAAGACCATGGGAAGTGGTCGAGTATGAAGACAGCTGCCCCTGATAGACAGGGAGAAATCCCTCTTTCTCAGCAATGTGGGAGCCAGCAGCTGGTAATGGAAGATGTTTGCTGGACAGGCATACTTTTTGATGCATATTTACTTTTTTTTTTTTAATTACTGGAGCTGCCAGTAAAAGTTTGAAAACACTGGAACTTCCTTTGCAGTACTGGGTAACTCCACACATAGGAACAGGGATTTCAGGTGGAAGCTATGTCACAGGAACCCATTTGATGTTCAAGGTTCAAAATGAATGGGACAAATTGTTAAAGGAAGAGCTTTGGAGGTATTGTCATGGGATGAAAAATCATTCTACACTTGGAGCCTCCAACACCTCAGTCAGTAAGAGAGTCAAGGAATGAAGCTGATCTCTGTCTAGTACCATATCTGGGGAATAAATCTCAGAGAACAGGGCTCTCACTACAACAAGCAAAGATATATCCAGGCAGAAATGAAGCAAGGGGAACTCAGGCTACAAATAAGGCATAAATCTGTAAGAGTGGGGCAATGAACTGCTGAAGCAACTTGCCTGTGACTGTGGTACAGTCTCTGTTGCAGGTCACGAGGCAGTTTCCTTAAAGAAGAACTGTAGTCGCTCACACAGGGCTTAATTTTGGGAGCTGCTGTGGGTGGTGGTATCCATTTGCAGGGTACCACCACGTGCAGGAACTTTCATACGGGGACAGAGGAGATCTCTTGTGGCCCCAAAAAGCTCAAGGCATTTAGAGGAGCTGCCATTGGGTGATGGGAACCTGGGTCACTCATTTCTCCTCCTTAGGTGCCTGCTCCCTCCTGCCAGGGATGGACTCTGGTCCTGGCTGGTTCAGGGAGGCAGGCTCGGCATCGCGTGATGCACATGCTGCTGCAGGTGCTTCTGGCTGCGTCAGCCCTTTGCTGTAGATATAAGTTGCAGGGGTTTGGGAGAGTCCCAGGCTGTGAGCTCCAGTGGCTGGTCACTGCTGTCACGACAGTGCCGTTTCTCTGCTTTCTTTGTAGATGGAACTGCGAAAGCCCCCAGGCAGCCGAAATCTTCCACCGGCAGAGACGTGCAAACAACTGCGCGGATCAGCTGCCATTTTTCTGGGTCAGATTTTCTGAATCCCTTCATCCACTGGTACCAACGTGAACCTGGAGAAGAACCAAAGTGCATTCTGTACGTGCAATCAGGGGAACCTTATTTTTATGAAAAATCTTACAGAGATATTTTTTGGGCCGAGAAGGCGAGGACAGAGTCCATCTGTATTCTGACAATAAATAAAATCACAAAGCAGCAAGAGGCTGCCTATTATTGCGCTTACTGGGACCTCACATCCTTAGAAAACCATCGGGCAGCTAACACAAGACCTCCTCTGTGCTCCCAAGGGCTGGAAACCTCACCTGACTCCAGGGTCCTGCTTGCCAGACTGGGCTCGCCTGCAGGAACTCATTAGGGTGACAAGTTGTGAAAAATAGCATACAAGTGCTGCTTGTCCGCTTTAGATGACTAAACTGGAAGGAAAGGCAGAAGGGATTTGCACCACCAGTGTGAGGTAGAGTCAAAGTTTAACCCTATGTCCCTCCTTGCCAGGTGCAGGGTGCGGCCCAGCGCTCTGCCTCCAGCAGCAGGCAACAGCAGGTGCCTAGAGGAGACTGTACGAACAAACAGCAACAATGCTTCCTGATCTCGTGATTTAGGGCAGCAATTTTGCCTGCTTTCGAGGGGAATCTCTTCTGTTCCATCCTCTGATAGCTGATGTACCTTAAAAATCCGGATATGAAGAACTGACTTTAAAAGCTAGCGCACATAAATCGTACGTTGAGAAAAAAACCCAAGGTGACTCATTACTCATCATGTGAGCAAATTCCTTGGGGAAAAAAAGAAAAAAATATATGTCTGCCTCAGTAGTGAGCTCTCTTCTTACAAGGGTGTTTTTTCTGGGGTTTTGGGGGTTTTTTTGTTTGCCTTCTATTTAAGTATTAATCAAAGGAAATGGCTTGTGCATAATTATTTCACACTTCCGCAGCTGGCACAGCCTCATTGGGTGGTTTACTGCCACTCAGATCTGCTTTGCCACCACTGGCCCTGACCCTGTCCCTGAAAGGAAGCCATAAGGAGGGCAGTGACAATGTGGCTGCTAAGAGCTTTCATCCTGGCAGCTGGTTTTTTTTGTACGTGCCCTGCTCACCCTGATGCTTGCACGTCCGCCAGTGGCAAAGGGGATGCTCTCTTGCCTCAGCTTCATGTTTCTAATTTTTCTCTTTCTTTCGCACAGGCAGTTCTGCACAAGTCTTGCAGCAAACCCCAATATCCATCACCAAGCCAGAAAGCAAAACAGTGCTAATCAACTGCCATGTCTCCGATCCTGATTTTAACAATGTTTTCATTCACTGGTACCAAAAGAGGCCCAACGCAGCTCCCAAGCGCATTGCTTACATGTCCTCCAGGCTATTCCTTGAAAACAAGTCCGATGAGGGGAAATTTAGTATCGAGAAGGACCCCGCCAAATCTGTCTGCACCCTGACAGTGAGCAAAGTAACTCAGCAAGACTCCGCTACCTACTACTGTGCTAAGTGGGATGCACAGCAGTAGAAAGCCAAAGGGGACCTGCACAAAGACGTGCTCTGCTTTCTGAACCAGGTCCTGAAGTGTTTGACGACATGCAGGAACATCCACACTCTACTTACCCCATCAGCCTTGAATCAGACACACTGTACAGGCAGCCAGATAGAAAAGACACTGCTGAGCTGGTGCGTGCTTTGCAGACACGCACTACAGCCAGCACCAGCAGAGCTGTTATTTCACTTTATCAGCAAAAAGGGCATTTTCATAGGTCTGGCTGGATTGCCTCTGGGTGGGTTTACAGGATGGCAGGGTGGGCTAGCTAAAAGAAGGAAAAATCTTTCTATTCCCACTACCCTTCAAGTTAAATCTTTGGAATAAATCCCCAGTTACATCATTTGTGTGGCAGAATAGAAGGATACAAGCGAAAATAAACTTGAAGCACCGCTCAGGACTGCGGATATAATATACCCATTTTGTACTTCTCTGCTGGTAGAGAATCTTGGTTTAGTTTCTCTTTGTTTTCCATCTGGAGCTGATCAAACCTTCATTTAAGTTAAAATACAAGTCTCTTAATTGACTTCAGTGGGGCTTCTCATCCAACACGGCAGCAAGCCTGCAAAACAAAAAAGCAACTATACAACAGATATTTATACTTCCATTGTGCAAACAGAAAGGCATTAATTTAAGTTATTTCACCCCTTTTCTGTTTACGGCCAAACAACTGACTGTTAAAATCATAGGACCACTGTGTTCTGATCCCAAAGGACCCAGTATTCCCAGTCTCTGGCACAAGGTACATTCGGAGATGCGACCCTGGGGTGTAGTGTCTCACCTTACCTGTGACAAGAAAGTTACGAGCGCAGCAATCCTGCTTCTGAGCTCCCAAATGGCTGCTGTGTACTTTCCTGGCCTTTGGCATTCGACCTGTGTGATGGGCAGTAATTTGAGAGCCTTCAAATTCATTAAGTTCCATGTTCTTATTTTTTCTTCCTTTTATTGGCAGTGGACCTGAGGAAAAGTGTCTGACCTCAGGCATTGTTTAGCAGCCTTCAACTAATCTAAAAGCAGCGGTAAAACTGCTTCAGACTACTAAATTACTTTGTGAACGAGTTAAAGTGATTTTGTGTGCGTGCATATGAGAGAGAGAGGAAAAAAAAACCTGTTAATTTGTGCTGCTTGTGTAAAAGCTATAATCAGGCTGTTAACATTTAGCAGGGTTCAGTCACGCTGCTTTATCTCAACGTCACCCGCCTGCTGCCAGGGCAGCCTCTCCGGATGATGCCCAAGTGAGTCATTTCCTTTCCTCTGTTGCCTTCCTCCCAGAGGCAGACGCCAGCGAGGGCCCTCGGGATGCTGCTGCTCCCGCTCCTGGCCCTGGCTGCAGCCTGGTCTCGTAGGTTCCCCTTGTCACCACGGCATGGCACGGGGCAGCGGCAGGAGGCACCCCATATTTACGAATGTATTTACAAATAGCAGGCTAAGAGTGTTTGTTGTGTTTTCTCTCTTTCTTTCTAGATGGACAAGCACAAGTGCTTCTGAAGCAGAGTCAAACATCCATTACCAGAAGGCAAGCTACAACTGCAAGGATTGACTGTATAGTCGAGGGCATATCTAACTTCCAGTCTGCAAATATACATTGGTACCGACAGATACCCTCCAAAGCTCCTGAACGGATTCTGTATATTGGATCGGGTCAAGCTTCTTATGATGACAATTCCTACAAGACCAAGTATTCTTCTTTAAAGAAAGGTACAAATGTCTGCACTTTCTCAATCAGTAACATCAACTCCAATGATGAAGCTACCTACTACTGTGCCTACTGGGAGACCCACAAAACTAGCAGACCACAGACAGCCTGTACAGAAAGCTGCCTGTACCCTGAGCGGCAGGCTTTCTGTCAAACGCAGAGAACCACGATTGCACCTTCCTGCCTTTAAAACATCCTGACAGGTTTATGCTGAGTATGTAAGTATAAATAATAGACAGAGAGAATAGCAAAGAAATGCAGCATGCTACTACTCAGCTGGTATAATGCACTGTGCTGGGGAAAAGGAGCACTCCTGTGGGTGATGGTAATGACAGCTGAATTACACAGTAACACAGATCGTCTTTGCCGAATATAGATACTTTCCAAATACAGTCTGAGCTAGCAAAATGAAGCAAATGGCAGGGAGGGAGCACAGGAGGAGGAAATTTGCACTGAAGGTCTAGCCTGGGAGACTTCAAATCCAGGTCACGATGGAGATACTGGTGATAATCACCACTGGTCACTCCCATCTTAATGATTATGATGGTGATGACTGCTTATAACACCAATACCCCTTAGGATCCCTTGTTATAGGGAAGGATCTGTTGCACTGGGCAACTCCTGAAAAGACGGCCCTGAGAAAGGGTTGCAAAGACCATTTACAAGAAAAAGCTCCAGACTAAAGCAGGGAATATATGGAAACGGTGACACAGCACTGCTCAGCCAGACAGCTGGGAGCAGAGCCACAGTAAAAGTTCACTTATGTGGCAATGGTATTCACAACCCCATGTCCACGTGTGTGTTTCATGCAACTCGAGTGCATCATTTCCTCTCCTCAATGGCAGTTCATCCCCCACTTAATGAACTTCAACTCCTACAGGCTTAGCCGTCTTCTCTGAAAACATCATTACTGCAGGTTCTTCTTGAAGCTTTAGTTTGGCCTTGGAAGATACCTTCCTCTTTGGCTTTCACACTTAAGTGGACAGAGTCTTCAAGTCAGTAAACTCCATGCTTATAATTTTTTGTTGTTGTTCTTTCATTGTAGATATGTTTACACTACAGGACCTGACACAAGTTCATGCATCTATCACAAGGACAACAGAACAATACGAATTTTCTGTACTAGTTGTGAGATGAGTTTTAGTTGTGTACAATGCTATTGACAATGAAAAAAGATCTAGAGAGGATTCTCTCATTTGAGTCAGAAAATGAGAAATTTTTCTCAGGGAAGGGCATGCTGTGTGGTGACCGCTGCCCAAGGGACCATTTGCCATGAAGTCTTTGCAGGGCACCTTGCATGAAGTCTTTGCAGGGAACCTTTTCAGGGCTCTGCTATGAGGGAAAATAGAGGGCAGCAAACAGCTGGCTGGGAGACGTGCATGCTTCACCCTGGCTTCGCTTCACCATGTCTGGGGTAAATGGATAAGGCTGACCAGAGAGTTTGGAGCTGTTTTAAATAAGAGTAAGAGATGATATTTCACTACGACTTATCCCATTTGTGCTACCAAAGCAGGCAGTATGTTCTAGGAAAGGCTGGTGAAACGTGCTTCTGGGACAGCTTTGGGGTGTCTGCGGAGAGGAGAACATCCTTGGGAAGGGCCAGACTGAACAACTTGAGTTTTTATGTGTGAGCTCAGCAGGTAAGTCTGAGAGAAATGTAGCAGATTGATAGATGAAAAAAAACTATTTCAGTTTGAGTATTTTAGGTCCTTTCTACACCGTTAGTGATGTGGTTTAGCTTGTTAGTAAATTTAACCCCCTCCATGGTAGCGAGTTGAAGAACGACCATTGGGTGTGCCAAATGAGTAATTTCCTCCTCCCAGCTGTTTAACGCTTTCTCCACCTGAAGGGCTTCATAACGTTTCTGTCTTTGTTTATTTCATTTCCAGGTTTAACCCTCACAGGCAGCATGTTGCTGCTTCCCGTCCTTCTTGCAACTTCATTGTGGTCCTGTAAGCTCTTTTTCCTCTCCCCTCTCCTTCCCGTGTTCTGAGAACACAGTCCTGGCTCCAAACTCCAGTGGTTTCTTCCCCTCACACAATTTCTCCACTTCCCTTCCCAGGTGGAGACGCGCAGGCAGTGCCAGTGCAAACCCCGGAGCTGCGGAGGCAGATGAAGGGCAGCTCTGCCAGCATGGCGTGCCGAATGAGCGCTGAAGCCACTGTGCACTGGTACAAGCAGCTTCCCGGAGAGCCGCTGAAGAGGATACTGTACGTGTCGGGACAGAATACTTTTTTTGATGACAGAGGCGATGCAAGGAGATTTCAAGTTCGGAAGGATCCTACTGAGCCCCACTACGGTTTAACGATAGCGTATTTAACCCCGAGGGATTCTGGCACTTACTACTGTGCATATTGGCGTTATGACAGCATCACAGCATTAGATGGGCAAAGATAAGCCATACAAAAAGGCATTTTGCACTCTGAACCGCAAGAACTGAACTCTGCCAAAATGAAGATACTTCCCTAATCCACCCCTCACTCATGATTTTTCTGCAACAGGATAAGAAAAACAGCAATTTATCATGACAGCTGCTAAATATATCATGTTAATAATCAGTATACCATTTCAGTACTCACACATATCTGTAACACCCAGAAACTGGAGAGTCCCAGTCACTTTAGCATAAATGTATTGAACTTTGCTCTTAAGATGAAGGCTTGATTGTACTGAAAGCACTCACCTGACAGTGAACACGTCCTGTCTCTGTGTGTGTGTGTGAAAAAATGTGAGCTGTAAATTTCTCTTCTCTATTAGAATCCTTGGAGCAAGCAGAGAAACATATCTCCATCCCCTCAGTGCTTTCTCTTGAAAAAAAAACCAAACATTAATATAAAAGGAGAGAAGACCAGATGATCTTGCACACATAGAATCATAGAATCATTAAGGTTGGAAGAGACCTCTAAGATCACCGAGTCCAACCGTCAACCCAACACCACCACGCCCACTAAACCATGTCCCTAAGCGCCTCATCTACACGTCTTTTAAATACGTCCAGGGATGGGGACTCAACCACTTCCCTGGGCAGCCTGTTCCAATGTTTAACCACTCAGTTCTCCTTCATATTTTTCTTTTGCCTTCCTTTGCATTTCAGTCTCTACAAATTCCTACAACAGCCCAGAAACCCCAATTTTACTGTCACAGTTTCTCACCTGATGTGTCCAGGACAGAACTGAAATCCTCAGCCATGGGCTATGCCCCTGGCAAGCAGAGACTCTCAGGCCCTTTGGGATAAGTGTACTTCGTTTTATAAATCAGGTTCTATGATCAAAGACTCCTTCTAGGAAAGCTGGCATTTACCTGAAAGCTAAGTCAGAAAACAGACAGTTTTGTGCCTCTGAGTTCCTGAGTGCACATGCTCAGTATCCTGTGAGATATCCCACTAATGCATCTGGACCTTCAAAAATGAGCACAAATACCTCCATAGTGGTTGTTTTCCAGTTCCACGGTCTCCAAACATCATTTTTGCTGGACTTTTGGAAAGATTTGGATATGTTATGGCTTGCTATATATGTTTCTGGCCTCCTTAACTATTTGAAAAATAGGTTGTAGTACATGTGACCTCAGATGTTAACTTCAGTCAGCTTGCCTTCTGTCTTCACATTGTGGGATGTGACGATTCCTCACAATCAGTCTAGGAGTGAGTTGACAGCAACTTCCTAACACAGGTGGTTGAGCAGCCAACAAGGAAGCTGGGCAGGCTGGACCTCCTACTCAAAACAAGGGAGAACTGGTTGGGCATGTGAAGGTCAGGGGCAGCCTTGACTGCAGTGACCATGAGCTGGTAGAGTCCAGGCTCCTGAGAAGAGGGAGTGGGGCAAAAACAGGACCACAACCCTGGACTTGAGGAGAGCAGACTTCACCTTCTTCTGAGATCTGCTTGGAAGAATCTGGAGATTCTCTTCTCCTGGAGAGAAGAGGTGTCCAGGAGAGCTGGTTGATATTCAAGAATCTCCTCCAAGCTCAAGAAAGACTAGGGAAAGCTGCTGAATAAGGCAGAGATACTGGTGATAAATGACATGGAAAAAGACTGAAGTACTCAATGCTTCCTTTGCCTCAGTATTCACCTGAAAGATCAGCCTTCAGGAATCCCAGGCCCCTGAGAACAGAGGGAAAGTCTGGAGCAAGAAATACATACCCTTGGTGGAGGAGGATCAGGTTAGTGAGACCTTAAACTGAACATACGTAAGTCCATGGCACCTGATGGGATGTACACGCAAGTGCTGAGGCAGATGGCCAATGCTTTTGCAAAGCCACTCTCCATTATCTTTGAAAGGTCACAGCAATCAGTACAGGTTCCTGAAGACTAGAATAAAGCAAATGTCACTCCTATCTTCAAGAAAGGCAAGAAGGAAGACCTGGGGAACTACAGGCAGGTTAGCCCCATCTCAGTCCCTGGGAAGGTGTTGAGCAACTAATCCTGGAAACCATTTACAGACACATGAAGGTGAAGAAGGAGTAGTCAGCATGGATTTACAAAGGGGAAGCTATTTAGATAGCTTTAGATAATGAAGCTCTCTGCAAAGAGGATGTTGGCCATTTCATCAGTGACAAGTCTGTTTGGTGATAATGTGAACCTGGAAAGGTATATTGTTGAAGAAGGCTCCGGCCACTGCATGTGTCCTCTTGGCATAGACACCACCAAGTTTGATCTGTAATTATTCCTACTGGGAGACTTTCTGTGTTAGACAGCTACAGTACAAAATGTAGACAGTGCCTGTAATTTAGACATTTAATTGTGTGAGACCCAGTCACTACCGTATTCCTTTACTCTTCATCTGGGATCAGGTGCCTGACAGATTTCTGCTGTGTGATCAGAAGAATAGCAACATACTGCTACTGTTTTATACAGTATGTCCTGGTAGTTTTTGACAGCAGGGGCTTGATTTCAGGTCCTCAACATACAATTGCGAACACAGTTTTCACTCTGACTAACTATAGTTGGTCATGCAGGAGACTGTCATGGGATGCTGCTGGGATGAGTGACCTTTTCCTTGCACCTCCCTCCCTTCATCTTAAAGTCTGTTTCATATCTCCCTTCCTCGTCGCTTTGTTGTCACTCACCACCTAGTCACTTTGTTGTGCCTGCTGGCCCTTAAGTCGTTTCTCCTTCTCATCCCTCTCAGGGTGGCCTGACAGGAAATTAAATAGACTTTCCCACGGTTATTTATTGGGAAGAGAGGGACCCTTTCCATTGCCACCACACAGAGGCAGGTGTCTCTCCTTGCCTGCCTCTCCCTGGAGCCCTGCACTCGCGGGCACCTTTCCACGCTGGTTAGCAACACGTGCTTACTGCCGGCTTGCTGCATGTGGCCAACTGCTAGCAGGAGGGAGGCCAAAGCACCTCGTCTCCCTCGTGCCCAGCGAGCTACAGCCCAGGCTCACCGGTCACCGGGGAGTGCCTGCAGCACCTGACCCACTCATCGAGATGCCCTTCTGCAATGGCTGTTGACAGCAGCCCTCACCAGGTTCGCTTTTGTTTTTCAGTCTTCCTTTCCAAGAACTGTTTGCAGCTCATCTGAGCTTTGAAACCGAAACCCTGTGGCTGTACATTTCCTCCCGCACTCGAAACCAAAGTGGAGGTGCATCCCCGCAGTGCAGCTGCCCCCATCGCTGCAGGCTAATGGCCTCCAGCTGCTTCAGTGGAGGGCAGCACCAGCACGGGGGCACCCGGGGCACTTCAGCATGCCGCGGCTGGGTGACTAAGCTGAAGAAGCAAAAGGAGGTCCTTAATAGGATGGGGGAATGCCTCCTGCCTGCTCGGGCACTGTACATCTGTCCTCACGCCTCCGGTGACGGCATGCACTCACCACCCACCGGGGTGACCTCCAGGCTGAAACCTTCACACCCTGCTACACAGCTAGAGCTGCTCTCGCTTGCAACCCTTTCTTAGTGGCTCTGGCTCGAGTTTTCAAGGGCCACAATCCTAGGATTTACCAATATTTCTCGTATTTACCTGAAAAGCAGAGTGGACTACAACCTCTAACCAATTTTAGCATTTGTCAGCTTGGAGGTTTTCTGCAAATGTGCCCTATCTGCTTGCGCACAGAAGACCCGTCACTGAAGGAAGCTCAAGAGAGTCACCTCCTCCTCGAACACAACACTGTCCCCATCTGGGGTCCCTTTCACCCTCTTCTGAGTCTGAATGACAGCAGAGCGTGACAAGCAAACATGCTGCTGCTGGTAGTGCTTGTGGCCACAGCCGCTTGGTCTTGTAAGTCTTTCCTTATTTTCTTACCTTTCCTCACAGGCACCTATGTCTGTGCTAACAGGTGTCTTCCCAAATCCCTGAATTCCAGCTAATGACATAATTTCTCCTTTTCTCTTTCCTAGATGGATTTTCACAAGAAATTCCCGTGCAGAGCCCTGTATCCATCACCAAGTTCAAAAACAGTGTACGGATGACATGTAAAATTCAAACATTAGGGGAAAATTTTGTTCGCACCGTCATACACTGGTATCAACAGAAGGAGGGTAAAGCTCCAGAGAGGCTCCTGTTCTTTTCACAAGGGAAAGTTTCGGTTGAAAGTGGCTTTCAAGAGAACAGGTACATGGTTGAAAACGTTTCTGGCCAGAACCAGTGTGTTCTTACAATAAACGATGTACTTCCAGATGACGCTGCTACTTACTACTGTGCCTACTGGGATCCTCACTGTGATAGAAATTCAAAGATCATCAAGGCAAAAAAAACCCCCCACCTCCCTCAACATCTAAACCACAGGGTTGTCTCCCCTGATCTTCTCACTCCATCTGGTATCAGCTGCAGAAAGGCCAAACCTTTTTCTGCTACCCAGAAAGAGCAGCTAACCCTGCACAACTGTCATTTTCAAAGTCTGGGTTGTCAATAGTCTTCAAACACACGACTACTATTTTAAGGACAAAGGAAGTCTTCACTGCCTTAAGAATTAGCACATAAATACAGGAAGCTCACCTGCTCCTTTGGTGCTGTTTGCATAGCCATGGCAGAAGTATGGTGGTCCTTGAGGGGACCAAACATTTCATTCACTTTCTAGTCCAGACACTTCTCCCCTAGGAAAGAGTAAAAGAAAGTCAACATGCTGAAGAAAGTACCTTGGTGGTGGGAACAATACACTTGCCACCGCCTAGCACTTCTAAGAAAAAGCTCTCCGTGTTCTGCACTATAGTCTTCCTTGCTCTATCCGTAAGTAACTGTAAGTCCCTGGAAATACTGTTTACCTAATTCGGATACCGCAAAATCCCACATGGACCAATTTAAATCAGAGATTTACAGTCTCTTATCTACCACAGCTGATGATGTGTTGCTTATAACCATCCTCTTCTTTAATTTCATGTTAAGGCAAATAGGATAAACAGAGGAAGGAAGGAAGGAAGGAAGGAAGGAAGGAAGGAAGGAAGGAAGGAAGGGAGATTTGCTGAAACTATCAAGTTTGATGG
Organism: Pygoscelis adeliae; assembly: GCF_000699105.1. Taxonomy (NCBI): domain Eukaryota; kingdom Metazoa; phylum Chordata; class Aves; order Sphenisciformes; family Spheniscidae; genus Pygoscelis; species Pygoscelis adeliae. The sequence goes on along the minus strand of NW_008824549.1, from coordinate 741,635 downwards.
ACTTACTTCAAATTTGCAGTGTGTTAGATAAGGCCCTGGGCACAGCATGCATTTCACAGAAGAGCCTGAGAGGAATAATTTTTGCTTGTGCCTTTACCCAAGTATGTGCCTACTCATCAGCTTTTCTTTTCTTGATGAAGAGTGTAATTGGATTCCTGAAATGCTGGACCATCACACAATGAACTATGGGACTTTAGAAAGAAGATCAGGCTAGGTGCAAATAAACACCAAACACCAGTAGCCTCAGGTCTTGAAAGTCTTAAACAAAAAGTGAAGCTAAGCACGCAAGCACTCACTGATTTCACTGAATCCTGTTGGTATCTTCAGGGCTAGTCAGTGGTGTGACGCACAACTCAGCCAGAAATTGGTACTCTCACATGCTGTCTTTACTTATAGGATCTCTTTTCCAAAGAGTTTCCTCTTAGTTCAGTGAATCATCCTTATTTTTTGTTGCTTTCTGCCTTCCACGTGCAGTGGCTTCCAGCATCCATCACTACTGCACTTGCAGTGCTGCAGTCAGCATTGATATTTTTCTCAGACACCCTTCCCTTGTGGTCCTGTCACGGTATCAGAAAGCTTCCTGAAGCAGACCTCATCCTCGTCAGAGCATTTGGCATCACTATGCCCATTTTATGATAGTAAAATTGATGTGGATCATTAAGTGACCCATCTCCAGTGGTTTCACCACCTGTAGAACACTCCGGATGTCTCACAGGGGACCAGCACTTCCCAAGCTTCACAACAGCCGTCTATGGTCTGTCACGGAGCAAAGTCCCACGCAAGGGACAGTCTCCTTTTCCCTTCCCTTCCCTCCCCTTCCCTTCCCTCCCCTTCCCTTCCCTTCCCTTCCCTTCCCTTCCCTTCCCTTCCCTTATGGTCTGTCACGGAGCAAAGTCCCACGCAAGGGACAGTCTCCTTTTCCCTTCCCTTCCCTCCCCTTCCCTTCCCTCCCCTTCCCTTCCCTTCCCTTCCCTTCCCTTCCCTTCCCTTTCCTTCCCTTCCCATCCCGCTTGCTACCCCATCCCCACTGCTCCCTGCAGGAGCTCAGGGGACACGTTCATCTGGCTTGACGCACAGTGTCACCAGCTGCCACCCAATGGAGTCCCCTCCTCCTCCCACATGGCATTGCTCACTCTGAACCAGGGCTGGTTTCCTTCTCCTCTGAGTCACAATGACAGCAGAGCGTGACAAGCAAACATGCTGCTGCTGGCAGCGCTTGTGGCCACAGCCGCTTGGTCTTGTAAGTCTTTCCTTATTTTCTTACCTTTCCTCACAGGCACCTATGTCTGTGCTAACAGGTGTCTTCCCAAATCCCTGAATTCCGGCTAATGACATAATTTCTCCTCTTTTTTTCCCTAGATGGATATGCACAAGAAATTCCCGTGCAGAGCCCTCTGTCTGTCACCAAGTCTAAAGGAAGTGTACACCTGGAATGTCACTTTAAAGACTTCTCTGGAGATTTTGATGACACCGTCATACACTGGTATCAACAGAAGGAGGGTGAAGCTCCAAAGAGGATGCTCTATGCAACACAGAGAGAAACAGTAGATGAGGGCTTCCAAGCGCACAGGTATAGGAATGAAAGGGTTTCTAGCAAGAAACTGTGTATTCTTAGAATAACCGATGTCATTCCAGATGACACTGCTACCTACTATTGCGCCTACTGGCATAGTCACCGTGGTAGAAACTCAGAGATCACCTAGACAAATACTCCCTCAGCGTCTCAACCACAAACAGCTTGAAAGATCTCAGCTCACTTCCCCTTGTGTGGATGAGCTGCCTGGGCTCACATGCAGGCTCTGGAGAAGCAGGACATGCTCGGTGCTGACCAACTTCTTGGAAGCATCAGCTGCCAAAAGCTAGAAATTTCGATTGAGCAAGTGCAAAACGCAAAGGGGACGGTGAAGGTCCAATATCTAACCCATCCTCTCCGTTCCACTTTCTCCTCCTCTTCGCTCAAGCATGTCAGTGAACTAGTTGCAAGGATTTAATTAATGGAAAGGGAGTACTTTTCCATATTGTTGTTCCTGGAAATAGGTCAGCACATTGTACTGGAGCTCTTCAAAGCCTTTGGTCTGGCAAAGAAAACTGAAATAGAGAGCTTTAGGCTGAAGGTTCGTAAAATTTTAAGCAACGGAAAAGGAGTCTTCTTTTCACTTAAAAGTTAGCAGCTGTCAGAGGAGGAAGATTTTCTATTTATTCCTCCTGAGAAGTGGGCATTTTTGTTCTTTCTTTTTGAGCTGTGTCAGTCCCTTTCCCTCTCCTTCTTGCTTACCACTGTCTGTGTTTCACTGGTGTTCATCATAGCAGTGATGCATCTGAATCACCCAAAAAGTTGGAGACAGAGTTACCAAAGCTAGTACCAAAGAAAAGACCTTTCCATAGTTAAGAACAACTTTTCATATTTATGTCACATACGCAATGCATCCTTCCTAGCTACTGCCTCATAGGGCATGCTGACCCTCATGCCTGAGAAATTAATCCACAGAGGTTTTTCTCTACCATCAAGCCTCTTCTTAATATTTTCCTTTGCTGTAGTACCCTGATACTCTCCTCACTTGGTTCATTGAAGTGTAACTCATTAAAGAATATTAGTCTGATGGGATGAAAAAGTGACACAACAATTTCAAATATGTATTAGGTCTCCAAATGGCTACAGGTCAGTTTTGTCCTCCTCATACTTGCAAGCCAAGATCATATAGGGGAGTTAGACAAGCTGTCTGCAACATGCAATGTTTCACTTTTTGTTTCTTCTGATAAGACCTCCCAGCTACTCACTGTCGTGACCATAATCAAACAGTCCCAGCAACTGCAGGTGAGATGGTAGTGGCCTCCTTCGCTGTGTGTCTAAGGACACGGCAGGAAAAGCACTGGTCAGCACCATTCTCTGTCTACATCATTCCTCCCATTGCTTTGTGGTTGCGATTACGATGTTCCTGCCCAGGAGCCTTCAGAGTAGACAATTGCTTTTGTTACACCTACTTCAATTGAAAGACCTTCACCCTCAGTCTAGCTCCTCTAGCCACAAATCATAATTTCTTAACGTTGTTTTGTGGTCGTTATGGCACATGAGATCCCAGAAGCACTCAAACTCAGTTTCTTTTAAATGGCAAACTAAGCATGGAGGCTGTTTGATTGACAGCAGCTGTGACTCCTCTGATGTTATCTTGGTCTGTTTTGTAAGAAGCCCGTGCACAAAGGAAAAGCCTCCTTCTCCCACCAGCTAGTATATGAACAGTGCCGGTGAGCTGCTATTGCAGAGCCTGGACTGATTCCAGGAGATGGGCGGACAATAACCACATACCAGGGGCAGAAAAGGCAACCTACAGCACACGGACACCTTCGCGATGCTTATGGTGCTGGCTCTCCCTCCTTTCCCTCTGCTGAATTGTATTAAGACAACTAAGAATGAACTTCATGCTAGTAGTACTTGATGTCACTTAATTGCAGGTGGGAGGGGGTGTACCCCTTTGGGAAAGAGCAGGATCGTCACCTGAAGGTATGTGTTTTTTTAACATGCACAACCCTGTGCACCTATTTGTGTGTGTAAAATTGAAGAGAAACCTTCATCTAATTCTTAGGTGTTAAGCGGAGGTGTTATCTAACAAATTTGCAGCCCTTCAGGAAAGAGATTCGCTCCGAAGGGCATTAGGTATCAGCTGAACAACCAGGTGCAAGTCTGAAATTCCTGACATCCTCCCTGTAGCCAAGGGCCAGGCCTTCACTCAGTCTCCCGGGGCTGACTGGGAAAAAAAATGGCATTTTCTTCAACAATGGCATAGCAAGAGAGCACGTTATCTTATTGCAAAGTGAAAACATAGTGTGGACCATCTGGATCAAATACTTCGGCACGGGAACCAAGCTAATTGTCTCTAGTAAGTACCATTATTATTCATCTGATTTTCACAGTGTCATTCACGTTCCCAGATAATCAAGAATGAAAGGCTGTAGGAAAATGAATTTCTGCCTGATAAATCCTGTTTTATCTGTGAACTGTGCGTGGTGCCCCAGTGGTGTGGGTTGATGTGCCATAAAGGTATCGACCTCTTGAATAGAGAGATCACCTCTAGAACAATTACTGAATACTTACTAAGGATGGGGGAATGGAAAAATGAGGAGAGGCAAAAATTTAAATATTGGGATGGATTCATTCCTGTTCTGGGAAAGAAAAGCGAACTACTTGAAAGTTTACTCTCAGAACAGCAAGTGAGAAACTCAAAAAGTTTCTTATTGATAGAGGTCGTTCAGTCTAAGTTGACTGGGAAGAAAAATTGCCTGGAATGTAATAAATTTCTAATTCCTGGCCCTACTAAAAGTAACTGTTTTACTTTTGCATTTGCATTATTAATTGTGGTGAAGCTATGCAATCAATAGGATGAATGCTGTTTTCAGTATAAAGCATATAGCAATGCCTACAGTATGTTTCTTAGGAAATACATGCTATATCAAGGTGACTATAATTAAGTCAAATCGTAAAAAGCAGAGGAGAGTTACAAAGAAATTTAAAATGTTGTCCATGCCTCTGACCAAAAATGTTCTCTGCTGCAATTTGCAATTAAACTGTGCCTGTGTAGAGGCAGCTGCTTTTGCCAAAAAGACGACAGCGTAACCTCTTACCAAAGGCATGAACTTAGTTATGGGCGTCAGTAGGTTTCGTTTAGAATATGGACTTTGCATTTAAAATATGGGCTTCAAAATATGAGTTTAATGGAACTTTAGTTAAGGTACTTTCACACAATAAGTAATTCGCAAGATAGTACACTTAAGAAAAAAAATTGTTTATCTGTATATTTAAATCAACAAATAACTAGTAAACTTTTTTAATTTCCTTTGGGAATCATAATGTAACTGCATTTCTTCTTAAAACAGCAAAAAGAGGTTACTTCAGAGAAAACCTAGCAGATCAGAGGCAACAGCTCTTTCTTAGAGAAATCCCAGAGCTAGAAGGATTAGAACATAGTTATAAAATAAGCATGACACTGCTTTCTTCTCAGAAAATGCTGGGTTTAAAAACCTGAACTTTTTACTCACTACAAAAATCGAAGTATTTCTAAAAATGGCACTCTAGTCAATGTTGAAAATTCAGCTATTGCACTGGGCCAGATTTATCACCAACCTCTAAATCAGAGAGACTTTTTCTGTAGTCTACGCAAGAAAAGTGCAGTGGAGGTGATATTGCTAAGCATTATCGGACTGTGGGATGCTGTTGTCAAAATATTTGGAAGTGGAACTAAGCTTATTGTTTCAAGTAAGTACAAAATGTAAAACTTAACTACTTCTGAAATGCTTTTCATACTCTTAGATACTGGCTGCATGAAGTGCTCTGCTATTGTAGCTCCCGCTAGTTTTAACCCTACTGAATGCTTTGGAGGATTTTCCTCTTAAACAGCATTTCCATATGCAGAACAAAACGTAATTGTTTCGTATTTATGTATGAAATGGGGGAAACAAAACACCTATTGTAGCACAGATGTATAACTAACACCATTATTATTTTCTTTTTAAAGATGGCAAAGATAGCATTGGGAGAACAGAAAGATGTTTTTGTCTTTAAATACGCATATTCAACCTTTGTGATATTTCTAGTTCATTATGAAAGAAAAGTGTCAAACCTTTGGGTTACTCAAATTCTTTGAAAAGCAAAACGTTTTCCTTCAGGGCTACGTCTGACTATACCAAATGAAAGGAGTTATCTGAGATATGCCCAGAACTGTCTGAAGATACGCATAGTTGAAAGGCTGCTCTCTCTTCCTAGCTTTTGCAGAAACCGCTTATTATCAGTTATTACTGTTGTTAAGGAAGAATGCCAAACTCAAAATGTTTTGACATACTCATCAAAATTACTTTGCTTCAAGTAAACTTCAGGTGCTTTGATACTTGCCGGTGATTCAGCTCAGCTAAGCACCTGAGGTGAAAACAGTTTGCCTAATCTTGACCATCTGAAAATGGCATATCTGGTTAGTGGGAGGCTCGATTCCAGTCCATGCGGGGTTTTGCTTCATGTTACTGACAACAAAAATACTGGTCAGGGGTCTTGTGCTGCTCAGATCTCAGCATAATGTTTGCCAATTCTAGGTTTGATTTTATGAGGGTGTATAAGGAGCAAATTACTTGGCCAGTATCTGATCAAATAGATCTTCTGCTGGTGCTGCCTCTATCCAGAAAGCACAGACTGAGCCAAGGTGCTCAATCTGCACCGTCCGTCTGAACTTTCAGAAGACTAAAATTAGCTGAGACGAATCCTGTCCATTTAACAACATACATGCCCTCAAAAACCTCCACTTTTTTTTTTTAAGTTTAGTTTAGGCGACTGCTCCTTTTTTACTTTTCTAGGGTCTCAAAATTTATTATATAGCAAATCTTATTTTCTTTAAAGAATACTATTTATCCATATAAAAATAACAGAACTGCATTTTTATTGCAAAGACTTTATTCACTGTGATCAGTTATTACAATGAAGTGTTCGGCTCTGGTACAAAACTCATTGGGTCAGGTAAGTTACATGCTATTTTCCATACAATAAGCTATAGGAGCTTGGGGTGGTCATGTAGATGAGTGTTAACAGTGTCCCAGAGGGCACTCAGCTCACTTAGAGCCTCAGTCGGCATCATGCTTGCGCAGGATTCCCCTCCCCAGCCTGTCATTCCCACAGTGAGCCTTGTTGTATTTGTAATGCAGTGGTTTAGGATCACAAACTTTTCTGAAAAGGAGCTATATTGAGCCACTTTTGATCATACTCCTCCTTGGAAATGTGGTGGAAAATGGCCTGTAGTAGTTTCCAGAGCCCTCATTCTTTCTTCCAGCTGTACTGAAGGAACAAGCAGGGAATCAAGCAGCTGTGAATTAAGCATAAGAAAGAAAACCTCTTCCCAACACAGATACAAAGAGCCATATGCAATGGCCATTGCCAAAATCCTTTTTTAATCAGGCTAGTAAAAGTGAAATAACTTGTCCATAATTATTTTTCTCATGTACACAGCACTTTGGCAGTAGAAATGAATTCGTACCTCCAAGTGCTCTTCTTATTGCTTAGTAACACGCATATGAAGAAGTGATCCATTTTTTCGCCTTTCCTGCAGAGACATTTATTTAATGGAAAGTGGAGGACAAAAATCTTTTTTCCCATTAAATGTGCTTTAAACAACATAATCCTGGAGTAAACAGCTACACAAACACAAGGCAGAGGAACTATTGCTACCAAATTATTTAAGCCTGGTTAAATACATAAACTTATATTAGCATATCAAGCAAAGATTGTTTTTAATGATTTATGTCAGAAAGACTAAGTAAATCATAACTATAATTCAACAGAAATATCCATGCCAGGATAAGCGTGTTGTTTTTAGTGAAAATCCTTACCTTGTTAATCAGGTAGTTGCCATGCTTTTAGTATATACAGTTTAAAATAAATTCTTTTCAAGCACCACTCTAATTCTGTAGGATTTTGTCTTTATGTGGCCAAGGCTTCTAACCGATTAATAGACTAAAAAGGCTGTAGTTACCTCACGCTTAGGATCAGGCATTTCATCACAGCTTGTCTTTTCAGAGGTGACTATCCAACAGTAGCTCAGTAAGTTACTCCTAACGGAAAGAAATGGAGAAAACCAGGACTTATCCTAAGTGACCTTAATTCAATTGAATCATCAGGGTTTGAGCTTGAGCAGAATCTTTTCCCAGATCTATACTGAAAGAGTCAAATATATAAAGAGCCAAACTCCCATCAACTTGTAATGAACTTGATTTTTTTCTTGTTGGTCTCTTTTAATTAGTTCTGACCAAAAGAAAGTTGCTCGAGACTTACAATAATACAGGTAGCAGAAGGGCTGGGATTTGAGAGACTGGTTTGGCATTTGCATTTGGTGGAACAGATGAGTTTCTAGAAGCTGACAGCAGAACAGGAATATTAATCCAACATAAACTGGCAATACAGGATTCTTCTGTAAGTATCTTTCCAGGGAATTTAGGCACTCACGAGGTCACAACAGGGAAGCCAAGACTGAACCAGCCTCTCCAAATCCAGGTTTTTTCCTTCGGCACAGAAGCAGAGTAGCTTGCTCGGCCAGCGTGGGGCTGGTTTCCCTTTGCCATCTCTTCTGCTGCAGCTGCAGCTGGGTCTCCCTGGCAACTCACAAGCATATTGCTAACTTATTTTGAAGTGATAAAAAGAACGATCTACTAACATTTCTAGGAAATAATTTCATAGCAGAAATTATGGCAGCAATATTTGATGTCTTTAAACGCTATCTCCTAAATATTACTGAAGTATCTACCTTGTTTTCATCAAACGCATTGAAGTTCAGAGTTCAAAAAGCTACAATTATTTTTTGTAATTATATATTATAAAATATATGTTGCCTAAAGATAGATTATACTTAAATTTATTTATACATTACCTGAAGTTGGATTAAACTGACTTTCTGCCCTTTTAAATCAAAATGGTGAAGATTAATGTATGCATTAGTTTGCATTAGTATTTTTTTTTAACAGGTTAAAACATGAAGCCCTGAATCAAAACCCAGTACACTTGAAAGTCCAAATGAGTGTTAGTGCAGAAGGATGGAGCTGTAAGATATAAATAAGGGAAGATGTGGCCATTCAAAAGAAATCTGTGAAGTGAAAGCCTCTTACCATGATTAATATTAATAGGAACATTTGCTAGCAGCTTTAAAATAGCAAGAATTTCATGGGCATGAAGATGAATTCAGTACCCGATTATTTTAAGTCAATGTTCAGTGTGAACATTTCCCTGTTCATAATGGTCTCTGTTATCCTAAAACCATGGCCCAAAAAGATCAGCTTGAATTGGTGATAGAATGCAGCGCTAGGTTCTCATTGTAGGATATATATTCATACACAGATGTACATGCACATATATATAAATGCATTATTTCCCATGTTGCCAAGGTGATAACCTCTACTGTTCCTCACGTTTTCCATAGAAACGTCAGGGGATATCGGAGGAGTCTCAGTCTAGAAAATTACAAATCTCAGGTGTGCAGGATCTGCTTAAATATTTCTGTGATTTTGAATGCCCACTGTTAAATTAGGGCTCCATCCTCCACTTTGTCAGTATTCCAAACCCTTAGTTTTTGTGTACATGCAAGCTTATTTATTTAAACCTGAAAGACTAACATAAGTGAAATCTGTTGTATGAGCAAACACAGGTTCATCCATACACCATTTTGTAAGGAAAGTTTTAATTCTAGAAGTCAGTGTCAAAAGAAACGGGTGCATTTCTAATAAGGAAATGAGGCTAGGCTGGGACACAAAATGAGGTTTTTAAAAACATTGAGACTAGGTGGGTTTTTGTAAAGGACTTGTATACAGTGACGATTACAAAATCTTCGGAACTGGCACAAAGCTTATTGTTTCTGGTAAGTTTTTTAATGTCTAAGAAAATATGCCTTATTCTGATAATCCAAAATCTAGAGGAGAGGGAATGTGATATGCTATTTTAAAATTATAATACAGATTAAAATACAGATTTAAAAGTATGCAGAAAAGTGATGTGGATTCTTTGCAGTAGCAGAATTCATTTCTTTGGCACCCAAAACGCTTGTATAAGAGAGGTCAGGGTAAACTATAGGACTTCACATAAACCAGAAATTGTGGAAATATAACTTCTTTTGGATACTTAGGGCTACATCAGGTCATTCCCTTGTGCAAAGCTTACTGCCCAGAGCAGCTGGGTCAAGGTAACTCAGAAACATGGCTGTAGATCGCCCCTTGGCCTCAGAGCAGGGGGAATAGAGGTGCTATACAGGAAAACATTGTGAGTGCCAACAGATCGCCTAAAGCATGGCTGAAGCTCTGCCTGTCTGTTTGGTCAAGGGGAAGGTCTTTCCCCATGGATTTCTCCAAAGCTGATTTATTCCATCCAAGAGGAACTGAGCTTTCTTGAATGCACTGCAGCACAGTTTAGCTGCAGGCAGACAATAAATAATCAGAAGATTAAAATGTGGGGGGAAGTCCTGGACCTTTGGAAATGTTGCCATTGTCAGCAGGATTTCATGTGAGGTACACATGGTTTTCCCTGGGGAGAAGCCAGAAGGCCCTGGGGAAGGACGTGCATGGGAATGATGGAAGTTGATGCTTCTCTACAGCACACTTAGATGCATGTGTGATGTTTCCTTTTGGTACTGAGTACCTGTTACAGTACTGCGTAGGCAAGTACGGCGGGATTTGAGGGTGAACAGTCCTGATCCCGCACCCAGTTAAGCAGATTACAGTAACCTCAACATGCAGAGGATTAGGCCCAAAATGAGTTAATGCCCCTCCACTAGGCTTGAGAGCAGTCGTGGCTGTTCAGGACTGCCTTTCATTAATTCAGTTAAACAGCGGTCTAGCATGTGTGTATTTTTAAATTGTGTGGTCAAAAACACTCACCATCCCAGAAAAAAATTAATTTTCTAGAAAAAAAATCTAGAGGAAATATGGTAGCTCTATCAATGCCCTGGACAACAACAGTTTTGGTTTGTTTTGATATTTTTTTAAACAAGTGATGGCAAAGATTAGCTTGAAACTGAATTTAAAGTACATATCACTAAAGGCTCTTTGGGAATAGCAGCATTAGCTGAGACTGAATTCAAATTTTCTACATTCATGTAGCAAAGTGAATAGACTCTTATTGTTCATATGATGGTTGTTAAATCTGGTTCTTGTCCGGCCAAAACGTCCCAAGCAGTTTCTGTAAGGGAATGACCACCAGTGGGTGGTCAGCAAGGTATTTGGCTCTGGCACAAAACTCATCATCTCCAGTAAGTGTTTTCAAAGACTCATTTTTTTAAGTTTTGTAATGGGAAAGCTTTGGAGTGAAGGTTGACAGCTCTTTACGGTATCTGGGGAGGCTCACAGTAGGTCAGGACTATACTGTGTTATTATCAGTGATAATACCTGGAGTCGCTGGCAAGCAGGACAAGAACGCTGTTTATGAGCTGAGTGTGCTGCGTGCTCTCAGCTCCCACTGGCTTGAAGGGGAACTGAGGAGCTTTGAGTATCAGACAAAATTACTCCATTTTGTGGGATCATCCAAGTAATGAGAATTAAAATTTCAGCTTAAGAACACATTGACCTTATTTATAAATCTTATTTATAGACACTTATAAAGAAACTGTACAGGAGTTTAATTAAGAAAACTTTTGACAGTTAATCTATAGCAATGTGTATTTTAACCCCAAATTCGTTAATAGCTCGTTGATTATGAGCCTCACTCCAGAATTTTATTTGCACAATGTTTTGCAGGCTTACTGCATTATTACAAGAGAGAAAAGACAGATTTTAGCTTCAGAAATATCTGCACATGCTTATATATTATTTAACATGTACCTCTTAAAACCTGCCTTAGAATACTGTTTAACAAAGTAAACAGCAAAATTTTTGTAAGTTGAACTAAACCAAAAAAGACAGTGGAGTGGAAGTTCATGACTTTAAAATTCTTCAGAAAGGATCAGATCATTTGCCCAGAAAAGACAGTGTAAACTGTCTTGTTGACTTCAATGACTTTACAGATCAGCCTGAAAATAGAGCCAAATCTTCAGCCAATTCTACAAGTTTTCATCCTTTTTTCCATAAACGTACCTACAGTTTATGGAGATATATTTTTTTTTTCCCCTACGCACAAACATATATATACATGTATATATGCAAACCTTGATTTGTTCAGTTCTCCACTGTCACTCATTTACCTATGTGTGTGCATAAGACTGTCCCATGCGCGCACATAGTTGCACTTATTCAAGCAATGTTTCCTCAGTCTTGTGATGTGATTTAGGTGTTTCATTTAAGCTAAGCACCTGGGGTCTTTTTACGGTAAATGGAAAGACATTGGCAATTCCAGAGATGGAAATTATTCCATCTTAATAGAAGTCTCTAAAATGGGCAGGATGAACTAGCAGCTGGAAGCATCTCTCTCTGCTTCTCTATTTAGATTTGATAATCCAAAAGAACAACATCAAACTAGACAATTAAATTTTAGCCTACTGCCAGGGTAACTTACTAAGCCTTGAAAATCTAAAAGAAACATCTAAAATAGTCATGAGGCTTTGCAGGGTGTAATGTCACTGGGACAGGAGCTACGTCATGGTCTTCTGAACATATAGAACTCCAGAACAAATAAATCATTCTATAAATTAGTTTAATCTTGCATCCTTGGGCGGACTGATGCATAAAGAAGATAAAATTAACCCCTAAGTTAATGTTAGAGAGTCATAAAATTGTTAGCAATTTTATTTCTGGTACAACAGAACTCAGTCCACATCTTCATTTCAATGACAAATGTCCAAAATGAAGGAAATTCATAGTTTAAGGGTTATCTTTTTGAAGGTAGACAGCCTTATGCTTTGGTCATCTTTGTTTTTAAACACCCAGTATGAAATACTTCAAAGAATCACTAAGTTGTTTTAGGCGGGATGCGATGTAGAAGATTTCTCTAGAATAGCCAGATCATTTAAAGAAAGGTGGAAGCTTTTTGACAAAAATACATGTTTATATTAATGTGTTTTCTCACAATGCATGAGAACTGCACCACTCAGCCTGACCACACTTTAAACCCCATGCATCTAGCTGCTCAAATTCCATGGCAGGGGAATCTAAAGAGGAAGAGTGGTGTAAGGAGATGAACAAATAAAATCTCTCTGCTGCCTTAAAAAAAAATAGTCAGTACCTTCTGTATAACAAAAGTCGATTTTGAAAACTGTATCTAGTCTTCACTTGCAGTTAGGCATAGACAAAAACGATTGCCCATGAGCCCTGCCTATGCACGCACTGCAGAAGTTCACGATTCCTATAACAGACTCTTAAATTTACTATCCATTTTTATAATATCAAAAGGTCTTCTCTGTGTGGACAAAATCTGGGTGATTTGGACTCCTCCTAATAACATAAGGTTTAATCCAGAGAGGCAAATGAAATGGAGATTACCTACAGTTAGCTTGTGGAAATGGCTCACATTTCATTTAAAATATATTCACGTATGTTCATACTGAGCATGTTTCACAAAGTACATCACCTACAACAACCCTGGTATGGATAGATATGCTATTTGTGTATAAAAATGTTCTCTAGATATACCATGTTCTTCTGTTTTAGTTTAGTTTTGGTTTTTCCTTTTCAGATGTGTTAGTTCAAACATTTAAACAAATCTAGTATTAAAGGAACAGCATCGCCAACCTTTGGGGTCCAGAGCATTTTGTGATTCCATTTTCCTGTCTTTATCAAGATCTTCTCCTGGCAAACACATAGAATGTCTTCAAAAAATGGCAACAATAAATTTTTGTTGCCTTTTTTTCCCCAAAAAACCACACAAAATTAATATCAGCTTTTAAAAGATTAATTAGATATAGCAGATGTTCATTAATTAGCAGTGGGGACTTCTACTGGGGACATAAAACTGCAAAGATTTGAAAGGCAGGTGGTCTACCTTTAACACTCTGCAAACAAAATTTTCATGTAGTTGTTTTTGCATAAGCATTATAAAGCAATATGAAATTCCTCTTATCAAATAAATTAACAAAGCTCTTTCAGGAACTATTACTATTATTTAATAATTGTCAAAGACTTGTGCAGACAAATACACATTCTGACAGCAGTACTGCTTGGAAGGCTGTGGGATTTAGGCTCTCACGTAGTCGCCTGAAGTTTTCTAACTCAGTTTCAAGGGAGATTATTAATGTCTTCAACAATACTTCAGTTTCTTAACGTTTCTCAAACATAATTTTTCAAACAGTGAGTAGGTTTCTAAGGTTTTAAATAACCAGACTTAAATTTATTTTTCTAATAAAATCTCAAGAAATCTTTTGTGAGATAGTGTTTAATCTACTCTAGTATTAAAGAGTAGTATTTTATCTAGTATTTTATCTACTCTAGAGTATTAAAGAGTAGACCTAGTCTACTCTAGTCTCCCTCTATCAGATGTGCTGCTTGATAAGAAGCATGAACGAAGCAGTCTAGACGTTAGTGTTTACTAAACAATTTAGGACTTAAATAATGTTTCTCCATGCACATGGCACAGTATCAAAGCTTAGATCAAACATTCTCCAGACTCTGGAAGACTCTATATTGTCTAAGCAAAAATGACTTGAGAATATTTGAATTGAGTCTTGTCTTCTGATTTTGAGTTTGATTTTCTGTACCATGCTCATAAAAACCTCTATTCATTTTAGTTCTCTATAAAATAACACATTTAAAAATAAGGTTAAAAGTCATATTTTCTATTCCCAATTATTCTAAAGAGTATTGTAACTGGTTTTGACTGAAAATTAAAACTTGCCATTTGGGTCCATTGAAATAATATTTAATATAAAGTGTGTTTGAATGCCAGGTTCATCCAGCTCGCCAGAAACTTATTTTTACTTCCAGGATGGAAACAGCTGTAATTCAACCATCCTATTGCTTAAAATTCCCTTCATACATGAGACATTTCTATTCCCATCCTAAGTATTTCATAACAAATTAGAAAGCTAAAACATTTGTTAGTAAGACATTTAGCTTGTTGCTCTTCAGAATTTGTATTTTGTGGCTGTGTATTTATTTGCTGTACACTATTGATCTTCCAACTCTCTATTGTGTTAATTTTTTTCCTCCAATAACCAATCCAGACAAAGGAATATCTCCACCGGCAAATTCTGAAATCCTGCAGAAGAAACATGAAAATCAGATAATTTATGTTTGCCTTATTGAGAAATTCTACCCAGAAGTTATTCGGGTGACATGGACCGATGGAGAAAAGGAGGTAACAGACAACGTAGTAAAAGGAGACATTTGGAAGCCCACAGAAGAGGATAAATACTCAATCGGCAGCTGGTTAACTGTACCACTGGAGAACAAAGATAAGATCTATCGCTGCAATTATGAGCATGAAAGCAGACAGTCATTTCTGCAGACACAAGGTATACTACATGTTAAAAAATTCATTCTACGTATTACTATAGACATCACTTTTTCTTTGCAATAAATAATATTATAGAAATAATGCTTTCTATTACTGTTCCTGAAAGCATCTGTGCTCCTTGGCACAACAATAGCTAAAATGCACATCTGGAGAAACTACCAAAGTTTTCCCAGAAAAAGCAACCCAGCCTGCGCTATGCTCCCCACGTGAACGGCCCTTTGCAATAGGAAAACAGCAGTTCTTGAACCTCATCAGGTGTAAACTAGCATAGCTCCAAAAGGTCTGCACTGAGCCGTGTCGGTTACTTTCCAGTCTACAGAAGTTTCTGAAAAGAGTATTAGCTCTGTTACCCATGGCTTACAGGTATAAGTACCTCTGACACCTCCTGACATTAGTCACAGGTATAAAAAACTAAGGAGTTAAAAACGAGGTTGCTGGGGATGTAGAGCAAGTTTAAATATATTACTTACCCATAGTTCAGCAATAGTGAGATAATAACCATGTATGAATTTTCAAATTTCTCACTTAATTGTGGAAAGATGGATTATGCAAAGGAAAATCTGAAAGACAATGCGATTTTAAAGAAAAAAGTAACCTATAATAAATGCAAATTGTTTAAATCTTTAAGAATTAAATCTTTAAGAAAGATGTAGATTGATTTTTTCTCAGTACCTACTTCTGTTCAACTTACTATAAATTAATGTAACTCCAATGAGTGAGAGCATGGCCATAAATAACCATTACATTTTAACCTTCAAAATGTATTCTAACAAAAATATGCTTTAAGTTTAGTTAGATGAAGGATGTATTTAGGGATGTAATACGGATGTCTTTAAGCTCATGTATCAATGCATACAAACACCATAACCAAGAACAAACACAAAGTTGCTGCTTCAAGCACAAAAAGGGTTTATTTTAGAGAACAACCACCACCAAAATAGCAAATTCCCAATAAGGGAACCTTAGATCATACACTCCTCAAGATCATTTGTTAGTGTTGAGCAACCATTAAGTAACAGACCAATTGAGGTGCTTTCCGATGCAAATTATTCTGCATTTCTAATAACAGTATGTTATGAAGGCAGACCCCAGCTACTTCAGTGACAAGATCAGGTGGTCAAGCTGACTGCAGTTCCAAATAACTCTGCCAAAGAACAGCCTAATGGACACATTCCTAAAAGGGCAAAGGCAAACCTCCCACTTACGGCAACAAATATCCAGTCACTTCTCTACGAGCATTTCCCCCCTTCAAATTCTCTCTGCAAATGAATCCTACTTGTGAACATCTGCTCTGCAGACAGATCTTAAACATCTTTCTTCTGTTGTTTAACACTAACTTCCCATTTCACTGTTGCTGTACTGCCTCTTTTTTCCCCTATTTCTCAATTCATGTTTGCTAAAATTAAAGAAAAGCCTAATTGGGGCATTTAAACTCTCTTTCCATTAGATTCTACAAAGACTGTTCCTCAGGGAGAGGACTGCAGCACATATCCTGGAAACAGCACAGTTTTTAATAGAGGTAATTAAAATGTATTAAAATGTGGGAAAGTGATGCATGTCAGGCAAGAGTTAGATATTGCTACATATGCTCAGAACATCATGAAAATGATCTTTCTAAATAGCGTACAAGAAATCTTTTAAGTCTGGGGTCTGTAACTTAAAAACGCTTCAGTGGTACTCTGAATTAACTTCTGTTGTGGATTATAAGAAGGGGCTCTCCTACCTTTATTAGGTAGCTTTATTAGGACCCTACAGATGCTGTTTGGGCTACTAGATTATTAGCCCGCATTAAGTGCCACTTTTTTAAATACCTGAAGCACTTAAATGTTCAATGCTTCAGCTGATGCTCTATCAGCCAACCAATTGCCCAGCACTTTGGACACAGAAATTTTCTTTTAGCTTGAATGGGGATTTAGGAAGAATCGTGAGCACTTATGTTCAAAAAATCCAACACAAAAGGATTCAAGCAAACACGGTGCTACTGGTAATCAGTGCTGGAAGCACTAGAATGATGTTCTTGCCTTTGCAGGGAATAATAATTGAGAGGCAATCTAGTGCTAAGAAACCTGTTTGGTCTAGAACTTATTAGCAGTGCAAACCCACTCAAAGGACAGTCAGACATTGTATGTGTTTATACACTGCCCACAGGAATCAATGTAATTGCAGCAGTAAACAGACTACACAGTCCCAGTTCTACCCGTCTTTTAGGAGGTTGTACAATATTGACATTAAACAAGACTTTCCTGTCTTATGTTTGTTACAGATCACTTAATGCACAGGGCAGCATATTTAGTGTACATCATCCTTCTTCTGAAGAGCTCCATGTACAATTTCATCGTACTCTTCTTCATCTACAGAATGTGGGCTCCAACCAAGCACCACGGAAAGAAAGCATAAATGCTGGTTTAGGAAAGGCTTACAAAATTGTCTTCAATTTGCTTTGCTATATACTTACCCATATAGACTCCCCTGCTCTCAGTGTTAGATGTAACAACAAAAAGAAATCCAAAAATAATTTTCCAGCATTAGTGCATAGGGCTTGTTTTGCTTTACTGCTAGTGTTTTTATTTCAGTCTGATTTTCCTAATTTTTCTGAGTATTGAACTGAGGTGGACAATAGGAGTAAGGTTACGTACCTTGGATTTTAATCCGAAGTCCATATTGCAAAATGCGGAAGGTACTTATGTTAAAAGTAGTTATGCATGCAGAAGTTTAGAGGTGTAACGGGGCTTTTGACATATAAAGCACAGATGCGTTTTGTCATTGTGCTTAAAGCTTAATTAGGAGCATTGCTGTGCCGTAAATTCACAGGTTGTTGTTCATTTTTACTTTCAATGACTTATTGCAACTCTCATGTATCTACCAAATCAGGACTTAAATATTCTTAAGTGATGTGTGCTTTAAGAGTCAATTAAACACAATTTTTAAAAGTGAACATAATATTTTTGAATGAAAGTTAGACGAGCATAAAAGCAATTCTAAGGTGCACATGTACAGAAATGGAAGAAATCCATCAGCCCCCACACCAGCACTGTGACACAGACTTGAAAACCTACACATTGTATTTTTAAAGAAAGAAAACAATTGTAATGATTACGAACATCATCTTGTTTAGAGATACCTTTTTAAGTTGAGCAAAACCTTAAATCTGAAGCTTTGATAGAGAAAGTGTTTTCACAATAGAGGAAAAATTCTCAGATGTTGGGCTTTGAACTCTTCATCTCCAAGTTCCACAAACCAGTTCCTTTCAGACTTCTGTGGAAAAATCGGAAGTAGACATAGTGGGGTAAAGCATTTGCTCAGTTTGGGGCAAAACACTGCCATAAGTTTGGAGCTCATTGCCTGCAGCATTTACACTCACTGTATCTGTAATGAAGTAGAGGGCAATAAAAGCTTTCCTCCAGGTGCATTTGTGAGGCCTGTGTTTGTTCTCCAGCATTTCCACAGCAGGTACCAAGATGGCTAGAAAACCCGATTCACTTATCTGTTTGTATAAATTCCTCAGGAAATCAAAGATCCTTAAAACCATCGGTTTTCTGCTTTTCAATGTATTAAACAGGAACATTTATACAGAACAATAAAAGCTAGCTCATTTCATCGTTTCTGTTGAAGAGCTAAGCCAAGCCAGGGGGAAATGCAGTGCTGTTACAACAGGACTGCCTTCTAGGGCTCGCGCCATCGCAAGGGAAGGAGAACATAGGTCAGGCTCGGTTCTAACAACCA
Source organism: Pygoscelis adeliae (assembly GCF_000699105.1). Lineage (NCBI taxonomy): Eukaryota > Metazoa > Chordata > Aves > Sphenisciformes > Spheniscidae > Pygoscelis > Pygoscelis adeliae. The sequence continues at coordinate 723,025 of NW_008824549.1, read as the reverse complement.
CAGCTATTTTACTAACAGCACATCTCACACGCCATTTTACAATCTGCATATTGAAGCCAGTGCAACTAATTACTGCCTTCAATGTCACGTCACTCTTCAATGTGAAGAAAGATGTGATGTCTAGTCTTTAGTCAAACTCTCTTTGAGAATCAGCTGATATCCCATGCTATTATTTGTTAAGGCTTGGTTCCAATCAAAGTGAAATAAAATAGCTACAAAGGTATTTTTGGAATGCAGTTACTGTAGATTTCAGTAGCGTCATTGATATTACTGTCCCAGTCTCCCCTACCCTTATCTCTGCTAAAGAAACGCTTGATTGCGTTAATGAACCAAGATCTCTTTCACTAAAATGATCCCCAAATTCACTTGTTGTGTCTCATATGTGAAACAGAAAGATGCTGTCCATGCAGCGCAGGAAAACAGAGAGAAAACACAGCTTTTTAAGCTTCTTGCACAAAAACTCTGCCTACATGCAACTCTAAACCATGCGATCACCATGCACCAGAGCATAGCTATCACCTCACAGTTTCTGGGGTTTCTCAAGTACATGGTTGCAGGTTTTACATCTGCAACAGCTCACGTGTACCTGAAGTTTATTTATACAGACATATACTGTTCATACTAAGTTTTTAATTTTTAATTATTTAGCCCGAATAAGAGGACAAGTGGATTTTTAAGGCTTCTGGGTGCTGGGGCGTTTGTTTGCAGGAAGGTTTGGTTATTTAGTGGAAAAACCCTGTAAACTGAACCAGTCACAACTGGTTCAGAGGAGGTGGGCTGCGATGAGAATGGGTGATAAGCTGAGGACAGTTAGACCACAGCCGTCCTGCCTTTTACCACAGTATACTTCTAAACCATTTCCTTCTAATGGAAATACAAAGTGGCAAAAACCACATGCCTAAGTTACATGTAAATAACACAGTGAAACTCACTGTTCGCTATGCGTGTTGGTCTAACTACGTGATTGTGTTATGTATGTGTGCCCCCACAAAAACATGGGTGCTGCAGGATGTCTGCAGGACTTGCAGTCTTATTTATCATGAGTGCACACCAAAGTTAGATGTTATCTATTAAGTGTAAACTTCTGTTGTCAGGACTTTGTTAACACTTGAAGGACATGTCTTCTCAAGTACATATCTTAACACAACTGATTTTCAGTGATTTCAAGCTTCTGCAAGTATGAGCATTACAGCTGCTCTACTCCTGTTACAGAGTTGCAGAATTAATGCAAATACTACAAAAATGGTTACAGGCAATCTGGTGCCTCTAATGAAAAGAAGACAGAATGGGATCAACTTTTGCCATGAAGGCACAAAGGAGTAATCAGCGCAAATGAATTTATTTCTGGAAAGGGATTTGTAATGTATTCTTTATCTTGCTAGAATAATTTTGTGTCCTATACGGTACAACAGCTCACATGCTTGAGAATATTGACTTCTCAACTATCAAAATAACCTACAACAGGTGATATGGAAAACTACCCATGGATTCCTCTCACATGTAGTTGTAAATGAGAAAGATCTGATCTATAAAGGATCATAGCAGTCTGCCAACAGCTAACTTTTGTTGATAGTAGGTACCAACACTAATAAATTTTGGACAGATTCAAATAGTTGACTATTCAGTTTGAGATTTTGAAACTGCTGGGGCATCAGCACACACTTAGAAAGTGCTGAGGAAATAAAAAATCTCAGAGGAATAGTTTGAGAATTCGTTCCTCTGCTCTTATAGATATTTACAGGGAAATAAATCGAATGACAACAAACAAGTAATTGAAAAGTTTTACCTAGTGAGTACAAACAATCATTAAATATAGTTCCACCACAGATAAGTTTTACTTCATTGTATTACCTTTTGATAAGGTATACACGACAACACTTTGCAGTAATTACCTAGTTCTTAGAAGGTTAACCTCAGGAACTACTGAATACATCTTGGACAAGTATTTTCATACCACCTGGGAGGCAACCTAATACACATATGTCAAGAAGATACATCTTTGTGGGATATTACAGCACGTGGGAACAATTCCCTTTGTTCTCTAATGAATAAACTCCCCTGTCAGCAGCTCCACCAGTAAGTCAGACACAGACTCTGTTGCCACAGTTTCCAAATCCCAACAACTTCCCCCAGAGATTTTCTTTTACAGAAGTCAGGATGAATGAAGATGAGAGTCAAGTCAACAGATATTGAAAATGGGAAGGGTCCAAAGAAAAGGCCACCCACTGTTCCCAATGAGCACTAGAAGATTTCAAATCAGAAGCTTCAGCTTCTCAAGAAGATTTCATTCCTCCCCCAGCTGGAGCTTTGCCATTTGTTGAAAAGTGAATGCATGGGGCAAGATAATCCTGAAAATAAATTAAGTCATTCCCAAAATGAGGAGGTCATCTCCCATATTCAACCAAACCGCACTACAAAAAGATACAGGTCTCTGCTATGACAAAGTGCTCAAAGGCCCCCAAAAGAAAGCTTAGGTGGTCACAGGGCTACAGGCCCAGAGACAGCTCCTGCGGGAGGCACTGCTTTGCAGGAAGGTGGCTTGATGGATTAGTCACTTCAGGGAGACTTTTCCTTTCCTTTCCTGGAATAGCGTAACTGCCGATCATTTTGAGGCTCAAACTGTAAAATAACAGGAGGAATAAACTGTTTCCAGGCTGATTTTGTACATGCTACTAGCAGAATGATTACTCAGCAACCAAGACTTCGTATCTAGTCCCTTCACCTTTAATATGAAGTCTCTAACCATTTTCACATAATGTAATTTCGTTTCTCATACCCATAAAGGGTGCTTGAACCAGCTGGGTCAGACTAGCAGAAAGAAAGTGCCCAAGCTGTTACTGAGGCTCAAGTGGCAGCTCGCTGAGCTCAGAGCAATACCAGTCACAGGCCCCTCACCACCACTTGCAATAGGAGGCATGGTAGCTGAATGCACATGCGGCGTTAACCTGGCTAAACTGCAATGGACAACACATTAGCTCGTTCAACTCATGCACGTGGGCAGGGAGGAAGAGAAGGAATAGAAGGAGGGGAGTTGGAAACATCAGCCATTTCTACCTTCAAGTACGGTCACAAATATAGGAACAAAAGGAGGACATTTCCAGAGTGAGCATACAGTCTTTCAAAACTTTCTGAATCTTCAGGTTTGACTGATATACCCACAGCAAAAGGCTGGACCTCCTCTTAAAAATATTAACAGCTTATGTTCTGCAGTTTCGATCTGCTTTTTTGGTGAAGGCGCCCTGTTTCCACCAAGATTTCTCAATCCACCAGCAACCAAAACCAGATCACTGAGCCTCTGCTATGTTTAACTAAAATACATTTTCCTTTTGAGTTGTTCGTGTGTTTTTAGTCCACAGTACTCCCAGGGATCATGCCACTGCATAAGGCTTCAAGAATGTCCACACAGGAAAGCCTGACTGTACCTGGAGCCTCAGCAGCCTGCCCAGTAAGCAGGATATTTCATTCGTGACCTGTATTCCTGTAACCCAAGTTTTCCCTCTCCTAGCTATCGCCTGCGTCAAAAACAGACCTTAATTTGCAATGCACTGGTACAGCACAGCATTATACTCTTCGTTGTCCTGATGCTTCATCACCCCTAGATGGAGCTGTAAGTCACTTCTTATGCCAAGACACCACAAGGTTTCTTACTGTTTTATCAAGTTCTAATTCCTCTTGAGAAAGCTTTTAACATCTGTCTTGGATATACTCCAATTCCTAGTAGGTACAGAGCATACCTGCTCCCCTTCATATAAGCTTGCAAAATAAATGCTAGAAAACTCCTTAACGCAAGGAAAAACACACAGAATGTGCACGTGGGCTTACAAAGGCCATGAAAGGTTATGAATACTTCCACCCCAGGGCTGGCTATCCTGCTTCTGCTGCCCTCTACTTCTTGGGCAAAGAATCCTCTTCCTTCAGAAAGCTTTGGGAAAGGCCGACAGCTGAGCTCTGACACAGTCCTTTAGACATTCTCAAGTGCAGACTACCAGCCAGACAGCACTTCCACTCTGAAGATGCTTTCTGAAACAAAGGTCTGGTGGGAACAAAAATCCCTTCTTCAGCAAAGAGTCTTCCAGCCTAGCTCATCATAGTGAAATGCCTGATCAGAAAGAAAGGGGCTGCTGACTTTGAGAAGCCAGGTAACCAGCATCTCCAACACTGTAGCAAGAGAGGCAGCTCAGACTCCTGGCAGATTAGCTCTCCACAGGACACAGGGCCAATAGTTCCGTTTTTCTTCCTACCCAACACCATTAAGAGTGGGAAGAACCCTTGGTGAACCATCAAGGTGAACATCACTAAGGCATGAGACAGTGCTGCCAGAAAAATCACTCAGAAACTGTTAAGGCAGCAATTAAGCTGTGAAAAATATCACCAACATTTATAACTTTATAATACAAGCTGGCAAAGGATACGTTTAGTGTTTGGTTGTTGCTCCAAAGATGACAGAGCACAGCATTCCTAACTGCCACTTACCAGCCACTCCCGCCCAAAGGAGGGAATCTGATCACGTATAATCACCTCCAACTAAGGACAGGACCATAGAGGACATGCAATATGAGACCAATAGCTGCTGCATGTTTGAAAGGTGCCACCTTTCATTTGTCACAGCCGCAAGCACAAGGCCAGCTCCCCTCCTCTCACTGCACATTTCCTTTTGTACTGCGTCCATACCAGCCATTTCTGTCACAAACCTCTACAATACTTCACTGAAAGCTGTTCAAGCCATGTGTGCGCCAAACACAGAAGCATTAAGGCCAGCTGCTCCTTCCTGCAATATGGGCTTTGCTTCAATTTACCCCACAGCCAATTCCAGGACTGTTCCTGCCACGAGGCTCTGGGGAAAATATTATCTGGTTACCCCAATACACTATGTCCTGATGAGGTCGATAGGGATTACTCTGGGTTAATCTGTGGATTACTCAACACACAGAAACCAGAAATTTAAAAGTCCACAAATGCGGAGACAAAGCACAGCCTTGGAGCATGTGTAAGAGGAACTCAGCCGAACATTTCCACCAAAGGAAGGTCAGGACACGGTTGATCCCCTACCTCTGCTCTGCAGATGGCTCTTCTAGTACAATATTTACTACTGGGAGGGTGACCAGGGGAAGCAAATGGCCTGCACAGGCCCTGGGTACCCAGGTTAGATGCTCAGCATTTAAGTGCACAGCCCTGGAATAGAGTCCAAGGCCCTGACCTACATACTCCAGAAGGAAAATTGGTTGTCTGAGAGTGAGGACTGACAGAGCCAGTGCTCAGAGAAAGGAGCTAACCTAAAGGACGGCTCCCAGCCATCCCATTCCCTCACTCCGGGACTGACACAGGGCTTCTGCCCAGCATGGCTCTCCAGCCTGGAGCAGCCTCCCTGGAGAATGGGCTCTTTGGTCTTTCCTGTTCCTGACACTCTTCTTTTCAACATTGATGGCTGGTTGTGTTTTCCTTTCTGACGAGCCCAGCAGTTATAGCCCTCCCTACATTTCTCATCTATCAGGAGAGTGCTCTCTGCTGAGAGATGAGGAGGTAGCAAACCCTGCCACAGTCAAGGTATATTAGGTGTAGGTATCAAGGTTTTGCTAGGGGGGGCTCTAAAGGGCCCGCTGTGAGGAGAGGCAGGGGCATTCTCCTTTGCTCATTGCCCTTGATCCTCTGATCTCTTAGCTTCTCCAAGATCTGCTGTTTCTGAATGTAGCTGTAGAATACATTTTCTTCTGCTCCTTTTGCAGAAGAAGCTATTAAGTATCTGCAGTCTCTCCTATACTTCACTGGATATAGGAACAACTCTAGCAAAATGAGCAACCTTTAGGTTCACATGCTGCCATCTCTGCTTTGTGGGTGCAAGGCTTTTGTTTCTGTGACCCATTCATATCTTCAGCTCATTTTCTTTCCATTTGTGTATTTAAGAACACAAATACTTTTCTCCTTAATCTCAGTAGTTAGAGAGACTCATGCTAACCATCTGAATAAATGGTTCAGCAAGTAACAGTTCCACCTTGAAGGACAAAATCCTGTAACTTAAGTACTGCTACACAGTTATAAAAATTTGACCTTTCCGTCTCTAAGTATCTTTCTCACAGCTTTGACACTAATATTTGTTAAAGCACTGTAGCTAAGCAAGTCCTTTCCAAATGCAATTTTAAATCTATGAATTCTTGTAAGTGCTTCTGCAAAGTTACAGAGCTCACTATCTGCAGGTACCACAACTGACTAATTCAATCCCAGTAAATTTTGATACAACATGCAAAATAAGCTTACAGTACTCAATGGGGTTTTCTAATAAGGCTAAACCTGCAAAATAGTAAAAATGGTCTAAACCCAATAAAGATATTCTTATGTGCAAAGATGTCTGGAAAGTTTTGAACATAGGTTATAGCCTCCTTGTGCATACTGAATTGCGCATCATCTCATGATAGCTTTTGTTCTAATATTTGTCACTCTGCAATCAATTTTGAGGAAGGATCTTCTCTGCCTCAAGAAGAATTTTCATGGATATTAGAGGACTGCTGCAACACAAACAACAGATGTAAGGGACTTCCTACTACCTTATTACCTTAATTCTCCTGATAAATCGAGACACCCTGGATTCCACAGAATAAAAGCTCTTAATATGAAAACAGTATGAACCTGCTCTATTTTGATACATTGTGGAGGGTACCAAAAATAGACTTCGTGTATGATCACAAGTTAAAACTACAGAAGTCTAACTGTAGACTCCTAATTCCATATTGAAAAAAAGACTCTAGATATGGCTCACTTACCAAGGGGGTAAGCACCCCCTGTTTTCCACCAGGAGGTGCTAGTCCATTACAATCCGGTAAGAGAGGCACTCGGGCTCTGTAAACTGTCATTTAAAATGTTATTTACTAGAGCTAACACTATAAGGAGAGAATATAGATATTATAGATAATCTTACATCCCTTGAGATGGTGGGAACCCTGGGTACTGTAGGTTCAAACAGGCCTCCAAACCACACGCAGCATTGCTGGACAGACCCTGTCAATAGGAGAGATTCTTCCATTTTGGTCATTTGGAGCTAGTTTATAATTTTCTTACAAGAAAACAACTCTATTCATAAAGGATGTTCACAGGAGAACTTCTTGCGGTATTTTTAGATAAAAGCAAAGCCATGCAGGTGGCATAACCACTGCTATCAAGTGAGAGCTGCCTGCAGGCTCCTCTGTTGCAATGAGCTGGCCGAGTTGATCCTGCAGCCAAGGAATCTGACATAGTAAAAAAACTGCAATATACCATTAACAAGCCCTTCATGAGGTGTACATACACAGGGCAGCCACGTTAAGGTTGCTCAGGCCATACTCATTCCAGCAGCACCTAACGCTCATGTGCTACAAGTGACAGCCTCTATTGACATACACTGAAACAAAAAGATATTAATTATCTACAACTCTCCTGCCATAAAGACCTCAGACTATTCTCAAAAAAAACCCAAAAATGATGAGACAACTTCACCAGTTAAAAACAAAGCCCGAGGCTGGGGAAACATGACAAACATTAAAAGGAACTGCTCAGGAGCATAATTGTTTTCAAAATCACGTAAACAGCTCATGGTGCAAGAAATTAATTCATCCCTGAAGAGCTATCCTGGAAGGACTAAGCCCCCCTCACTACTGTTAATGCCAAGCATCTGAGTTAGAAAGTTTTTTTCCCAAATCCCCTAGGAGGGTTGCAGGGAAATTGAGTGCTTTATGTGAATTTTAGTGCTTTCCCTTGGGAGGCCAGCAAGCTCACAATGTAGCAGGACATTCCCAGTACCTCACACCCAGGACAGCCAAGAACATTGTCTCCACGCTGGCCAATAAAACACCTATGGAAGCCACCATGAAACAACACCCTCATTTAGATTTTCCCTCTGCACCTCCAGGCAGAGCAGCCCTTGCAGGTCCAGGTCTTCCTTCTCTTCCCAAGCTTGACAAAAGCACTAGAGAAAACAGAAACACAAAGCAATGTATAAACAGAGAAAATGTGAAAGACCTCCTTTGCCAACAGGTAAGGGACTGAAGTAGACAGTGACAGGAGAGAGAAGCTGATCGCTACCTAGACTATTTTGTACTAATATCAGCACTTCTTGGAAAAGTAAGAGTCTATTGCCTGTATTTAAGTATTCCCCCGATACACACACCAGACTCGGAAAGAACACTCATGGTGCTCCATTAAATGAAACAAAGACACCTACCCTTCAATACATGGCTCTTTAGGGCTCAAAGGAAGAGGACAGCTCTGCCCACCTTCATCTGTTGCTCCTTCAGCTCCCAGCAGAAGTTTACTCCGGGTGCTGAGTAAGCCCTCATGGAAACATCCCACAGACAGCCACCAGATGGCTCAAAAGCTTCCTTTGTTCAGAGAGCTTTAATGCTCACTAGATCATTCACTGAAGATCATTCAAGCAAGCATGGCTCTTTAAAAGACAATGTCTACAACTGGGCTGGACACGAACTCACTCCCAGCTGTACCTCTTGCCATACATCTTGCATTCAAGAAAATGTAAGTAAGTATTTAATTTGATCCTCCTCATGGTTTAATTAGCAATTAAAACAACAAAAAAGCAACCATTCCCTGGCACAGGGAAGTGCTATTTATTCCACTTCTCTCAAATTGTATCTCCTGCCTTTCCCTTATCCGCACCACATCCTGAAACACATCCTCAGCATAGCATTAGTTCATTTTCAAGCAACTGTAGCTATTATGTGTCTCGAATTATTCACAGAGTTTTTTCAGTGACTTTTCACAAACTACACTGAGAATAAATTCTACAAATGTGCCAGTGTAATGGAGAATTTTTTCTATACATAATTTAAAAAAGTGTGATTGACAAGTGAGGCTGCCTTTCTTGCAACCAGTGTGCCTGTTTTATAGCCAGGGATGCAGTTCTGCTTCTCACAAGTTAGTGTTTCAGGAGACTTCCCTGTTCACTCACTAGCACTTCTAAAACCTCTTTCAGCTTTGCAAACATATTATACTGAAGATACAGAAATTTTATTGTTATTAAAGTGATGCCTTATATTGCACTTGATGTCTGAAGATTTTTTTCATGACCAGTTACAGTGTGCATGTAAAGTTGTCCTGGTTTCGGCAGGGATAGAGTTAATTTCCTTCCTAGTAGCTGGTCCAGTGCTGTGTTTTGGATTTAGGACTAGAACAATGTTGATAACACACCGATGTTGTAGTTGTTGCTAGGTAGTGCTTACACTAGCCAAGGACTTTTCAGCTTCCCATGCTCTACCGACTGAGAAGGCTGGGGGTGCACAAGAAGTTGGGAGGGGGCACAGCCAAACTGGCTAAAGGGACATTCCATACCATGTGACGTCATGCTCAGTATATAAAGCTGGGGGAAGAAGAAGGAAGGGGGGGACATTTGGAGTTATGGCATTTGTCTTTCCAAGTCACCGTTACAGTTGATGGAGCCCTGCTTTCCTGGAGCTGGCTGAACACCTGCCTGCCGATGGGAAGCAGTGAATGAATTCCTTGGTTTGCTTTGCTTGCGTGCGTGGCTTTTGCTTTACCTATTGAACTGTCTTTATCTCAACCCATGAGTTTTCTCACTTTTACCCTTCCAATTCTCTCCCCCATCCCACTAGGGGGGAGTGAGCGAGAGGCTGTGTGGTGCTTAGTTGCCAGCTGAGGTTAAACCACTACAAAAGTTTTATTACCTACAGTGCAAAATCCCTCAGAACATGATAAACTGCACATTTGGAAATATGAAGACTATTCAGGCAGTTTAGCTAATGAAGTATCAGGCTGGAAAAGTTTCACGCCCTCCCTCACAATTCTATTTTACTAAAAAATGGCATAATGAAATGAGGGGCTGAAGAGTTCAAACTTTGAGGTTTTATCTTTTTTAATACAGAGTTTTTTAAGAAATGCTCAGGTGAGAGAAGCGGAACAACTTCCAGAAAAACAAATTTCATGGATCTTCTATCAAGTCCTAACCCAATGTAAGTAAAACTTGCCTTACTTGGGAGCCTGACAAACATTCCACATGAAAACTGCAGTCTCATAACCACTATGTGAAGAAAAGTGTCTGGCTAAATACTTCATGCTACATTGATCTGGTTTATGCAGGACATAAGAAGCCGAAATATCTTTAAGAATGTCTTCGGGCTATTAGACTTGTATTTAAGCGGCTTCAACAGGATGAGGTTTTGATGTACTTCCTGATATGCCTCATATCCTACTCTTCACTGATAGATGCTTTAACTCTCCCAGGATAGAGACGACTACTGTATAAAACATCATACAGCATGAAACTGAATACACATATATACATATTCCTGCTTCAGTGACATCCCAGACGTAACTCTAACTCTACAGAGATGGATGTGGGCCAAAAAAACTTCATCACTTGATATTTTCTAGTTAAAATTCATAAGCTACTCTCACGAAGACTAAAACATACATTTCATTCTTGGTGGCTGATACCTGCAGATGCTCCACAGGTAAAGTTTAGGAGGTACCAGGCTGAAAAAAGCCAGTCTTGTGACAAAGAACATGGCTTTGTGGGAGCATTGTGGGGCATTAAATCAGGGGTCTATTCAGTAAGAACATGTCAGAGACTAGCTGGAAGGAGTCTCAGTGACAAAAATGGCATTCAAAACGCCCATGTTAGAATTAGCTCAGAGCTCAATGTGTAACAAGTCTGATGAACACCTGGACACAGGTGATGAACACCTAAAACACAGACAGAACTGTTTTATAGCCAGGTTGGATACTACAATCATCTTGCAACTGGCTGGATGTACCTGTTTAGCTTCAGAGCCTGTGAAAGTTGCTAATCTTAAAAAAGTGTACTGAGTGTCTCCCTGTTCAGTTTCAAAGA
>NW_008824549.1:711557-711885 GCF_000699105.1 Pygoscelis adeliae | reverse complement strand
GAAGGACCCCCAGCCAGTAAGACAGCTTCATCGGGGGCCCAACTTCAATGCATCTATGCAAACGCACGTGGCATGGGGAATAAACAAGAGAAGTTAGAGACATGAGCACGCCTGCAGAGCTACGACCTTATTGGCATCACGGAGATGTGGTGGGATGGCTCCTACGACTGGAGTGTTGGGATGGAGGGATACAGGCTCTTTAGGAAGGACAGGCAGGGGAGACGAGGAGGGGGTGTTGCCCTCTATGTCAAGGACCAGCTGGAGTGCATGGAGCTCTGCCTGGGGATGGATGAGGAGGTGACCGAGAGTTTGTGGGTAAGGATTATAG
>NW_008824549.1:709769-710018 GCF_000699105.1 Pygoscelis adeliae | reverse complement strand
TGGGATCGAGTGCACTCTCAGCAAGTTTGCAGGTGACACCAAGCTGAGTGGTGTGGTCGACACACCAGAGGGATGGGATGCCATACAGAGGGACCTGGACAAACTCCAGAAGTGGGCCTGTGGGAACCTCATGAGGTTTAACAAGGCCAAGTGCAAGGTCCTGCACTTGGTCCTGCATCGTATCCTGGGCTGCGTCAAAAGAAGCGTGGCCAGCAGGTTGAGGGAGGTGATTCTGCCCCTCTACTCTGC
>NW_008824549.1:702122-709585 GCF_000699105.1 Pygoscelis adeliae | reverse complement strand
AAGGGGGCTTATAAAAAAGATGGCAGCAAACTTTTTAGCAGGGCCTGTTGCAACAGGACAAGGGGGAATGGCTTTAAACTAGAGGGGGGTAGATATAGACTAGATATAAGGAAGAAATTTTTTACACTGAGGATGGTGAAGCACTGGAACAGGTTGCCCAGAGAGGTGTTGGATGCCCCATCCCTGGAAACATTCCAGGTCAGGTTGGACGGGGCTCTGAGCAACCTGATCTAGTTGAAGATGTCCCTGCCCATGGCAGGGGGGTTGAACTAGATGACCTGTAGAGGTCCCTTCCAACCCAAACTATTCTATGATTCTATGATTCTATAAAATTGGAAGTTTTTGAGATACTGTACAATGAAGTCACAGTAGCATATGTGATTTAGCAAATGCTTCAACAGCCGACCAATTCCATATTTGTCAAATTAATATTTTATACTGGTACAGAAGAGGTTTAACTTAAGTATAACTAAACCTGAATTACTTTGGACTTCTACTTCACTAGGTCTGCCTTCAGCAGATAGTTCATAGAATGGTTTGGGTTAGAAGGGACCTTTAAAGGTCATCTAGTTCAACCCCCCTTGCAATGAGCAGGCACATCTTCAGTTAGATCAGGTTGCTCAGAGCCCCGTCCAACCTGAACTTGAATGTTTCCAGGGATGGGGCATCTATGACGTCTCTGGGCAGAGAGGTTGTGCTGCTACGTCACAACTGAGCACAGAATCTGCAAGAGGTCAGTTACTTCTCCTTCCAGTGGCCCCAAGAACTAATCAGAAAGCCTACAAACTCCCTGGAATAGGTCCACTAAGCCCAAGCAGGGCCGAGCCAGCAATTCTACTGGAAGAGCAGGGAAGACCCCACCTAACATTCGTACATTGTCACAAGTTATACTAACCCTTGGTAACCTTAACACCTCAAGCAACTCGGATTTATCTGCTCAGAGGTCTTGAGTTCTCCTCTGAAAACACATGCTCTTTGCTAGGTCCGTATTTTGCCCACTAAATGCCCCTTCATAACAGTACACAACAAACAGAAGCAATATCCTCTCCCTTTGGAGTTTGAACTTACCTACCATCACCTACTGGTATGCAAGTTATTTTTGGCACACTAGAAGAAAACCCTCTAAAGGGTAGGGCTGCATCTGCCCAGTGTTAGAGAGGCACTCCAAAAAACATGGAAGGATGGGCTGTTATTCATTACGACTTAGTCTGGGGCTCCATCACCTAAGGCAGAGAAAGTGTATAATAAATATACTTACTTTTGCCAGAGGTCATCTAGCAGTTTCCAGAGAAAACCCAGTCTCGCTTTCCTGACAGCCCTATGCACACCAATACAGAAGCGAAAAGCAGCAGCACACTCAAGTTCAGAAGCCTTCCTATGCTTAAGGCAGGCTTCATACAAAGCTAACTTTCTAGCCACAGAAAACAGTCACTGCAGGCTGCAGGGGTGCTAAGGTGACAAAAAGCACCTGGAGAGAAGAGCTCACCCTGCTTACATCCTTCTGAGACTACAGAAGGGGACAACAACATCAAGTTTACACTCCCCACTGGAATTACTGACTCCCATGGCAAGCCTGTAAGCTTTAGGTCCACAGCCATAACACTGTATTATGGCCGACAAGCTTTTCAGCAGGCACTGCCTTCATCTGAACTGCTGAGACCATCACGGACAAAGCAAGCATAAGAGTGACTGCTGTTTACAAACTACAGAAGGGGAGAAGTCTCGTGCCTCTTCACATGGGACGGGTGAGGCTGGGAATCTCTCCAGTAGAGACAGAAGCTGTACGCTTGTCCTCTGACATCATGAACATGGGATGCACTTGCCTTCTTGATGTCCTCACAACAGAAGCAGCCACTTCAGAAAGTGGCAGATAGACAGACAAAGAAAAAACAGCCAGTGCTACATAGCCTTAAAATGGTTTAACAGTTATCAGAGGTTCCTCTAACACACCACCTACTGCAGTACTGAACTGACACTTCCGTTCACAAATGGAGGGCTCTTGGTGGTTTGAGGTTATGTTCTATCAGGGACAAATACATCAAGTCCGTGACAACAAATCAGGGAAGGCCTCTGCTGCCAACGGCTCTCTCTACCCTTACAATATCCCTCTTCCCATGCCCCAAAGCAGAGCACTTTTCACAGTCTTCACAGCAAGCCAGACGGCACCAAACCAAGGCAGAACCCGGATTCTACTTCTCAAGCCACATTTGTAGCTGTGCCAACTGATTCGGATGGTTTTCAGCTCCAGCTGGGCAGTCAAACCAGAGCTGACAGACTGGCTAACACAGGTCCTTATACGGATACAATAGGGGAGGAAAAGAGTGCACTGGCTGCCACTGTGCGCAGACCGGACTCTATTACCTGGCAGAGTACACTTAAAGCAACCCCTGAAGCCATGCCAGAGATGCCAGATCTCCACTGTACTTCCTAATGCATTTACTAAAAGCATCAATATAAAACACCAACCCTGGCATAAACTAGACCTGAAGAGACAAACATTCAGAATCAAGTGATCCTAGAGTCCTGGTTTCGGCTGGAATAGAGTTAATTTTCTTCCTAGTAGCTGGTACAGTGCTGTGTTTTGGATTTAGGATGAGAATAATGTTGATAACTCACTGATGTTTTAGTTGTTGCTGAGCAGTGCTTACACTAGTCAAGGACTTTTCAGCTTCTCATGCCCTGCCAGCGAGGAGCTGGGAGGGGGCGCAGCCAGGACAGCTGACCCAAACTGGCCGAGGGATATTCCATACCATATGAAGTCATGCTCAGTATATAAACTGGGGGGGAGTTGGCAGGGAGGCGGCACCGCTGCTTGGGAACTGGCTGGGCATCAGTCGGCAGGTGATGAGCAATTGCATTGTGCATCACTTATTTTGTATATTCTTTTATCATTATTATTATTATTATTATTTTCCCTTCTTTTTCTGTCCTATTAAACTGTCTTTATCTCAGCCCATTAATTTTACTTCTTTTTTTTCCAATTCTCTCCCTCATCCCACTGGGCGGGGGGGCGTGAGTGAATGGCTGGGTGATGTTTAGCTGCCTTCCGGGTTAAACCACAACACCTAGGCACTCCAAATCCACCCACATCAACCAAAGTCTTACTTCAAACATGATAGGAAAGTCAACCTCTAATGTTCAACCATCATTGTATGGGACATTTCTAAAATACGAAATAACGAACATTATTTCTCCCAGAAGAGTTTGAATAGAATCACCTCTGTTATAAAGTCACCCTATACCTTACACACAAAAGCCACCTCCTTAAAAGCAAGTCACTCCTTGGACTAATGAAAACAAGTGAACCTTTTGCTTGTGTCCCTACTATCACATGCCCAGATGTGACTGTATTTGTAGTAGATGTTCTCACGCATCATGAACTGCCTAGGTGTTAAGAATGACAGGAAAACTCACTGATAACTAAAACATTTGTCCTTTATTTCAAGAGATTCTTCTTTTTTTCGGTTGGAAAATTGGAGCTGTCAGACAATATTCATCTGCAAATGCATCTCCTCTAAGATTCCTGCAAAAATAATGCAGCAAAACTAAGTTTGGATTCTATTTCATCTCCCACTCCCTCCTCTATTTACAACAGTTCAACTCCCAACTACTACATTAGATCCTGCTTTGAACTGTTTTGCACTACTAATATCAGACCCTTCTTCAAAGGCCATCCTGGAACTTTCTGCCCAAAATAACCCCCGTCATACCCTGCCTTTTAAGAAAGGCCACAGTGCTTCACTGCATTAAGCCGAGAAGCAGGACACATACGCAGTTCCTGGGGTCACGTTGCCTGCATTTCAGAGGTGGTGGCCTTTCACATGCTGGGTGAACAACCGTTATCCCAGTGCTGAGGTGGGAGCATGCCGTGCTGGTAACATTCTGAAGACATTGATGAGAAGGCTCAAAAGATTCCCCTGTTCAAAGAGTTTCAAGGCACGTTCGTTCATTATACAACCAACACTTCAAGAAAACGTGGATCGTAAGGCACAATATATACGAATGAACTACTAGACATTAAGTAGCTGCCAGCTGTACCTCTGACATGCATCTCTCCATTCAAGAAAGAGTAAGAAATACTTAAGCTGATCCTCTTCAAGCCCTGATCTGCCATTAAAAAAAGAATATCCAGCTTTCTCTGGCAACATGCTCTTTATTAGTAGCTCTGATTTCCTGTTTCCCTTCATCCTTAAAGCATTGTGAAACACAAACAACACAGTATAGTTTGGTTTTAAGCAGTTTTTCAAACAGTATCCAGTTTCAGTTACCTCTTTGCTGACAAAACAAGCAGTTGGATAAATGACACTGTCGTATCAGGTTTCCAGCACCATCTCATGTGCATTTGTAAGAGAAGCTAGCTTGAAACAGTCTACTTCCCTAAAACAACAGTCTAGGAAGTACAGAAATCGATCAGGACACAACCCTTTCCAAACTCCCCTTACCAACTAGCTTTGCCCTTGGTGTAGGATGGTGCACCTCTCTTTCATTCTGGAGTTCCTGCTTGGGCTCTGCCAGATCTCAGATCCAGGTCTTGCATGCTCTCCCCATGCACCCATTCTGGTCACTGAGCCGCTCTTGCTGGGCGATTTATGGTGATGAGGCATGTGGAGGCCATCATTTGAATCCTCAACACTGCCCAACTTGTGGCCGGGACTCAGATACACCTTCTGTGTCAGCCCCGCTGGTAGCTGGGTCAGTCATCTTCTCCCATTAAAAAGCTGTCACCTGATGTCCATTCTGAGAAGTGTGGCCCTTACCATGGCAGGACTCAGCCAGCACCTCTGGCTTTCCTTGGAAAGTCTTCACTTGTGCGAGGCTTGGTCTGGAGGCTTCTCCAGCACCTTCCAGCTTTCTCTCCTGATACTGCTCCCTCCTTACTCAAAAGCCTTTTACATACAACTTCCCTCAGGTCAGGCACACTGTTTGAATTCAGTTGAGCACCTGCAGAATCTACCTGCCTCAACACCAGCTCCGGTTCGCCCATGCTCTGATTTTGTTGAGAAATACTGGGATTTGTGTTTTCAACATTATGTTCTCCTAAGCTTTCCCCAAGTCTAACTTCCTCCTGTTTGGAAAAGGCTCTTGTTGAATGAGGCATCTCTGGAAGGGCAAAACCCTAAGGACACACTGCACGAGCCCTTATCTCTGAATAGCACTGCCTGATGGACATACTTTTGTGGAACACATTGCCAGATTGTCCACATTCTTCATTTGAAGAAACAGTCTGCAGCTCTGGCACTATGTTAACAAGGAAAAAAAAAAAAAATCAACTCAGAACAAAGAGTCCTACTGAACTACAGATTAACAACCCAGAGAAGATTTGCTTACTTTCTAAATCCATCAGTCAGATCAACTGCAGAATTTTCTAAAAAGATTTGCAAGACCCAGTGTGTGGTCACCAAGATAAACTCAGGTGAATATAGTCTCCAGAAAGCATCCTGGAAGAGGCTACAGTTTGGGTATTCTCCTCACAGAAAAACATGAATCCTAACAGCGGGACTCCAGGAAATTTGAGCTGCGGCTCATACCTATTCTCCAATTAGCCTTTTCAAATATTAGGCTTTGAAAAAGTAGCACATCATAAACACTAACAGGCCACAGAAAAGCAGATTTCTCTAGTCAGCTGTTCAGTAGATCAGGTCACTAGGAGGCAGGGATACAAGAGTCAGACCTTGCAAATTCGTTCCCCATTCTGCCAGGCATCTTCACTCAAAACCTTTAGCCTTTGCTGATGCTCAAGTCTGCTCCTCACCACAGCTAGTACAACCACAGCTACCACCATACGGAATTTCTCCATTCTCATGTATTGTCTCACCGTTACTACAAAGGAGTATTCATGATGCAGTTATGGGCACACAGTCCTCCTCCTTACTTCAGGAGGGAGGAATGCCCAGTAGGTTTCCTTACCACACTCTGGGTCTAATTCCTTTATGGCATCGGCACTGGCAGATTCACAGCAGTTCTCTGAAATGCAGACAGCTGGCTTATTGTCATCTGCTGTGGCCTTCGTCTCACTCTCGGGGATTTCTTTACATTCCACAATATGTTGTGGAGCTCCCCTAGGGAGGGGAAAAATACATCGCTTTTAGGACAAGAAATTATTTCTGTTGCATTACATCCACCTCTCCCCCTCTTCACTGTAAGAAAACTGTAAGAGAAGTGACAAGACAAATTAATCAGTGCTACTTACACACAATGTTCTTGTCCAGTGACAACAGGAATTGTTACAGGCACTGAAGGACACGTTCCCGCATTCTGCCGACAAGAAAGGTTTTACTGTGATTAAGCAGCTGAAACAGACTGATAGCCCCCAGGAGAGCAAGGCTTCAGATGACTGGCAGCAGGAGAGAAGAGAAGAGAAACCCAAATTCTGCCGTGCTTAGAGCCAGCCCTCTCCTTCGCCTGCACAGGCAAGTTGTGTGGATGTCTGCAGGAAGAAAGCAATGGAGGTACTTGGAGGGGGAAACTCAGAAAACAGAAGCCTCCCTGGCAGACAGAAGTAAAGGTCCAGACCAAAGACGGGAAGGTGGGGTGCCACCACATCACAAACTCCCTGACCTTTCTGGCCCAGCAACTGACTACAGTAATTTCCAAGCAGCTTCTGAAGACGGGAGCCCAAACAAGGCTGACACACTTGTCTAACGGAGGAACAGTGCAAACCATGTTAGCGCAGCTCTTTTCAGCTCCATGTATACATATCTCTCAATCATGTTATGAGAAAACTGAACTATACATAAATCAGGTGTCACAGACTGTCCATTAAAAGGAGAACACTGACTCTCTTTACAGAAAGAGGAGAAGCAAAGAATAGAAAGTATTAACGACTAGAACCGGGGGAAACCCAACAAGATCTCTCCTGTGTAGCTAACTGACTTGTCAGGAGTCACTAAAGTTCAGAAAGAGACCTCAGGCTTATCTGGAGCCAATTCTGACACTCCCCATTACTGCAAGACAAAGACAGTGTTCAAAATACCTCAGCAGGTGCCTGCACTTGCTGTGATTGGAGCAGTGTTTGTAAATAAAAGATCTCAAACTTCAGACATTGATTCTCTCCCTTTAAACACAGAAAGGCGTCTCGGGCTTCTCTCACTTTGAGCTTCTCCTCCTGCAAAGCCAGAGCTAGGGCTCTGTTGTTGGCTTGGATGCTCTTCAGTCGCACAGGGCTGCTGGCTGCAAGAGAACCATCTGTTGGTACACATCAGAAATTAGGAAGAACGAGCACCGGACAAATTGTGACACAGGCAACCAAAGCATCTTACTTGTGCTGTTGGCACTTGTGCACGAGGGCTCGTAGGCTTTCCCCAGCCCTGTCCATTTCTTGTTTCTCTCTTTTATTCGTTCTTTCAAGTTGGCCTGACTCCTTCTGAACGGCTTTCGCAAGGACTTGGCCATCTCCTACCTTCACAAATAACGGAGGCAAGGAAGTCACCCGCAACCGGCCGCGGCAGGCAGGGTACCGGGGA
>NW_008824549.1:639648-701856 GCF_000699105.1 Pygoscelis adeliae | reverse complement strand
ATATTGTTGGTGTTTCTGCTGCTCAAC
Source organism: Pygoscelis adeliae (assembly GCF_000699105.1). NCBI lineage: Eukaryota > Metazoa > Chordata > Aves > Sphenisciformes > Spheniscidae > Pygoscelis > Pygoscelis adeliae. The sequence continues at coordinate 701,829 of NW_008824549.1, read as the reverse complement.
CTGACCGGCCCCGCCTGTGTAGCTTTTGTTGGGGGGGTGTGTGTGTGTAAATCAACAGCTTGCAGTTAATGGGCTCCTGGTTTTCAGCGGGCAGCGTGGGGTGGAGATCTCCTGGCACACAAGATGAGGCTGTGGAGATTTCGTGGTCTCAGCGGGGTTTGGTAGAAAAAGCCTTGAGGGCATGAGGCACCTCAGAGGCTGCTTCGTGGCATGTGGTGTCCCCCAGAAGACAAATGAGGAAAATGTCGTTTCTCTTTACCTTCTTGGTGCTGCTGTTTGTCCCCTAACAAACACTCGCCCAATCTTTCCACCTGGCCCCAACCACCCCCCCATGGACCAAACAAAACCCCCGCAAGCCTGAGGGAAGAAGGAACTGTGGTGGGTGTTAAAAATCATGCCCTCAATAAAAATACTGGCATTATGCCATTTATAATTATCCCTATGCCCACTTTGCACTAACTTTGCGCCTTTTTGTGGGCAGTACTTGGGCATAACCATGCACGCAAAAGGACCTAATAACCTTCTCTGTCCCCTTCAAGGCATCTTTAAAATTATCTGAATAATATAATTAAATTAAACTCACATTTTTTTCTCAACCAAACCCCAGTTGGTCTGATCAAAAATAACAACTTTCCCTGTAAGCTTTCCGTAATTACAGCTAACGCTTGTTTTTCATTTGGCCGACAAGCAATTTGTGGTCTCTAGCAATGCTGGTAAGGTCATGTAGCCACTATGCACTTGCCTGTCACAGATACACTGGTTCTGATTAAATGAACTGCGCTTTAATAAAAAAAAAAAAAAGCTTTCTCTATTGCTATCCAAGTGTCAGTCATTATTACTTACAATTTTTTTTTCATGCCTATACTTGTATCAAGACAAAATAACCTCTTTTTTTTTTTTTTCTTGCTACTGCTTTTCATTGTACCTCCCAGATCATCTCAACAATCTCAGGAACACTTTGTGATATTTCTCTAGATGGTTTTTTGTTTGTAAATGTCTCATTGCCAGTCCGCACCGATTTCTGAGAGCAGAAAATGGATGCTTTTCTCCAACCAGTGAACAACCCCTAAGTGCAGGCCCCACTGAAGGGACAACAGATTAATGCAGGACCTCCGGAGGGTGCAGTCAGGCCAGAGGATGCTGAAATAGAAGGTGACAGTAGTCTGGCTGAAATAGCTGATGTTCAGGGGGACACAGCGACACCTGGGGGGGCTGGGTGAGAGTGGATACTTGTCTCTTGAGACAGTGCCTCCTCGGCAAGTCTCACCTTTCCTGAGGTCATGCAATAATACCTATTTATTTCAGAGCCCTGAAATTGAAGACTTTTCTGATCTCTTCAGACTTCAGTTTAGTGACATCGTCCTGATCTATCTCTATGTGGAGGCCATTCTCTTGTGGGGGATAGCAAGATAAACTCCATTACTGAATTTTGTAGACATTACCCTAGTAAAGATAAAAGCACTGCAATCTTTTATAGCTCCTCCAGGGAGCTGTTAGGAGAGGCAGAAGTCTTTTGAAAGAATTTCCCCCCTCCCCTCCATATTACAGAAAAATGATAATGAAAAAATCCTTAGAAATATCAGAATTTTGTGATGTGTCCTTTAGAGTCCAATTGACTTGGTGCTTAAAGATTAAGACTTACTGATCACACCAGAATTCTAAATTCCCTTATGAACTACCCTTTTCTAACAAATTATGCCTAGGAAGTAAAAACAAAACTTTCTTTCGGGGAAGCTTTGGGAAACATGCTGCATTTTCAGTGTTAACATAGAACACACGAATCAAGCATCCCATCTGCTGCACACAGGTTTTGCGTAAGTGATAGGAGAACAGAACATACTTTGGGTTTTGTTTCTGCACTGCAGAAAGAGGCCACAGGAAGACACTGACATAGAAATAGAGAATGACGACACCAGAACAGAAACAACTGCTGCCTGCACCCCTAGGCGAATAATTGACTTGACCATTGTATTGACTCTTCAGGAGGAAATCAGTAATCAAGCACATGCAAGTAAACAAGCATTTTGCTTCTCAAGATTTTGTTATTCCACCAACTACATATGATGGGGGGGGGGGGGGGGGTCGGGGGGGGAAATTGTTAAAAAGGCAGCCAATAAGTCCACTGTGCTGCTAAGTGAGCTTTTAAAAAAAAGCTTGTTAAATGTCAAGGGCCAAACTTTGAACAGGCAGCTATTAAGCAGCATGAGCCATACTGGAGGACTGTTTTTAAAACTTCAGCATACCCTGTTAGAATGTATAAGAGGTCTGTCTACTAAGTAGTTTGCAACATTAACTTGCGTTATAACTAGTACCACTGTAAAATCACAGCTGGAAAAACAAAGTCACTCTAATTTTCAAATAAATGTCAGATATGATTTTACAGAAAAATTTTGAGTTGCATGATTCTGAAACAGTTTTATAAGGAAAACTTAGTAATGGGACAGGCTTGATAATCACGTTGGTTTTATTTACTGCTTTTGCTTTTCATTTTTATTTGGATCTGTCCCACTCATATGAAAGGAGTTCAGAAGAATCTGGTGAAACATTCTTACTTCTGGCAAGAGTTGTTTCAGAAAAAGGTGAAAGGTTAGCAATTAATTCTTCCTAGGGCTGTTCCCTCTTAGGCTCTTCCAATTGCCTTAAGAGTCATATTGGATCACATAATCCAGTATTATTCAGTTAGTCTAGATGTTGGGAATCTCATGTTCCGGGTATTTTGTTGAATTTGTTTTGATTTTCCGGTAGCAAGAATTGGGGAAGCTCTACAACTAAAATGGCCATACTCACAGAACTCAGTAACAAACAACTTTTTTAAAAAACTACTAAAAATCTTAATCTTTAGAGAGGATGTACTGATGCTTTACCTGTGCTTCAGAAAAAGCTTTGCAGTAGGGTGGTAACCCCGAGTTAGTAACTCCTTATCTGACCGTCACAGTTTGATATTGAAATCACAGTTCTCCTTGTGCCATAAGATGTCCAGCTTCAACAGGGTGGTTGGGAGGAAGTGAACTAGAAGGAGATGTGCTCCCCACCGTATGCCAAATAAGGTTTGAGCAGTTTTGTACACGTGAACACTTTCAAAACCCCCAAAGGATCCCCTTTATCTTCAGAATACACACCATTAAGACCTAATCAAGACCCTGATAGTTTCTTCTGAACAAGTACACAACAGAATGCAAAGAGTTAACAGCACAAACAATCTATGTGATCACCAAACTATAGTTGTCTCCTATTTAATGAGTAGGTCTAGGGAGATCTGCTACTTAACAAGGAGGCTTCTCAACAGGGAAGGCATTTTCTTTTCCAAGTCCAAGAAGCATCCAAACCAAAAGAGACAGAATTCTAACTTCAGTTTTGCACTGTCAAGATTGCTGTCCTTTGGAAAGCAGCTCTGGTACAAGCAGAAGTACTAACCCTTCGGATTGTAAACGTCACGAAACCTGCCTTGCTTTGAGAAGTACTCCTGAAGGGTAGCAATTTGCAACAGGGAAGCATCTGATACGAGGCCAAAAGATTGATTCCTCTCAGATCAAATGTTGGGCTCCTGCTGGCCTCAAGCAAAGTCCAACACAGGGGCAGTGCCACTTCAGACACTTCAGAATTGCCACTGCAGGTGCTGCTCATTTCCCACTTGTGATGTGCCAGCTTGAAAAGAGTGGAAGTTCTTAATAGCATTCACTGTCCATAGAGAGTATGCTACAGACAAAAACCACACCATTCCAGAAAGCGCCTTCTTCCTTGTACTGCCCCCCTCCTCCATGGCAGTACTGTCAGAGTAGCAGACCAGGATAAGAAATCAGAAAAAAATTCAAACTCAGTATTTCAAAGCCAAAAAGATACTTGTCAAGAATATGGAGATCAAAATTTACTATTCTGCAAGGATTTTGCTGTCATGTTGGTATCTCAGCATTTAAAAGAAAACACACGACATCTGGTTTTGGTCAGTAAAGTGTCCATTTAATAAACTCCTTAGCCACATTTCCCACCCCTTCCTCCCACCCTAAAATTTCAATTCACACTTAAGCAGCAGATGACATAATTTGATGGTGTACAACAGAAGTTTTTAAATCTGCACTCTTAGTATTAAGAGTATCAGGGGCTAGTATTTAACAAAATTACCTAGAACTCAAGATGTGCCCATGCAAAAAAGCAAATTTTTTATATACAATCCCTATTTTTTTCTTATAAATTTAAATATTTTACAAAAATGTATTTTCAAAATGTATAAAGTTTAGTGAATACTCCAAATGTATCTTAAAATAAAATGTTATCCGATTTCAAAGGTTATTTCAACAATGAAGTCTAAATTGCACCAGATACAAGGCACTTGTGCTGTGTGATGTCTTGAGCAAATATATGTTAGTTTATAATACAGTAATACAGTGTCGTCTTGAATTCATGCAGTTGTCTCTGAGCATCAAGCATCATTAAAGCAGCCAAAAGAGATCGTGAGTAAACTTGATTCCACAGTTGTAAAAACATTTTCTATCGCTAAGTCGAACATACAGCATTGTGCTCCAGCTCTGACTCTAGAATCAAACGCTACAGAAAAATTGCTGTCATTCACATGGGAATTCAAACTACATTTCATTCTCTCATAAGTTACAAAAAGAAGTATGCCATTTAATTATGAAACTAAAACACCAATGAACAGCTCAGTGTTCAAATAGTTTGTGCCAATGAAAGTCTGTATTTAAAAACAAGCTAGGGGCTAGTTATTCAAGGAGCAGTGCATCGTATTTTCAATTTCCACTTCACTGTTGAGATAAAAGCGCAGTCCTATTTGCCTTCATCTTCTCCAGCCTCTTCATTAAGTGGCTATTGGTCATCTCCATCTCTTCTATCTTATCCAGTGCTGTTCTTAACTATAAAATGAAAGCAAAAGTTATGATCACTTTAAGTTTACTTGGACTTTCTGCTGTTCTCCAGCTTTGACAGAGGAAATTAAATCAGGAATACAAGTATTATATGCTTTATAGGAGTGCCACATAAGTTAAGACACAACACTTTCGTTATTGCAGTCAGATGAATCAGAGTTCAACTGTTAAAAAAATAATTGGGAAGCAATTGGAACATGAAACATGTACTCATTCCAAAAGAACTAGGTGCCTGCAACTTCTATTACACACTATTTAAAGGTAAAATTCTCTCCACCATTGTTACTTGCTGATGGATATATATTCCTGTGGGTAGCAGGCATCATGCTAGTCATGCAGCAGCTCTTAAGCAAGCATGATCAACAGCTCAGTTAAATACGGCTTCTTCCCAGCTCCCTGTGAGGTGCATGCTGGAAGCTTCCCAGGCTGGCACTTGACATAGGGAACATTCAACTCCCCAGTAATTTTTATGGAAGGATTAGTTTAAAACAGTACAAGTTATCACATTTAGAAGAAAATACAACTTGAAATCCTTCCTTTCAAGGAAGTACTGCACTGATTTGTAATTAGTATTACTTTCATGTGCTACAGTTATCTTCTGAATGCAATACTGATAGACTCGAAGGCCTCCTCAAAAGAACACTTAAAAGCTGTAACCAAAGAGCTTGGAGGCAAAAGACAGAGCAGTTCAAGACTGAAAGGAGCATACAGCTGAAAAGGAAGGCCAGTCAATTACCTCTCGCTGAAGCTTTCTCTTTTCAGCTTTGAGTTCATCTTCTACTTTTTCTGCATTTTCTGCTGCATTTTTATACCTTGCAACCTGCCCCTCAAGTCGTCCAATCTGCAAACCCAAACACGAAAAAAAGGAACGATTACTCAGGTGTTCCACCCTGAGCTCACCTGCCACCAGCTGTGCTTCCTTTCTGAAAAGCCACTGTAACACAAGGCATCCTGTGAATTATCCATAGTATCTCCCTCTGGAAAGAGGAGGTTTAACTGCATTAGCAGCAGCCATAATTGCAAAGAGAGTGTTTAAAAGAACTAATAAAACAGTAAAATAAATTGTGGGCAGGAACTTGGAATACCCTTTACTGCCTGTTCCTCCCTGGCGAGGGGCACAGGAAGTGGTAGAGAATGGAGCACAGCATAGGACACAGCTGAGAAGATACAGCAGGTTAGAGAACTAAGCAGAGAGAGAAAAGTTGGAAAAAGGAGGAAAAAAAAAAAATCAATAATTGGGGAATACATGGGATTAAAACCAAAAGCTGGAAAGTTGAAAAGCAGAGACCATATGAAAAGGTGCAAAGTAGAAAGGAGACTGTAACTGTTACCAGGACATGATGCAAGAGGTCTTGAGCTCAAGCACAGAGTTCAGCAGTAAAGAGGGGGCTTGAGACAAATCCTGGTTGCAATCTGCAGGTCTTAAAGCCCACTTGCTGGATTGTTATATTTATAGCTCCCTGCTACCCCCAAATCCATAGGACGGGCTAGCAGCCTGTTGCTGTGCAAGAGAGACCAACTATGCATCTCTGATTCAGATTATAATCCCCTGTGATTTTTAGGTGATCTACAGAGATGCTGAACTATAATATCATGTTACTGACTTACAATCACAAAGTGTGAGTAAATCAGTGTGAGATATAGATGTATATCTATAAAAACTCTTGAATTTCAGAGAGTAAATTATGTACCTTCCACAGTCTATACAACTTTCTTACAAGTAATCAAGCTACATAAACTGATTTTCTTCAACTAGTAGCTTCAGTTCCTCTTTATATTCTGCCATACATTCACATCTCAGTAAATTAACTCCACATTATTTTCTCTTTTGTTAGACTATGCACAGGTATTGAATTGCAGGAAATATGAAAAAATACAAATGTAGTGCCATTCTCTGCAAACTAAAGAGCAAACAGTAAATCAAATGATGAAATACATTTTCAGAGTTTTTGTTGAAAAAAGTATTGTAAAAGTGTGCAGAGCAAGTGTAATGATAACAATAAATATGAAAAGAGACACACTTACATTTTGTTCCAAGGTAGTTATATCTTGTTCAGCTTTTGAAAGCTTAAATTTGTATTCACTAATTTGTCTGTTGGCATCTCCTAGACAAAAATTGACATGAATATATTATTCAAAGCAACTCTCTAAACTGGCAATTTCCCTTTAAATTAAAATTCATTAAAAAGACCATTTGATTGAGAAGCCCGTATACAGGATTATAAAGCGGTAAATGTTCTTTCAGAAATCTTTGAGAGTATGAAAAGGAAATAATCTTCCTGTTATTTAGAGAACACAACTACTGTCTCTGTAAGAGTGTGCATTAAATCTCAGATGTATAAATGAGATACACCCCTTTTAAAACACATATTTAGATAAGCAAATTCATCTCTCAAAAAAGAGAATCACCACAATAGCCACCACACACTGCAAAATGGGTCAAATCACAATAGACATAATACCAGCAGCATTTAGCATAGACATCTGTAATAACACTTCAATGATAAGGAGCACAAGACTTGAACCTGCCTGACAAACTCCAAGGAGCTTTGCAAATTATTTTGGTGTTATATTTTGGCCCTGACATTGCCAGTGCTCTGTTCATGTCCATTGCCACAAGCATATTAAATATCAATCTGTCAAACAAGTAAAGTTTTCAGCTAAAGAAATAGCTTGCTTGAAATGGAAAGTAGCGTAGTGCCTCTATGAAGCAACACTGAATATTGTGTTAAACTTTAATAACTTTTCATGTTTTGCTTCAGAGAATAATGGTCTTTTGATTAAGTTTCTGTATCAAAGATTCAAGAAAATAAAAGTCAGGTAGAATACCGTAACCAAATATCTCAGCTGAAATTCTATCATCTAAAAATTGAAATTGTTCAAGTAGTGCCATCGATTCTAGGCAAGGTAATCAACTAAAAAATAACTTCCCAGAACGTTGTTATTCAACACTAAAAGAGGCAGATTTTTAAGGTATTCTGCAGCAAGAAATTTCCTACAAGGAGATATACCAACAAAAAACCTACCTGCTCAACGATATATTCATTCACAATACTACTACTGCACAGCAATATAGGAAAAGGAGTTGGAAGAGTGTTTCCTCTCCCCAGTAAGAACACCTTTGAACAGTAACCATATACCTACTCTGCATTTCAATTAGCTGCAAGTCAGAACCGTTCTCTAAGCCTATGATATCTGGATTCATGCCATCACTTTTAGAATATTTCTGTCGTTCTTCTTCCAACTGCATCTTTAGTTTTCTAACCTGAAAAAGAAGTGTTCTTTCGTGAAAAAGAGACTCCCAGAAGTTCAGTAGTTGTGTATCTAAACGTTCAATGGGAAAAAGGCAAAGCAGTCCTGAGATGCCACTGGCTGAGATGGTTCTGTAAGTGGGAGTAGCAGAGCCATGCAGGGGAGGCACGGAAGCCAGTCCCTAAGGCCTGTGGCTGCAGTCCCCCATCCCCACTGCTGGGCGGGTGCCCTTTGCATGTCAATGCACAATCCAAACCCACCAGTTTGGTCAGTGCTGCAGGGATCCATGCAATGCAGGGGCACCCAGTAACTCTAACAGAGCTGCCTTTCCAGAGGAGGAGGTGGCATTAAACTCTGTCTAGGCATTTCTTCTACAGTATACCTTTTACACTCTAAACACTTATGAAGGTAATGAACAATATCCTGGTGTTTTACAGGAGAATAATGCACTGCTTTTTTTCGGTCCTCTCTTTTACTCCACCTGGAAGCAACGGTCCCAGGCAAGTCTGTAGTGCACGTTAGTCTTAACTGGTTCCATTTTATGCTACAGCAGCTGTCTCGGGATTTTTCCAGTAGTCAGGGAACATCGATTCCTCAGCTATGTCCTCCTTGTCTGGGAGTTTATGAAAGAAGTGGGAGCTACTTTTTTGACTTATCAAAATATTGCCCTACAGATTAGGGTATGGGAGTTACACTTGCAAAACTCCCAGGCATGATATGAATCAAATATTTTAACAGTGATTTTTACAGTTATATGGTGATAAATATGCATATACATCTTTATATACTTATATTTAATAGCCTTGATTCAATGCTATATTTTATTGGCATTCTAAACCAAGTATCTATACTAAAATTAAGGTACATTCCCAGCAAAAATAAATGTTAACACCACCACTTTAAATTTGCAATGTGTTCAGCTAGAAGCACAAAAACTATGGTATTCTTAACAATTATTCAATGGCTATATGTTTTCTTGAGTCCTCTCCTCTCAATACTGAACTGTATTAAAATACAACTACTTTGATAATATTAATTTTCTATTTGAGTAACTGAAATGATCAAAGAAATAGTACCACTTAGCAATTTAGAAGAAAGTGCCACTGATGTTATGAAAGTGTCATTTTACTGACTTTAGTATTTCCACATAAGACAAAATAAAAGAACGAACAACTTTAAGTACGTGCACTAATAGAGTCAGCAGCAAGTAAGATTTCAGCTAACCAGTTAGTGAAATGAGGGTTCTTTACCAACAAAGATCGAAGTCAGATGGATAAGGACACTAGTAAGAGGAGCTGATAATTCCTGGCAGCCAGCCAGGTAGGAGTTGAGTACTTTATTTTGCTTTAGTGCTTAAGCATTTGATTAAGCACCTTCGGTGCTTAATATTTATTTATTGCTACTATATTAATAGTCTGCAAAAAGATACACAAATGTCTATTTCTGAAAAGAATAGCTTATTTTACCTGGGACAATAATTCCTCCTTTTCTCCAGCCAGTTTTCGTAGCCGGACATCTAAAACCAAAAGAACCCGATTAAAAACCAGAGAAATCTGTAACTAAGAACATTTTTCATAACTTTTTTTTCTTCAGATAAAATGCTCTTCAAACTTAAAGCTAATAGCACTAGGAGCATAAAACTTTGATATCTCACTAATAACAACATAGCAGCCTTCAGTTAATAGCAGAAATAAGGGAAAAATACTTCATTACATTGTTTATAGCAGTTTTAAAAGCAAGACCTGAGTTTAGTAATTCTTCAAAGTAAATTAACACCTGAGGATTTTTTTTTTTTAAATAATAAACCACAGTTTCGTCCCAATATATAGAACAGCCATTTCCAACAAAATTTTCTCCTGATTGTATACTCTTTTCCCTATCTTAAAGATTGCTGTCTCTTCAGGGAAGGCACTAAGCTTCCCCGTATGTTTAGAAAGTTTGTAGAAAGTGTTCTCAAACCACAAAAAAAGTACTTGGGAAAGGACCCACAGGAATGTTGCAGTATCTCTAATCAGTCAGAAGATGAGTAATGGCTACAAAACAGTCTGTCAAGCAACACCGTGCTAAGATTAGAGCAGCTCCCTTGGAAATTGTAACTTTGACAGTAACAAAGCATAAAGACATCCGTATTTCACTATGATGGAGCCACAGCAGAAACACATATCAAGTCTAATATCTGTCAAAATAAAAATATATAACTTATGTTATGTACAAATATAATGCAAGTGTAGAGAGATGTTTCTTTGCATGTTAACTAGCAGTTTTACAGTGGATTGACTATGCATACAATAACTTGCTCAACCTAAGAATAAAAGCAAGTTAAAATAAAGGCCCCCAAAACCTGCATCTTTGTTGTCTGTGTCATTTTTTGAATGTTTTTAAAATTTTTTTTTTCTAGTGAGTGTGATGAAAGACTGCACTTGCTTTACACTAAGAAAGGCAGAAGTATTTCAAGGAAGGAGAAAGAATATACAATGTATTGTTTCCTATAAGAGAAGTTCTTTCATTGACTGTACATACTTTCAAAGAACATTTTTTCATAAAACACAACAGAAAACATACTAATCCAAAAGACTACACTTTTAGGCAAGATATTTTCTGACAGTAATAAAACAGAACCTAGATCAAGAGATCTAATCAGTTACAAACACCCAAGCACATACTATTGTTTTTAGGTTTTTTTTTTTTTACTCAAAAGATAGATCTTTTTACTCAGCATAAAAAAAAATCACAATCTTGAAAGTTGTGTAAGCATGTATTCCAGAAGCATCACAGGTATCTTTTTGTGGCTGTAAATCACAACCCACTGTGAACAGGAGGGAAACAAAGACTTCAAACACTATAAAGTATGTTCGGATATTTTTACCTAGTGGTCCTTCTCCTGCGGATTCCAAGACTTGAGCAGCTTCCTGTGATACAACTGTTATTGCACCAACCACTGATTCATGGTTTACATCACCATTTGGTGTGCCATCTGGAATTATAACTAATCCATGTTTCTAAAAATACAAAAGAAAAAACTACTTATACAAGAGAAGTGCTAAGATGTAATTGGACAGAAGAGTTTTTTAAAATGCTTTTCAAGTCGATTGAAACAGTTGCAACAAAATGCGCTGTTTATCCTACCCTAAGGTCAGGTTTTGAGACTGCACGAGGATAGTAACCATTCTTCCTCTTTTTCATTGACCTTGACTTCATGCCCCATTCCTAGATTTCTGTTACTGTAAAGTAACTTCTACCAACATACCTCTCCTCTCTTCATTGTTTCCTTCAGGTCAGCCAACTCCTCTCTGAGCTCATCTCGCTCATTCTTAATGCAGTCAAAGTAATCTTTCTGTCTTTCTAGGGCCTGGGTTCAGGCAGATAGCAAGAAAAAGAACGGCACAGAGAAAAAGCATATGACAGATAGCAGAGAGATTTTCTACAAGTAAATACAAAAAGCTCAATAAAAGTAAAGAAATTAAAAGGGGTATTTAATAGATATAAACATACATCTCTGATAACTACCTTTTACAAGTCACATATCTAGCCTCATTACTGCATGTTTGTCATGACATAATTTTTTCCCAGGCAAGTCTTAGTAGATTCTGTAATAGATTTTTATTTAGTAGATTCTATTTTTGGTAGACTTTGAATACCAAAAGAGTAAGTGATTTTTCTTAATACAGGCACTCTGTGCCCAGAAATAAAAATTGCTGGAACTCAATTGGCAGAGATCCTAAAACATCACATTCATTGAACTAATTTCTCTACCTTTTATAAGGTACAGAAGTAGAAATCTTACCCCATAAAAGACCTTGGATATATAAGGATATAAGCCTGTCATCCACTTACAAATACTAGTTTATTTACTACTTGCTTAAGTATTACAACCACCCTTTACTAAACCCAAAGCAGTCTTTTTTAGAGGGAAAAAAAAAGCAGGGAACACTAGCAGCACTATTTTAGCACAAGAAAGGACTGCAGCTAAAAGCACAATATGGACGTAGATGGGTTTGCCTACCTAGGCTGGAACTGTGTTACCGGGCAGTTAGTCAGACATTTTCATTTGACTGGGCAGCATCACAGTATTCCATTCAAATTTAATACTGCATGCATTACAAATAATCCTGACCATACAGCAACTGCAAGTGTACACACATTTTGCCAAGAAAATTATCCAACTAAACCTTGTGTCATGCATGAATGTTTAGGAATGGACTGATACAAAGAAAGAAATGAAGGTATATATCTTTGTATTGTAATTGCTCCACATAATTGCAGTGTGCTGAAATTTAATAATTAGCTAGAATCTGTATACTAGAGCAATGTTTTAATGCATTACTTTTAATTTCAACAGAAAAATTTAAGTGCTGTTGCACTTGATTTATTAGTATATAAATGTAACATTTGAAATATAGGTAATTCAACGTGTGAAAGCATTAGCTATCACATCACTGTTTAAGAATTCATAAAATGTCCTTTTATTTCCTAACACATACTAGATCTCTAACTACATTATAAACAGTGTGAAGAACCTTAATCATTACATCATTTTGTGTTCCACTTGAAGATAACGTATACCTTTTCCGTTTTTGAAGAATAGCGGCAGAGACAGAGAGGGAAGTAGGCTCACCCACTTGAGAGAATGGACACAAAGGCCCAGAATCACATTGCAGACACAGATCCTCTGTGTGCTTGGCAGCACCCTGTGACGCTGCTGACCTTCCCAAAACATCCCTTCTATCCTCACCCCCCAAGTGCAAGTGTTGGAAATCAGAAAATTTTGATGGGGAAGGAAGTGAAACTGATATAACCATATATCTCTACCTATGGAGAGATTAGTAATCATTATTCAACATTGAAAAGCTTTAGTAAAACTGCTAGTGTTTTATTCAATGTTGAAAAGCTTTAGTAAAACTGCTAGTGCTTGTATGCTCACGGGTTATGATACATGACATGGATTTTGTATTAAATCTACTCCTGCAATTCTTTATCATGGGGTGGTGGTGGAGGGAATAAAAATCAGGACAACTAAGCTCTGCAGGCATGTTTTAACATACCAGTATGATTAAAATCGGATCACTTGGCAGAACGCCAATTTGTCTGGGGTCCTATTTTCTAAATATTTGAAAAACCTTCATGAAATCTATACTGAACTCAGACACGCCATTGCTAATTTCAAATTGGCAATGCATGTACAATTTGGAGGCAAACAGTAAAATAGCTGTGTATTTCAGGAATATAACCTGGAAGTTATAGTTCAGTGTCCTCAAATCGACCTAATTTAAGACCAAATACAACTGCAAATTCCAATCACTTTGTAGGAACAGGACAATGTAAGAAGGCAGGTGTAAAACAGACTCATGCTGTCTCTGTTCTGCTTGCCTCCCTTTCTTCCTCTGAGGCAGCATCAGTCTTGCATACACTGTAAAACTAGGTTACAATTCTAATTATAAACTACTCCTTTGTGAAGCTTCTCAGGGGCTTCTGAAGCTGAAATACAGTAAAAATTAGCAAAACTACTCAGTATTGGGGAGAAAGACTAAAAAAACCTGTGAGCTAAGAAAAATATGTAAGTGTTTTTAGATAACAGAAGTGAGAAAGAAGAGACAGCAGCATTTTTACATTTTAAGAACTAGGAATTTTCAATTCCAAGATGGTAAAAAAAATAAAAACTAGAAAAAAATCCAGTTATGGTGTTTACAAGAACACAGAAACAGGCAGGAAAATTTTGACTACAGGAAAAAATATCTTTCTTGTCAGTCTGGCTGGTAGCTAGTTTTTTTTGAACAATAGATAGATGATATGCTCTGTACTAACTCTAGCAACGTATTTGAAAGAGAAAAAAGTGCTTGCACAAAAAAACTGCACAAATTGGGACAGTCCAGTACACAAAGGTAAGGAGTAAGTATAGAAAGAATATGGTTAATTAAAGGTAACCTTTCAGAAGAATGTTCAGAAGAAAACTTAAAAATGTTGAAATATTTTATGATGGAAGAGAGGCTTGCAATATGGATTGAAGGACTGAAACGTGAAATAAATATGGACTGAATAAAGACAGTATAACAGGGCTTTTTTTAACTGGGCATCACTGGGTAGAAGATAACTTTTCAAAGTGACTTGAACTCCAGCAAATACAGCAATTTTCAAAGAAATATGCATATGTCAAAATCTGGTGTAAAATTCATTTAGTTAGAGAGAAATGACCCTAGAGTTACTAAAAGGCAGACGATTCCTTTCTAAAGGCTATCCAGCTAACTCCCTCTCACCACCAGGCAATCTGCTTGTGGCTCAGAACAGCCGCAGGTTCAGAGCCATGTAGTTATCACCAAGGATCAGGCTGACTGAGACAGTTTTACCACTTCTGCGCTACCCAGAAGCAAAGCTGACAGACTCTGCCTGACCTACATTAGCTGCGTAGTGCGTATCAACTCAATTCTTCCTGTACCACCTTCCTTTTATGCAGGAGCCCTACAGACGCTCCTCAAAAGGTCCCATGCAACCACTGTTTCGATTCCAACTCTCAATTCCAATAGTTGGTGACTCTGGTATTTTGTTTGTGGTGTCACAAAATCATCTTGGTTCAGTGTTGCATCCAAGCTAACCAGCCCCAGAAGGATCAGAAGTGCAATACAGGAATGAGCAAGCGTGGCTCCGGAAGTCAATTCAAGATCGTATTTTTTAGCACTAGGTATGCCAAATGCAAGCGCGATCTATAAATATTCACTGAGGCTTCTCTACATTTTGACCCTTAGCTCCTGCAGCTCCCTAGGTTTTCCATTATTTGGGGTATTTTGTCTCTCTTATCCCAGGTAGTGGAAAGCAGACCATTTTAAAATCCACTAATTGTTATGCAAATTGGTAAGATGACAACAGAGGCAGGAGCCAAATGGCAAGCAAGGCTTAAACTGTTCCAAGTTTTGAAAATTGTATTTGCCTCTAAGGAGATCAAAAGCTTTAAAAATAATTTCAGATCTCTAAAGTTAAGTTATTGCTGTGTCACTATGGATCAATATACAGACCCAGGCAGTTTTTACATTTGTTAAGATTAAGGAAATGTTGACTTTTTCAAGCCCTGATTACAGGTAAAAAATATTTTGTAAAAAGTTATAAAACTGTATGCATAACAATTTGTTATGTTATAGATTTAATTAGTATTATTCATCATTATGCAAGTAAAGCTGAAGTGGAGCTCATTTTCTAAAGAGAAAGACTGCAAAACATTTTAAATATTTAAATTGGGAGTGGCCTTCATTTCTTTGGAGTACACAGCATTCCTTGGGGGGTGGGGGGCATCCATCTACTTCTAAAATGAAAAAATACCTTTCCCCCCCATATTTGTTTCATACCCCTATTATTTTATCTTTCCAATTAATTGTCTCCTGGAGATCAAACACCTCTTTGGTTATGGAGTCTATATTCTGCTGCATGCGTTGATTCTCCTGTAGTAAATAGGATGAGGGAAGAATAAAAGAGGAAAGAGAAGTAAGGAAACGGAAAAAAAAATTCAAATAAAGGAAATTAAATAGCAAAAGTCAACCAAAGAGTTTATGAGCGTGAAGTTAAAGAAAAAGGGTGCTACTAAGTGTAATGTAATAGTTCCCTTATGAATTCATGCAAGAGAATAGTAATTAATTTTATTCAATCACTTAATGTCGATGGGAGAATTTAGTGCAACTAGAGCTACTTTTCTTTAGTAACAGTTCCCATCGCAGACTGGGCATAGTGTCCTTTCTTTAGGAAAATAATTAGCCTGTAGTAATTTCCAGATACCTTCAAGCCCTGTTTGGAAGTGAACACTTATATTAACAAGTGGTTTTATTAATATTTTACAAAAAAAGAAAACCTTCTTGAAAGTATAAAGAAGGCAGTTTGAATCAAGCATCCCGGAAGTGAAATACAGCTGCTGACTGCCTTCTGATACTGTATTAATACATATCAAGCGTGGTCCTATTTTTTATCTGACACTGCATTTAGCTGTTTGCCCTAAAATTCTAAAACAAAGAACTAAAATTCTAAAACCAAGAACTAAAATTCTTTGCTATGCTCATATAATTATGTATGAAGATGACATAATTTTTAGGGCTAGAGATAATTTTTTGCCTTCCTAATGAGTGAAATTGATTTTACATCTGGGAATGGAAGACAATGTCTTTCTGCAAAAAGCTAAATGGCTTCCACTAGATTATCTGTTAGCATTAACAGCTGGAGAAGTTACTCAAATAAATGGTAAATATGGGGCAAACTGCCTTTATCTTTGAAGGGACTGCATGCATTTGGTGAATATTCAACACGCATATGCTACATTCTATCAAAGCAAACACTCCAGAGAAATCTATTGTATATTCTTGATTCACATACTTTAAAAAACAAACAACAACCACTAAAGAAGAAAGTATAAAGTGCTTTTTTCCTTCACAGTGAAGTCAAAGAGAATCCAGAGCAAGTGACAGAACTACAACCAGAATTTGCTAAGTTTTTGCTTGTCAGCATTAATCTGCAAAATGCTGCATCTTAGGCTAGTCTTACTCCTTTTCTTCTGCTAGTAAGTCATATCAAATCCAGTTCATGAAGCATATTATTTTCTCAGTAACCATAACAGATCTGGGACTTTTCAGAAGCCTTTTGGAGTTACTGTGCTACTGCCTGGAGAGCACAAGAACTTAATGGGGAAAGAAATCGATCAATGAAACGCAATACTATATAGCTTTTGAAAAATCAGATAGTGGAAACTTTGGCCCATACACTTAAAATCATCAATTTTCACTAGAACCAAAAGGTGGTAGGAAAATGACGTACTAATTGAACTACAACTTGCAGTGCTAGAACCAAAATAAATAGGAAATGGACACCTGCTTATTGTTGACAATATATATCTTTGTGGATCATTTTAAAATTAAGACTGATAATAGCTCTGGGATTTTAAGGCACATTTCTTCTGGAAACAAATCATAGGGGGAGAGGGGAAAAGAAGAGGGGGAAGAAGGGAAAAGAAGATAACACACCACATACCCAGCAACATGGTTATGACCCAATAACATGCTGACCAGTGTCACTATATTTATGCTTGACTGGTAAGAAAACAAACATGCACTACCGCAAACTTCAGTGGTTGGTGCTCACAAAAAACCTGAAATAACTGAAAAGGAAACTTTTGGGAAAGGCAAAGAATGATATTTGGTATTATCCATGCATTAGAACTTCTGGCTATGCAAAATGATTTGGGCCACACAAACATTAGTTCAGCCCTCACAAGGAAGGAAAGATACAAGGAACGTTCATGAAAGAACCACAATTTTCACAGGAATTAAGGATTTTACACATTTGAAAACCTTGCAGAGACATCTTCAACTTTATAAATTGAGAGATTGATAGCTTCTGATTGAACTTCTACCCACTAACACAAGATAAATTCCTTCTTAAAAGTGCAAGATAATATTTAAGCTCATTTTGTGTATGATAGCTGTTCCCATTCAAATTTTACACCATATTTATTTGCACGAGTTCTATCATACACTGTCTCATATGAACATACCTCTATCAATTCATCTCTCTGTCGAAGGCCCTCTTTAAGTTCATCCAGCTTATGCTGTAGAACGCTGCACGTGTGTTTCTGTCTTTCCAATTCCTATATTAAATAAATTCATGATTTATTCTAATTTATTTTGGGTTTGACACTTATTTTCACTACAAAGTTTTAAAGAGTTAGTAATAGCACTTAACATAACATTACCTAAGAAATTACTACAACAATTTGAGAAATTCTACCTACCAAGTGGCTAAAAACTACAGAATCAGTGTTTTAGGTAAGTTCTCCAGATACTTACTATACAGAAGATTTTGTTTAATAAAATCTAGAGTGGAGGTAAAAGATGCCATAAAGGTTCAAGCACAATATTAACGAGAAAAGCTCAGATACTGAATTTATCTAAATATTGCTGGAAAAAGCTGCCACACAGATCTTCCCTTTCCAAGAAAGTGGGACTGAACAGGTCCCATTTGATTAAAATGCATATTTTATCATTAGTGTACTGCATTAATTAAATGCAATTAATTTGCATTTAATTGGGGTGGGGGCTTTGGGATGTGTTTTGGGGTTTGTTTGGGGTTTTTTGGGGGGGTGGTTGGTTTGTTGGTTTGTTTCAGGGTGTGTGTGGTTTTTTTAATTTAAAAAAACAAAACACAATACGCAAAACATCTTTGGCCACTGAGATAGACAGACTTTTCTACTAATCCAAAAGTTTTCAACTGTTCTAAGGTAGTCCAGGCTTCTATGATTTATCTTTATAATCAGAAAAAGTCTTAAAAATCAGTACCTTTGACTTCTCTTCATTCTCCCTATAGAACTCTGCTATCTGTTCTTCTTTCTCCTCAATGACATCCTTCAGAGTATCCACTTGGTAAACCAAGTTGTTTTTCTCATTGTCTAGTTGAGCATTGGAAACCATAGCTTTCTTGTACTTCTCTTCAACTTCAGCTAGTGAATCCTATAGATAGTAGAAAGGCTTACATTAGTCTAACTTTTTGATGCATTGTTATAATGTTAAAATACCACCATAATGCTGAAGAGTGCTATCTGTTATACAGTAAAAGTACGCAACCATTTTTGTTTCTGAGTTATTATTCATGTCTTCTCTTTAGAAATACCAAGTCACAGTTCAATTTCCATTATTCAGGTTAAGTCATACACAGCAATAAAAAGTTATCATTACAGAAGTATGAAAATTACAAGATAATATTCCACTTGCATTTTCTACTCTGCTACCTTCACAACTTAACTCACAGGGATAAAGTAGTAATATCACAGCTTTATTGTATTTACAATGCATGCACAAGAATACACTTCAGAATGAGGCAACAAATCTGTCAGAACTCAATTACATGACTGAAAGAGGTCACAGAAATATCTCTACGAGTAGCTTTAACCTAATGCTCGTTATTTAAGTAGTGTTCTATACCTCAGATTCAAAGTCTTAAGGTAGTCACACTTTTTAAGTAATAATGATTCTGTTTAAGCAGACATTTTGTCTTTCTATTTCTTACTAAGATTTAAAAAAAAAATTGCATGTAAAGATTCACATGCTTGATTCTCTACCTGAAGGTGCACATATGCCTTGCTATATACCCTCTTATGGAATTCCCTCATGTTTACCAAAATTATTTTATCCTATTTTTTTCTCAGTACTGTAACAAATGTCAACTATCCAAATATTAGAACAACTATCACTCCAGACACTTTTAAACATGCAATGATTTCAATACGCATGCTTTTAAAAATACAAAAATGGAGTTTCAGAGAGTCCTAATTTTAGAATTGAAAAAGAACTATCAAGCCATTCCCTTTCCAAAGTAGATCTGTGCCCTACTACAAATCCCCTAGTATTTCATGTAATCTGTTCTTTGAAGGCATAGGTAGCATAACCTCCATGTTAAATTATTTGTATTATGACAGTAGAAATACTAGCACAGGAAGGGCACCAGGCTTGGGTTTTGTAGAAAACAGAACAGTAGGACTAAGATTAAAGGAGAGGGTGGTAACAATTTAAGTTTCCTAAGAAAACTTAAGAAACCCAACCCCCAAACCCTATTCCATGTTATAAATCCCCATTTTGAGAAAGCTGTCCTTAAAGTACATATTTTATCTTTTATAATTTTACCATGGTCACATGTATTTATAACTCTGTTCCATTCACTAAATTCTGGAATTTTGTGCTGGAGAAAAACAATATTTTAGAAACATGAGAAAAAATAACTTAAGACATATCCTGATAGACTACAGATCAGAAGAGACAAGACAGTAAGTATGTAAGAAAGGTACCATTATCATCTGGGAAGCAGTAAATAGCAAACAGCAAAGAAGATTCATGATAAGATACAAGAAAATGAAAAAATAAAGAACACATGTAAGTGCATTCAAGTAATTCTTAAGTTTTAGATTAAAACTAGAGAAAACATTTTTTGTGATGGTGTAAACATGACAAATCTTGTAAAGATTGGTAAGACAAAGTGTCAGAGACAGTAAACCTTCCAAAGACTTTCAAAGAATAATTCAATTTAGAGGAAAAAAGAAAATACTAGAATTAAAATGAATGCTATAGTCCTTTTATGGGGAGATACAAAATCTAATGAAAAGTACAACTAGAAAAAATTCTAATTTGATTGTTTCTGTGAGTGTGGTGAGTGGAGTCAAGTAGTAATTTAGGTTGGCAGAGATCTCTGGATGACATCTGGTCCAATCTCCTAAATAAACAGGGCCACCCAAGATCAGGCTGCTCACAGCTCATCTCCAGTTCATTTTAAGTATCTCCAGGGATGTAGACTGCAGAACCTGGCTGGACGACCTGTTCCAGTGTTTGACAGCCTTCCTTGAGAAAAGTTTTTTTCTTGAGGTCTAATTGGAATTTCTGCCCTTACAATGCAACTTTTGACTGTTGCATCTTGCCCTGTCACTGTGCACCTCTGAAAGGAGTCTGCCCTGTCTTCTCTACGCCCTCCTATTAGGCAGCTGAAAACAGCAATGATACTGCCACACACACCCCCAAGACTTGCCAAATCCAGTTGTTTCAGCCTCTTATTGTATGCCATGTGCTCCAGGACTCGAGTCTTAAAGAAGAGACTAGGTCAGGGTTTAGAAGATTGGATTAAAGCGTCATTAATCAACAAGTTAATGGGGGAAGAAAAATCTGCAGTTATGGAAGAAGAATAAACTGATTTTGAAACAGAAGGGTGAGAATTGTTTCCCCAGAAAGAAACCAAGCCATGCCTAAGAGTCTCCAACCAGTTAAAAATACTGGAACATTGCTAAAGCTTCTTCGGAACTGTTCATTCTTTTCGAGTCAAGTATTATTACACATGTTCCCTATGGTTCAAGAATTCCATGTAGTTTCAGTAATCTTCCAGTTTGGTGAGAAATAATATGGATTTGGAAGAATTTCTGAAACGCTTGAATGAGGCAGTGGGATGCCTAAGGATGAAGCAGCGGGAATAGGCTGGAATGAAAGTGGATAACAAGGCTCTGCTCATAACCTAAAGCTATGAAGAAATGCTACCCACAATTCTATCAGTGAAGCCAAAGGGCTACACAAATCAGCCTGCTTGGCTAGAACAGGATGATTAAACCCAGCAGGCATCAAAAGAGTGCTCTGTTAACTGCATAAACGAAAAATTTTGAGAAAAGAAAAAGGATTCCTTTCTAGTTGATGCAAGGAAATATAGAAAGAAGCAACAAAACTGAGAAAGGGAATATAGAAAGAATCAACTCAAACTGAGACATGAAAAGATTTGAAGACCTAACTAAATCAGAACTATCCACATCAGAGTTTTTACCTGGCTACAAATCTGCAGAATAAACCACACTTAGCAGCATGAGGGATGGGCAACCACAGAGATATGAAGGTAGTGTTGTTACAAATCACTGTTACTCAACCACTGAAAAAACACTTAAAAGAAGTGTAAAAGCAGGTATCCTAGTAACTCTTGGATAGTAAACTAGTTACTCTAGTAACTCTTTGGACATGAGGAAAAATTTCTTTACTGAAAGAGTGGTTAAACATTGGAACAGGCTGCCCAGGGAAGTGGTTGAGTCACCATCCCTGGAAGTATTTAAAAGATGTGTAGATGAGGTGCTTAGGGACATGGTTTAGTGGGCATGGTGGTGTTGGGTTGACGGTTGGACTCGATCTTAGAGGTCTTTTCAACCTTAATGATTCTATGATTCTTCTAACATACACAAGACAAAACTACTAAAGCAGAAGAAAAAGGCAATACCTTCCTAATCAGAAAGAAGGATTCCTGAAAGAATCTCTATGGAAAGCAAATTAACTTAGGAACATATTATTCAGTATTAACAATAGCATAAAATGCAATTCAATTTTGTAAGCCAAGCATAGACCAAGGTCTTACTATCGCACACCTGTGCTTTTTGGTAACTGTAATGGATTACAATAAATAATAGCGCATTAGTAATGATTCAGAACAGTAGTCATGAGATGCTAGCAAACATGCAGAAGTGTAAGAGTTAGATGCATTCTGAAAATATGAAGCAATCTCACATTTTATTCATATTTAGTACAATCATAGCTATGTCTAATGATCTTGTAATCTACTGCTCTTGAAGTCCTTTTAATATTCATATGGCAATATGATTAAAACAAGACATACTTCAACTGAGCATGTGGCTATCAGATTCAAAGTTACTTATCCTCTAAAGAAGAAATAATTTTTGCTACACTGAACAGCTCAAATTACATATTTTCTCTTTACTATACCATCTAATATATTGTTTAATCAAGGAAGCTGTTAAATACATCACTGTTACATGCTCTAGTACAAGCAGCATTCATTAAATTCAGTCTCTATATGGATATAAAACAAATATGGAAAGATCTCTACTTTCACATGGAATCATTCACAATTAGGTAACAGGAAAGAACAGAACAAATATCCTGAAAAAGATTTGTAAGCCACATCATTTGCTGTATTCAGTTTCCCTTCAACAGAAGAGGGGAAATAATCATACTTTAAGTTAACTGCAACTGTTAATGGTGTGAAAACTTACAAAAGGAAAGCATACATACTAATTTAAACAAGTCAAAATACAGACAAATCTTATTAACCTAATACTGAAAATACCAACCTATAATTTAGACAAAGATAATGGGAATGTAAACCATAAGCATAAAAAAAACTTTCATAATGGTGAAGGATTAAAACAAAATTAATCTTCTCCTGCAAGCAATGTGCCTGCCCAGATTAGTTTCAGCACGTCTTTCAAAATTCTTACTTTGGTTTTGCTTTATAAGATGCAGTATTTGCTGAAACTTGGAAGACTAATTCTCAATTTCTTAAGTTCCTTGTCATAACTATATCCTATTTCTTTCTTTCCCATTCAATACACAGTAATTATTTTGAATATCCATTTATTTGCTAATAAAGCTCTGAAAAATATAAATTGAACCTCTCATTATCTTACCAGAAAACACCTGCTAGAAATATGAAAGTTTAATACTATTTTAACATAAATCAAATAATGAACATATGATTTAAGTGTACATGAGAACGTATATCTTAATAATTTACTTGCATGACAAATTTAAGCTGATGCTCTCTATGCATTAAAAGTTAGATACATGCTTTAAAGAAATTTAAAAACTTGTTAGTAAAGCCTTATATAGTTAGTGGAACCAGTGGTATCTCCATTACCCAAAAATACCCATACAGAATGCATGCTTGGGAAGAGCCCTGATACCTTTAGTTCTTTAAGTCCCTGCATGTATCTCCCTTCTACATCGTGTATCTGGTCCTTAAGATCATAGATATCCTGCAGGACATAGGAATGAACCATTGCATAAGAAGTATGGGGAAATAATTTATAGTCAAAAAAGCATTATGAGGTTTACATGCATTTCTGTCAAATGCCAAAGCCTGCAATAATTCACAGAAATTATAATTAATTCCCAACAACTTGATGGAAATTAAGATTTTGTTTATAGCCCTGAATCCAAGCCATCTCAAATAGGACAGAATTGTTTCAAATTTGACATAAACAAAGTCTTATTTTAATATAAGCTAAACTGTTAGCACCATAAGTATTTATAAACACAAATACAGTTACCAAGATAAATACAGAAATCTTGTGTGATTAAAAATTACATCCTCATAACTTCTTCTTACTATTAAGAAACCAGAAGTTTTGTAGCAAAGAAAAATTCCTGCTAACCACAAATACAATTTTAAACTATCTCCAAATTCTGCAGTTTACCCGTAATTCACTGAGGGAGGCATCAGGATCCAACAAACTGCTCGTGTCTCCACTTCCTCTCCTAGAGGAGTTGCCACTCAGAGGAGTTGCACTTACTGAATTGCGAGATGATGGCTTAAAAGGGAAAAACATTGTATCAGGAATCATACTGTCATTTCTGGTATACTTGACATTACTCTTTATTAATTGCTTCACAGTCATAGAACACTTTTCTCTCTTGTTTTTACCACTTCTTAATATTAGCTTATAGGCAGTATTTTCCTTTGAATATTTTCCAGCACGACACAGGGCTTTGCATTTGGGGTTGTTCAGCCTGGAGAAGAGAAGGCTCCAGGGAAACCTTACTGGGGCCTTTCAATATATAAAGGAGACTTATAAGAAAGGCAGAGAGAGAGTTTTTACCAAGGCCTGTAGTAACAGGACAAGGGGCAACGGTTTTAGACTGAGAGGGTAGATTTAGATTTGACATAAGGAAGAAATTTTTTACAGTGAGGGTGGTGAGACACTGGAACAGGTTGCCCAGAGATGTGGTGGATGCCCCCTCCCTGGAAATGTTCAAGGTCAGGTTGGAGGGGGCTTTAAGCAACCTGATCTAGTGAAAGATGTCCCCACCCACGGCAGGGGGATTGGACTAGGTGATCTTTAAAGGTCCCTTCCAACTCAAAACATCCTGTGGTTCTCGGTGAAATGTTGGTTTCTCTTTGATGACTTATCAGTTATCATAACATCACAGTTTTGAGTCTTCTGTTCAGAAGACTTTCATAAGGAGGCTGTTAGTGCTGAAAAACTGGAGAAGTTTAAAATATTTCTAAAAATTATAATTTCTGCCACCCAGGATTCAGAAGAAAGCCTCCAGTGGAATCTAGCATATGCATTTTTATAGCCCTAGCCTCTTAAAATTCGACCTTTCCTGCTAAATATTTCTCACACAAAATAAATTCTATAAGAAACTAACACTTGCTAAAAGTAAAATAAAGAATAAAATTATTTATTTGGGAAATAAAAGACAAAGCATTAATTTTGTAGATAAAAAAATATGTCTAAAAATATCTCTTGGCAAGCTCTTAAAAATTACTAAAATACACTCTACTAAAAAACACACAATGTTTATACTTTTGGAACTATTTTAATATTTGTAAATGTATGACTAAACACTGACTTTCAATGATTTTTTAAATTAAAAACTCTTACCCTTGAAAATATTTCTGAATGTGATTTTTCACTCTTTTCTTCCAGCTGAAAGAGAAAAGGGAAAGTGATCACAATACACCTTTTGCAATGAGGGACTACTGAATCACCATTTTCTGTTCAAAGATACCAAGAAATATTTAAGAATGAAAAATGGAACAATGAAAAAAGAAATTCCAGAAGTTAGCACAGATAAAGACAAGAAAAAAAAATATTCAGCCTGAAAAAGTAGTTTTTACCTCAACTGCAAAATAAATGAATGCTTGTAAAACCAGAAACTTTTTAAAAAGTTTTTAAAAAGTCATTACCAATATTAAAGTACTGATCAACAAAACACATTTCACTACTTTTAATTTCAACAGGGTAGTGACTACAACACTTGGTGGCATAACAAACACGAAGCTTCATGCACGTGCACTTCAGACACACCAGTCAATATCCTAGTTATTAGAAAACACATTTGTTCCTTCAGTCTCTTCAGTGAAACCTGCAATTACATCAGGACAAAACCAATTCAGGTAAAAGCCCATAACTAAAGTGTACTAATTAACAGCAACCTACAAAATAATTTCAATTCATGTTTTATGTATTGAAGCCTAAGCAAAAGAACTACCACCCTGCTTCTTATCTAGGAAACTCTGATATTGCAAACTTATAATGCAGATTTCCATATTTTCTACATTTCTATGAATCAAAATAGGTGGAATTAAATGAAGACATTAACACATTGCCATACTTCCTAAAACAAGTATGATACATTAAGTATGGTATCTCAAATATCTGGCTTCTCCAGAGACACCTGGTTTTCTCCCAGCCCAGGGACTAGAGATTTGGAAGTCTATAATCACACTAGAAACAAATGCTACTTTGAGATCTTTCTTTTTTCCTTCTATTGTGGTTTCTACAAAAGCAACATTGTATTTCCATGGCAAATTCATCATCTCCAATGATGTACTGAAATTGTAAGTTGCAAATATTTGTCACCACTGTGATGGTAAAATGATGTTAAGAATCCAATTGATCTGAAGTATCCATTTAGAATAACTTAAATAAAAACATAGTTTTGGAATCTAATAATACATAATAATTATGATAAAAGCAATGGAGAAGGTAGCATAATTGCCAGTCTCAGCCTCCACATTTTCTTCTAGCAGAGCATTAATTTCAGAAAAGCAGGTTTATTAGAGAAGAAAAAAGCTAAAATTTAAACTGGAGAAATGATTGGTCTATGTCATACTTTGAGCATGTACAGACGATAAATACTGTGCATTATTACAATACAAGTTACATCGCACTATAAGATTAAGTCATCTAAATGCAGAATCATAGAAACAGTGGTTGTAAGGGTACTCTAGCAGTCACCTACTCCAGCCTCCCTTCCAAAGCAGAACTGCTGCCAACAGTCCAGGTTAGCTGTGGCTTTATCTAGCTAAGTCTCACCTTTGGAGAGGTTCTCCAGCCTTGCTGTAACCTGTCAAGAGTGCAACACTAACCACCTTCTGGAGCTTCTTGCAGTGGCTCATCCGAATCTCCTAAGCTGCAGCGTGAGGCTGCTGCCCCTTGTTGCACTGCTTGGCACGGGTGTGAAGAGTTCGGCTCTTACCTAATCAAGCAGTTGCAGGCTGCTGATCACCACGTAGCATCCCCTTTGCCCAACTAAACAAGCCCCGTTCTCTCAACCTCTCCTCCTACTACATGTGCTAACACTGTTATTTCAAAGACATGCCTAAGAACAGAAATTTCCCTACTTTTTCCACTATTAAACGCAAGTTTTGACTGCAAGTAACAACAGCTTCTAGAACTTATAGCAGCAATGAAGAGAAGGCAGCTAGGTTTCTTGTAAACAATGCTCAGACTAAAGGGATGCACAAGAAAAGCGTCATAATTTTCCTGTAACGTGCTCTGTTGACTTGGGATTCAGTGTAAGAGCATAGCCAACAATGAGTGCTCCAATAATGGATCTTGACAAAATCTCGTCCGGGATGAATGAACACTAAAAATGCACTAATAAGGGCACAGTTCTAAGTCTTTTTTTTTTTCCCCACTAAACCAAGTAGTAGTATTCCAGTACACAAGATCACCTAGACATTGTTAATTCCCACAAGAAAAAACCCAACATTTCACACTGAAGAGATGCTTAAGCTTATCACACACAAAAAAAGCAAAGTGTTAACACTTGTCACATGCTTCTAGCAACAGGAAAAATCCCCTACAAAAAATAACAGCGAATAGGTTTGAGGGATTGGGGTTGAATAACTCTGAACGCTTTTACAGTATTTACTCTTTCAGAGTATGAAGAGAAAATCCATAGTTAGTAAGTTTGCTGTATTCACCACAGTATAACAAGAAGCATTACACTCACACTATTCAAACCTTGGACATCGTCTGCATCGGAAACAATGCTTCCCCTGCGGTTGGAACGACTAAAATAGTCAGCAGCAGTTTCACTTTGATCAGAAAAATCAGAGGACTTCAAAAGATAAGGAGAAGGGTAAAAGAATTGAAGATGATACCACAGAATGAACAGAAGTTTATTTTAAAAAAACAAACAGGAAATCCTAACTTAAATCTCCATTATTGCAATTTATTCTAGCTTTTCCAACAGTTTAACAATTGGAAAATCTTAATTACTCTTTTAGATTTTTGCTATTTTAAATGTGTCTACATGAACAAAATGTGTGCCACACTGATATGAATACTTTAGTCAGCATATGCATTGTTCTTAAACACTCTCTTCACATGTTTATTATTCTTATAGTTTACAGTATCTAAAACTAAAAGCAATGAACATTTATTATTGATTCATTTTCCTCATTTGGAGTAATATAAAAAATAGAGATACAAGAGGGCTTAGTACCAATATAGTGCCAAACAGTTACAAAAATTACCTTTTTTTAAAAAAGGTTTGTAGATCATAAAACCAGATTATATAATCATAAGTTGGGAAATAAAAGTTATTTTTCTCTACAAATGACATCTTTTCTTCAAATCAACACAATCCCAACACTACTAATTATGAATATGATCTGGGCCTCCTCTCATTCAAAACTTTAAGAGGCCTTAAAATAGAAGACAAGCCTACTCCCCAAAGCTATATGTCAGACAGGCACCTAAAAAGGTGAAGAAAAAATGTTATTCTACACATGACTGCTAAAAAAGGCAACATATATCTAACCACATTAGTGTCATTACAATGCCGTGGGAATTCAAGTGAAATATTTAACTGAGAAAAATGCACGTTAAACATAGTATTTAATGAGAAGAGTAGGTTTATCGAGTGTTGCATTGATAACATTCCACTTCAAAAGGCAGAAATTTACTGTGAATATTATATTTAGTTTAAAAAGTTATTATATGAAAGAAAAATCTTTAAATGAACAGTTTCAAAATATATTGTCCTTATCCCATTTTCACCATTGTAAAAAATAATTCTTAATTTCTTTGTACTTGAGGTACATGAGTGATGTAGCCTCATCTTATTCTGATCAAAAGATAGTGAGATTTTTTTATGCAAACATGACCAGTTACATATAAAACAGTTTGCTGATGAACACCTGTCTCAGATGATGCGTGCTTACAACTACAGAATTTGTATTTTTTGTCACTGCTTGGTTATGTTCTGACAAAGAGTTTTCCAGCTATATCTATATTTTAAATAATACCTTTATTTTTTTAAAAATAACGAAGTAAATAAATTTTCACAAAGTTGGCTAAACTTTCTTATTTCACTTGCATTTCAAAGTATAAAGATGCTGAACAGAATTCTGCTTATATAAATTACACTTACAGCAAAAGAACAAACAACTCAAGGGCTACAATCGATCTATGACAACACTGTGCTCTTTTCATTCAAAACCAACTTATCTTTGCTGTTGTGAAGTCCACATATCTGAAACCTTACTGTTCCTCCTTCTATACCTTTTGCATTTCTAATATCTTTAACAGGCTTATCAAAACCGATACAGTTTGAGATGGAGATGCACCATGCAGTTTTTCACCAGTGTTTTCTACTGTTTCCATCTTCTCTCCCACTTTCTCCTTTGATTTCCAGTGACTACTGAGCTGACTTCCAATGCACTACCCAGAGTGAAATCAAAATATTAACCATAGAAACAGTAGAAAGTGAAAGTTAATTTATGAAAAAGATTTTTACGTCATCTGCCTAAAACCCTTTTCAGAATTATTTTATTAAACAAATACTTTGAACTCATTCACCAGTGTGAGTGAATGGTACCTTGGACCCTGGCATTATTGGTATCACATATATACACTGAGATCTGATATATGTAATCCTATATACGTATAAAGTATATACTTTTAAGAAATGTATCTTTAAGAGGAACTGAGAAGACAAGTAGTATTTTCACAGCTCAAGAGACTTTAGGGATGGATGTTAATACCTCTTAGGTTTTGAAACGTCATAAAGCAACAGCAAAATCCCCTTTTTCCTACACCCTCAAAAATTCACTCTGACATCTTTTGTAGCTAAAAACATCCAGTCCCTGACAAATCTGTTTTTATTTGTTTAGTCTCTAACATTGTTAATAATATGTGAAAAATGAAAACAGGACAGAACATTTCAATTTAACCTATACCAGAACACTGATCTACTTTTCTGTGTAGCATGACAAATGAGCAGCTCTACCAATGAAACTAAGACAGTTGTTCTGCGGCAGAAAAAGGGTAGAACTGTTTAAAATCACTTTGTAGCACGAAAAGCCATCTTTGGAATGACCCTTTTAACACAATACAGATCCAGGAACAAATTTCTCTCAGTTTTGAATACTGGTCACCGTAAAAATGAGCTAGCTACTTCTTACTGCATGATATAACAAAGTTTGCATTAGTCCTCTTCCCGAAAAGAAAGACTTTTTCAGACGTGTTGTAGTAACAGTTTCATGTTACTGCCATGTAACTGTGACATAAGGTGGTAACTCCAACAACATAGTATACTCCAGTTTCCAATTGCTTCCAATGATATACATTACAAACACTTAAAAGATGTTTAGAAAAGCAAATTCCTTATTGCTTCTACACTTTACTGTCTTCCTGCTAAAACTTTACAACTTGCTAAAAATCACATCTCTGACAAATTACTTTTTTTTTTAATGCAGAATTGAAAAATCAAGTCTGTGTGTTGGTCAGTAAAATGATCCCCAGTGTAAATACTCATAATTATTGTGCGTTAGTATCAAAGCATTCAGCAAATCATGCAAGAGGAATGCTCACCACGGGACTACTTCGAACTGAGCTTGCTCTTGAAGAATAACTGTATTCAGACGGCTAAAGAAAAGTTATGAAGGAAATTTTCACATTTTTGTCTCCAGAAAACAAAGATAATGAAAGAAACAACCAAAAGCCTATTACACTTACAGTGCGAGAACTATACGAGCTATGCAATCCATCACCACACAAAGATGCCTGAGAAAGAGGGAATGAAGTGTCATTTATATTCAGTCTCAGAAATAATTATGCCACACTTACACACTGCAATTCTTACACACTGTACTCTATCTTACCCCATCTATGCATTTTCCAGTTAACATCATACTTTCTGAAAGAATGAACAATTTTTAAAAATTTCCAGCAGCATTTCCTCCTACTATTAGGGTTGTCTCTTTCCAAATATAAATCTAAGAGTTTCCTTGAAAAATAGCCAAATAGTTTTAAAAAAACCCTATCAAATCTTAACTATTTTCAGAAGAAAATTAAATTAAATATTTAAATTGCAATTTGGTTTTCACTGTTCTGAAGCCTTCACAAGTTTTAATCCACCCTGGGAACTGAAGCTATATTGTATACTTGTCAGTTTTACTTTGTGCTCACCCACACAGGTTTTCCTGAAAAGGAGAACGTGTTACAGTTGGACTCGATCTTAAAGGTCTTTTCCAACCTAAATGATTCCATGATTCTAAGGTGCAAGGCTGAAATCTATTTATGCAGTGGATAATAAAAGCAGCTCTGGGCAACACAGTAAAAAAAACAAACCACAGTCTCATGCTGCTTTCCCCCTACCTATAAGAGTTCTCTAGCAGAAATTAGAATTGTATGTATATTAGAATTATATGTAATAGCAGTTATAATGGTCTCGTTCTCTCACTAGATCTTCTAAAGTTTTCTTGAGACTATGCACAAAGCCAAAAAAGTAAGTTATCTGTTTGCAATCCAAGTGCAGAACAAGACCTCACTAACTACATAAAAATATTACGTAAGAATACTTGACAATTTACATACAGGGGTTTAGCATGACTCTAAATGGCAGTATAAGTTGGATTTCAACTGTTGTAGCAGCAAAGGGCATGAAGTTTCAGGCATGCATGTCACTTTTTAAAGACAACAACTTTTTGTAGAGCTTACCCATTCTTATGGCACTTCTAGCTACTTTTTATTTTGTAAAGATGCAGATTAGATTTTCATCCTATTACATTTTTGTATGACTATTACATTTACATACGGCATCTTATTTGAAAGTATTTAAAGTGTATTTACAACAAATTTCTGTAATCTCCTGACAACGATTTTTCATGTTCAAACACTTAGCTTAACTTCCTTAAATACTTTTTTTTAGTATTATACATGCAGTTGTTATTTAGTATGCTTGGATTAACTTGTTCTAACCCCAGCGTTCTTCAACATCATTGTTGTATTCATAAACTTTATGCTTGTCTGTAAAAAGATCAGTAAAACAGCAACTACTAAAATACTTTAAAGAGGCAATTTAACAATGTTAAAAACATTAAACTGAATGCCTCCACAAAATGACACACACAGGCTGCAGCTTTATTAAAAATATGAAAAAAAATGCACATGAAATACTATCAAGCCTCATGGCCATACAATACAAATTTAAGGCAACCATGCAAATGGTGCTTACGAACCAAACTGATACTTCGTATCAAACCAGTGTTTACAGAAGGAGACACCTATGAAGAAAAGTGTAATTTTATATTTCTGAAGGCCATTCAAACATCTAAAAGATAAGTAAGATATTACTTTACATTGTACTAACCCTGTAACTCCTAGTTGTTGCCACTGGATCACTGTATAGAGAAGATGACTGTAGTGTGAAGAACAGGAAAAGTCAGAAACTTTTTCTGCATACGTTAATTTTTTTACCTATTGCTCTGTATTCCCCAAGAGTTCTGAAAGATTGAAATACTAAATTTTACATCTATAATAGACAGGAACTTCAAGAAAGGTGTGGATAAACATTCCAAGAAAACCCATTATCTTTGAAATCATGATCTAAAACATTAAAGCAATCTAGTATTTTTATCAGAAGATTTGTAGAAGAGAATGATAAGAAATTAAGTAATTTTCAAAAGACACGTCAGTTTCCTCTAGCTACTTATTTAAACCTGACCATGACAGTAGCTGCAAGTACTGGAAGATACTACCCATCTCACAACAGACCACTGAGTTATCATTTATTTTACTGTAGAAGAAAGTAGTACATTAGCGCTAAACTTAAGACTTTTTGTTGTTGTTTTTTAACAACAGGACTTTGAAAAAGCAAGTGTCACAGCTGCTAGTTGTTTTCTTTATATCATACAGCAATCATGAAACAGAAGCTATTTTAAATTTAAAACCCCGCATATGCGGAACACAGTAACTTGCATGTTAACCATTCATTTTATAAAAGGCAACCCTTAAAAGCAAGAAATACAATTGTAACTAGTATTAGCTGTAATAACTTGCAGTGTTACAAAAGGAAAGAGAGAAAAGTTTGCTTTGTATAGCATAAGTAAGCAAAACCAAATATATGTATTTTATATACATTAAAAAATGAATATAGGAAGACGAGACAGACCCGAGTATGGTAGGAAGGAACTGGTTTACTATATCTAAGGCTGCTATAATTTCTTTGATCATAGTAAATTCCACTCTGTGGGGGGAAAAAAGAAAAGAGAAAACAAAGGTCACATCTGCAGATCTTGTAAATAAAAGTTCTATCTTGACATTGCCCAAATATTCCCAAGCTTAGAACTTGTACAGAACGCTGTAGAAATTTTCCCTACGGTTAACTCAAAATCCATGTAACTTTCTGAAGCAAGGAAAGCAGAAAAAAACCCAAACCTACTTATGTACTCTGTATATCAGCATTACCTGTATTTTAATGTCCTGCCCAACCAAAGGAGTAAATAATTTATTAGGGAGAAAAACCAAAACAAGAAAACCCTGAAAAGTTTATCTAAACCCTGACAAGTGCAGCATGAAATAAATGAAAAATATTTGACAAAACTTTCTAGTAATTAGTACAATGATTTGCTTGATCTTTTCTTCCATTAGATACCATCCTCAATCAGAGCATTTGGGGAGAGAAAAAGGACAGAAATTCCGAAGAGTTTAATAGGGGATGGATGTTTACGTGATCAGCATTAGTCTGTACCCTACCACTGTTCTTTACACCAAGTGCCCATGCTGAAAGCCTAGCAATTATACTTTGGCTTATTTCTGTTGTTTTTTGACACTTCCTACACAGATTACATATATGTCCGTATGTGAGGAAAAATGTGATATACACATATAAAGAAGGAAACGGAGATGCAGGTGTGGCAAAAAGTAGTGCTTTCAGAAAGTAGCACTTTCTATCTTAATAGGCCATAGGAGGCAGAAAGATTCATATTACTCATTTAAGAGCTGAGGGAACAGGAAAATAGCACCTCAAAAGCACACAGAGAAATGCTATAATACAAGTAATAAGTAAATATAAAAATTATTTCAGCCTTGTCTCAACACAGTGTCCACTGCTGCTCTAACTCCCCCAACCCTCGATGCAACTGCTATTTCATCAGTGCCAAAACCCTATGGAAAATTACATCAAAAATACAGCATTTCTTGGCACTATATTCACATGTTACACACTGAACTTTCTAGAACAGTTTTTGGAAGATCACAATAATCCACATGCCTTTCTCAACAGTTCATTGGGTTAGCGTCAAGGCTTATGGTAAATTCAATCTGCTTTACATCTACATTTAAAATATATCTAACTGATTGGGGACAAAGTGTAAATAATAGAACACATATCTCCATCCTGACGGAATAAACTTTAACGCAGAGAAGTGCCACTTTTAAATATTTCCAAGAGCCTTCCACAGGCCTCCAACAGAACATGATTTCTATTTAACTGATTCCATTCATGGGATTCCACTGCCATGAGCACAGTTTCAAACACAACTTCAGGTCAGAATTTGGTCAATGCTAGAGGTTTCTTTTTTCCTGAAAACTTATATGCATATGTCAGAAAGCTAATAAATTTATCCATAACTGTTTTAGTATGTAACTCTACACAGTTAGTATATTTATAATAAATATCATAGTAGAAAACTAACCAATAAATCTTTATGGGAATAAGCAGCTTTCTTCTTTGAACTATGAGATTCACTGTAAGCATGACTCTAAGAATAAAATTTAGAAAATTAATACCACTATATAACAGCATCTTCAATCTTAAAATATAAAGAAGTCAAACATAAGAATTTAAGATATTTATCACCTACAACGGAAACACCACAGAAAATTCTAATTACATGATAAGAATAATAGGCCATACTTCCATCGCCGAGTAAAAAGAGAACTGATAAGTGAAACTATAACCAACCTTATCTCTGATTAATACAGACTTGGCTTAAGCCATTTCACAAAAAAAAAAAAAGTAAAACCAATAAACAAACTAAAAAAGCTTAACATTACAGACTATTTTAAGCACTATGTTGTGGTTGCCTATCTGTAGCTAATTCAGATAACACTGCTGTTGAAACAAATTCAGCTTTGTAAGCTGCTTGCATGTTCCTTTTAGTGGTACTTGGTGCTTTTCTTTGCCTAAGGAGACAAACACAAATCTTACTTGGTGTAATACCAACGAGGATGTGATACACTCTACTATAATTTCATAACAATAAGAAGGAATTTTTTTTTAAGTAAAGGTATACAAACCATCTGCTTTTTCTCAGGACTGAAATAATTTTCCATTAGATTTAAGTTAAAGTTTCTATATGGAAATGGAGAATACAAATACATGTATACACACACTTTTTAAAAAAGTATGTCTTCCAAGTCTAATCTGTGTATGTCACTTCACTACAAAGTTTAGAAATAACATAAATACTAAAAAGTGCTTACTATAAGACAGCTGTCTGTAATATGCGACTTCATTAGATTTTCTCCCAAAGAAAGTTTATACATGCATTCTATGGAAAGCGTTAGAATTGTACTGCTATTCTAGGTCTGAAAGTATGATAGTACAAATTTATCTATTTTTTTAAATCAATAATATAAAGTAGCAAGTTAGTGTCATTACACCTTAAAGCACAAAAGCAGTCTTCACTCAAAGACATGCAAAGTGTTAACATACAGGGACCGAGTATCTTGTAGATCTATCCTTAGCACTGTCATACTGAAGTAAAAGAAAATGAAATTAAAATCATGAAGTAAAAAACAAGATATAAAAATTAGCTTAAATTAAGTCTAAAAAGACTTAAAAGGAAGTTACAAGAAAACATATTCTACTAATTATGAAAATTTATATATGAAGGAATGCTGTTTATCCAATCTAAAGGGCATTCTGAGGCCGGAACACTTTTTAATAGCAACTATTTTGCCCCCCCCCTCCCCCCCCCAGCATCCCAATTTCTGACAAGTGAGATAATTTTGGACAGCAGTAGGTTATATGAAATATTTCATGTGGTTTTGGTAATAGAATTTTAAATAATTAAGCAAAGTCTCATACAGTAGATTGTACTAAACTGAGACAGTATTTGTCAGGTTATGTGATAAAAGTCTCATCTCCACACAGGCAAAGGAGTCCAGAGGACCATCAGTCAGCCCCACCGTCGAGGTGTGAAACCCGTCACGACGTGGGGGCTCTCCAGGGCACCTTACAGACTGAGGGAGGTTACTGCCTACAGGGTATGGAAGACATTACGGGATGCAGGCGAACAGCCTCTTGGGATCAGGGGAGGAATCAAAGGTGGAGAAAGGGAGGGCTAATGGTGTTTTCAGAAGGAGCAAGTGCGTGAAAAAGGAGGAATAGTGGGACGAAAGGGCCACCTGTGTGTAAAGAGACTGCTGGTCTACCAGATTTGGCAACTCTTAACAACACTTATGTTTTCAAAAGCACTTATGTTTTCATTTACAGCTTTGTAATAATAGTTTAGCCAGTGTCCCCATGTTTCTTGTCACTCAACAATGGCAAAATTTGTGGAGTTTATAAATTTTTTTCTTTTTTTTTTTTTAACATAGCAATCTTAAGTTTTCAAAGCAAGCTTGTGTTTTTCCAGTTCATTTAAAATTTCACAGGTATAACTTAGCTATTCTGACTGTAGGTAATGCACAATCCAAAATGTTACTTAGTATCATCCTAAGCTTAAAAAAGAAAACAAAACAGAAATTGAAGATAGTTTGAGAACATTACATGATATACTAATAGCATGCTAGAGTATTACCCAGTGTAGTTTTCAACACAAGAACTACTGAGAGGATTACAAGACAAATAATTTCTTCTTGTCTATCGATATATCTGAAAATTCCTTCTAGAGATCAGATTAACACAAAAAAATTGTGGGTTTAGATTTTATATTTGTTTATAATATAGGCCAGGTTTAGTTCATATTATTTCACACTGTTTTCATATTATCTCAATAGTTTTAAATATATCCAATATTCATACTATATTAAAAATAATTTATTATTGATGTAATTTACAGACTATGGTACCTTTTTATGTTGCTAAAAGTATTACTGTACAGGACCCATAGGACACTGTACCAGTTTTAACCAACTTAACTGATTTTTTTTAAACAGTTTTTATCTTTAATTATTACCTACTGATAAGCAACCTTGCTATCAGAGAATGGAGACAGATCACTCAGATAATCACTACCATCACAACACTTAACTTATACCTTTGCTTAACTATTTACAGCTTAACAGTCTACTAACAAATATTTAAGTTGAATACCACAAAATATACAGAAATACCCATTTCTGAAAAAGTAAGATTTCTGTTTGTATTCCAACCTT
This sequence comes from Pygoscelis adeliae, assembly GCF_000699105.1. NCBI lineage: Eukaryota > Metazoa > Chordata > Aves > Sphenisciformes > Spheniscidae > Pygoscelis > Pygoscelis adeliae. The sequence continues at coordinate 664,746 of NW_008824549.1, read as the reverse complement.
GACTGTAGGACTAACATTGCAACATAATTGAGAAAAAAGGTTTCCTGCCATAACTTAGCAACATCTTTGTACCTATCAAGGTTGATGCACAACCTTTGCCACTTTATTTTACTTCTTTTTTGGGGACATTAGAAGAGAGACTGGAGAGACTGACCCCCCTCAAACTTGAAGTTATCTTCAAGACAGAACACTTAACACTTTCTCTGAGCCCTCAAACTTGCTATCACAAAGTGTTTGATTACATCAATCATTAGAGTAGTCCAATTAATAACATTTTCTATAAAGAAGCATGCTTTCATCAAACTACTGCTCTAGTAAGTAGACACAGAAAACATCATAATGTGAACACAAAGCATGCTCATTCCAGGCTACACACCACAAGATCTCTCCTTCTGGAGGTACTTGGTCTGCTCCTGTGAGATGCACTGACATCCAAAGAACTCTTAAGAATGAAATTGTAAAAAATATGTCAATATAAAAAATAATTTTAAAAAGCTCTAATAACTGTTAATCTTCACTGAAAGGCACAAAATAAGCGAGGCAGTCAAAGAAGTTCTGGGTAAGCCCCCCAAAGATGAGCTCAGTTATCTGCTGAGTTCAAGCCCTATTCTTTAGTCAAGGGTAAATTACTTAATCTCCATCTTAACATATTTTGTAGGTTAACCAAGGCAAGAGCAGATCTGAGCAAACCTGTACCAGCTCACAAGTTTGTAAGTGTTGCCACATAGCATATTGTACATGCTTTTTCTGTAAACCATTTACTGTTTGCAAAGTAGTCAACACTACCCTATTTAAACAATTTATTTGGTAAAAATATCTGTGTGATAAATTGCAGAAACGCTTACTTAACACCAGGACTTGCAAGACATTACACAAAACTCAGTTAATCAAAGATTACATTTAATAGCTGAAACCTCTCAGTAAGTGACAATCACTTTCTTTTTTTGAAGTCACACAAAGAAACAGCTTATTGCACCTTCCAAAATAAACAAAACTAACCCTTTTATTTTAGTAATTTGTCCCTCTCCTGGCTTATATATCCAGATCAATGACAAGCTGATTTCTAGACAGATCTACCAAAACCAGGAAAATGTTTACAAACCCTCAAATAAAACCATTCTTTAGCACCGTATATGACCTAAAGAGGATATAGGAGAGCCTATACAATAATACTCCTATTAGCAGTCTTTGGGATACCTTCCATCATTCAGGTAAGTCTTTGCCACTAATGAATAATTCATCCCCATATTCTCAAAGAAATAAAACCCTGCATCATACCAAACTCTTTCAAATTGTATCCTAAGGTACTACTACTTTTTCTTCCACAAATAAATATTATTGTGTTTCTACAATAAAGTGCAAGAAAAGACACAACAGTGAGCAGACTACCATCAGCATCAGTTCGGAATGAAAGCCCAAGTTACAAATCAGTATTACTCATCTTCAGTAAGTGGCATTGATTCAGGATGAGTCTGAGTAAGCAGTAGTATTTACTTTATTAAATAAAATTTGCCTGTTTGCAGAATTTCTGAGACAGGGAAAATGGGAAAGAGATTTCCCCTCCCCCATTAGACTTATCTAAACTAGACCAGTGCTTGATCACTAACAGCACCTTCACATCTGACGATGAGATTTGATGTGTAGTAGTAATCATAAAACAATTGACAACTTATGTAGAAATCTTATTCTACACTTCTACAACTTATGTAGAAATGTAGAATACTCTACCATTTCAAGACAAGCCAATTAATTCTTACTAGTTGCCAACATCTGAAGCTTAAGTGAATACAATTACTCAGCTTTTTAAAGAAATAAATCATATTAGACTGGAATAACACTAAAAGATGACACTTAAAACTTGTCATTAAATATATGTTATTCCAAGTAATTGATTGTTGAACTACATATATTTCCAAATAGTTTCCAAATGCCTACTCGATTATTTTCAGCAATGAAAATATACTGTAAATAAATATATGTAGTAGAGGAAAAAAAGCATGAGGTATTTATAGTAAAAACACAAAGAACTAAAATGTGACAATTGAGATTCCTTTTAAATGCAAAGATTGAAATACATAAAAATAAACTACCTTGTAACATTGATGGAAATAAAATACTAGATGAACTTTAACATTATATGTGACTTAAAATACTGACTCTAAACCTCCTAATACCTGGAAGACTTAAAGCATCATCTGCTCCCTAAGAAAGTGAAACCAAAACCCAAACTTTTTTTTAAAGGCCATGATGGAAAAGGAAACGTATATAGTTTGAACACAAACCAAATATGAATGTTGACTGGACCGGTGAGAATACCTGGCCCTCTCTGAATCTTCCTGAGAAAGAAGAAATGCAGAGTTATTGCATAGGAAAAAAAAAGATGACAAAGTAAAAGCAAGCAAAGGTGAGCAACATGCTGTTAGCACTTTTAATGCTATGTATTATTTTGAATAATCCATTGTGACAAGTGAACTCATTCAAGACAGAACTGTGATTTCACCTGATTTGGGTAAGTATGCCAACATACTACATTAGGAGATGTAAATAAGGAGTTTAATATAATTAATGATTAGTGTTCAGTAGTCAATCTTTCTTCTGATTACTGCTATTAATGCAGAAAAAAGTACAAGATTTTTAAAATTAAGATATTAAAGTAAAAATAAAAAATAAGAGCTCTACAAAATTACATTAGTAAGAAATTTACTATATAATTACTACAGTCAGATTGTGAACATTTTACAAAGTTATTTTAGCCCTAATAGATATGATCATTCTAAGTTTCCTCATGCATATTTCAGATTTTCTCCTCTATTATAGGAAAAAAGCTTCTTGAGCAAATTGATCAATTATAAGTTCTATAGGTAGTTCCACTCTACAATGACAGTGATAATAATAAACCCAACTTAGAAAATTTGGGGGAGGACAACTAGCTAAGGCACCTTAATATCTTTTGTTCTGTTGAAAGATCAGGGAATGTTCATTTTGGCTCACAAAGGAATACAGTGAGAAGCAGGACAAAAATACAACTAATTTAAAATTAAACATTAAAATGCTTCACGTGCCATAAGCTTCTCAAATTTTTAGTTACAGTAGGTAAGCATGTTAAGAATAGCTTAATTTTAAACAATCCCATTTGAAGGCTACAACAGGGCTCTAAAATTAGGAATTCTTCCTTAAACGACTCACTTTCTACAGTTTTCAATATGGCAAACTATTCTAAAGGTCATAAGCCAGTTACCTGTAGAGTTAAAAGCTCAGCCTCCAGATCATAGATGGATATCTAAAGTCTAAAGCTGGCTTTCGTACTGCTTATGGTCACATGGTTATTTTCTACATTATCAATGGATACACTAATTTAATATTATTTTGTGATTATTCAAGAGGCCTAGTTAATACTCTGCAAGAAAATTTCCCGGGGGGGGGGCCCCGGGGGGAAAGAGGTTCATTTCATAATGACATTTTAGTCTTCCTCTCTATAGTGTCTACTTTGAGGTTTAAAATAAGAACATTTATGCTATATAACTTTTCAACACATTATAGTCAAATCACTGCCAATTCTAAATATACTTTGTGCCTGTGGTCTAAATGGACAAATATCTGTTAATAATATTTGCAGCTTGCAAGCAGACAGTTTACTATTTATATAAGATTCCTCTTAATTGCAGGTATAACACCCCAGCTAATAATATGCTCCTATAATGCAAAACTTCAGCTTCTGATACAATTTTCTATACATTTCTGTAGGTAATTTACTTCGGGTAACAAGTCTCCTCCTGACATAAAATCAGAAAATAGAACGTCAGCGTTAAGTGTTCAGCATATTTAGGTCAAAGGACAAAGTAAGTACTCCAGTATAGACTGCAAACAGATAGCTATTGCTGGCAGCTATCAAGCTTGACTTCTAAGAATTTTAGTTAGATAAAGCACGTATTTCAAAGACAGAGGTTAGGTCTCCCGATTCAGGAAAGGAGTGCACATCTGCTCAGAAACCTCCTGCAGCAGATGTTCCTCTTACGAGTGCAAAAAGAAGGTAGCATTCAATTGGGTAGCATTAATTTCAAAGTGAGATTGCTCACAAATGCAATCTGTGTTCCACAGTTTGGAAACCCTTGCTCTCCAGCAAAAAAGCATTCAAATGTGCATTCCACCAAGACGCAACAGAAACTTCTGTTGTTCTTTATAAGTGACATAAGAACTAATATACATACAAACGTCAGCTAGGCAAAGAGACAATATAACGTCAGCACAACTTCTGCAAATAAAATTCTAATGACAGTTCTAGGATTTCTCAACAAAGTGCCAATTAACTGTCATGGTCGTTTTAACTATTTGAAATTATGGTTAGTCTCCGCATGTATTACTTAAATCTTCTTGATTCAAAACATTCACACAGTGAACACTTCCCTGAAAACATAAAAAGAAACTTACATCTCCCATGTGCCTTTAAGAGGTACATGAAATTTGTGAAAGGAACTCTTTAAAGAAACCACACTAAATTAGTATAAATTGAACAGCAGCTTTCTCAGATTGTAACTCAACTATCTCTACAACTTCCTACTTAGTGGATTTAATCTAAATAAATGAACAGTCAAATATTTTATCATTATTAATTGAAAGCGAGGGGCAAGGGGTAAAAAGATGCAAGTGATGCATGGGGTTTTTAGGAGGGTTGGGGTTTTTTTCTGTTTTTTTTTTAATCTTTTACAGTTAGTTTTTCCTAAGTCATTGAAGTGACTTAATCATCAATGAAAAGACAAGCATTTGCCATGTTACTCAGAAAACAAATAAATGCCAGTCTGCTAAGAAAAAAAAGTAAAAAATCCAAACCCCAGAAATTAACTGAAATAAAAACATTTACTATTGAAAAAAGATGTTTACCTAGATTGAAACTAATGTAATTTCATTTTAAATAGATTCACGACTAAGCCAGCACATGGTGGAAACAATAAACATTTCATTTTAAGAAAAGCATCTCATTTCATAGTTTTGTCTTTTGCTGCCATGAAGTACCCTGCATATCCACAGCCATATATAGTTTATATGTAATTGTTTTCAGTAATAAAACACTTTGAAATGACACACAGCAAACCATTAGTAAATTACTTCCTCCAAATCTTATGTTAGTTCTCTGAGTGGCAAAAACATGCACAACAGGTGGTTTTAGCCTACCATCCATTTCTGGATATGAGCCCATTTTCTATCATATGAATGCTGAGAAAACTACAGAAAGTAAAAAAAAAAAACCAAACCATTTACAATATAGATTAGTCACCACACAGACTGGATTCCTAAATCAAAAATTTGGAAAAATCTAACTTAATTGCCATGTAATCATCAGTATAATATCAGATACCTACAGCAGTTAGAAAACTGAAGGTATAGAATAATGAGAACCATATAAAATTGAGGCAAAAACATGTTTTCTAAGTTGTACTTATTACCACAGAAAAAACCCAAGTGTCAGCATTTACATGGATTTGAATGTAATGCTGATAAATAATAAATTCTCAATTTTTTGCATGCTATGTCAAAATCTGAATCAAATCTAATAACCATGAAATAATCAGACTGCTGAGAAACTAGTTCCTAGGTTTCCCCCCCCCCCAAGAAATTAACTTTTTTTTTTTTTTTTTTAGGAGAAATGTGTGGAGCAACACACAACCGTATGTCTAAATATTATCCCGATTCTATTAATTTTTTTTAAATAAAGACTCTGACAACAGGTATTTATTGTGAACACTTTCTGTATAATCCGTATGGGAAGAAATTGACTGAAAACTGCATGTGCAAAGTCACATATCCAAATTATCCAATTACTAATTATATTATAAATACATTAAAAATAGAGCAAAATAATTCTCTCTACTTTTTCCATAGTTGTTTATTCTATACATTAGGCAGTGTACATTTTGGGTACAGTCATGTTTATTATTTATGCTGTGCTGCCAGTTATCCATATTTACACGGACCTTTTGCACAGCAACAACAAGCAAAGAAACTGCCACATATGTTAAGTAATCATTCTTATAAAAGCAAAAGTCACCAGCTAACTCAGCCACAAGTCTAGGAATTCAAATCTTCAATTCAAGATAATATTAAACTTCACATTAGAATTTGAAAACTTCCTCTCTATGCAAAATTATTTATGCAAGCCTGAGTTCTGGACACTGTCATCATGTTCTCTCTTCCGCTCATTTAAAATCAAATAAGCAGTAATAAGAAAGCCTCAGCCCTTTAAATATCTAAAGATAAACTTTTAGATTAATCTTTCTCCAATTTTGACTGCTAGGATTGAATTTACTGCATTTGTTAAAGGTAAAACATCCAAGCATCTAATTTTGCCTGTAAAGCTAGACTTTGAAATCACATTTAAAATGTTATATTTTTCATTTGAAATTAAGAGTGCTAATACCCTATTTTGTATAGCAGATTTTTTCCACAATGTGAGTGTAACTATTAAGGAAGTTCAAAATTAATGTTCAGATTAGTATTTTGTGAGGTGTTATCCACAGGTAAATACAAAGCAAATTATCCTTTTAGATCTATAACCTAAGGGGAAAGAGGAGGGTATGGGGGGGAGAGAAGCTAATGGTTGCCTGACACTGAAAATACTGGCACACAGCTGAATTACACTGAAGGACAAAGTCTGATGCAAGTAGAGAAATAAAATACATTAAGAATTTTAGTAAAGGTTTGCAATAATTCCTGATGATTTACACTACCTCTTTTTGCTGTCGCTCCAGCTCTCTCATACGTATATCTCTTGCTTCTGCTCGAGCTGCCCGTTTGGCTGCAAGCCTGGCTTCTGCCTACAAGCAAATTGAAAATACTGAAAGTTAAAACCACATTTTTTGTATAATGGTTTGAGTACTCTATTTAATTATGTCTTCACAAAAACACATTAAGATTCTAACATCACAATACATTAGTAAAGAAATCAGAGTTCTCAGAATGAAATTTCAGGAAGGATATACACTTAAGTCTTTACAGGTATCATTACTAGTCAAAAGAATTACATGTTGATAAAAACTGAGTTCAGAAATATTACTATCACTAAATCTAAAAAGTCATTTCTTGTGGACTTTAAATACTATGCATAGGCAAAGTCTTGTTAAACAGGCATGTGTGCAGCTGCAGAATCTCTGGCCACAGAAAGACATTAAAACAAAAAAGAAAGCATCAAAACAAAGATATTAAACTACTACTGTTCATGTCATATTTAAAGGCTCTGCTATCATTTGGAATTATTTAAAAAGCAAACATCACTTAGAAATCAAATTACTTTAAACAGCAATCAAAATCAAATCAATTATTGGACAAAATGTAAGAAAGAAATGTAAGGTTACAGTTCCTCAAGAACTAACCTAAACATTCACCATCACTTCAACTGCAAATAAGAGGTGAGGTATCCAAACCTGTTAGAGCCATACCAGTACAACTTATGCTGGTGGCTAAAATGGAAAGAAGTCATTTGGTTATATATTCTGGAAAGCAAATAGGAGCCATGAGGTATAGAAACAACAATTTTGCATGGAATTTATTCAGAGAAGTGATCAAGAATTGCGGGACAACCAGGGCATCAGGCCCAGCCAGCATGGGTTCATGGAAGGCAGGTCCTGCTTGACCAACCCGATCTCCTTCTATGACCAGGTGACCCGCCTAGTGGACAAGGGAAAGGCTGTGGATGTGGTCTACCTGGGCTTCAGTAAGGCCTTTGACACCGTCTCCCACAGCATTCTCCTGGAGAAGCTGGCGGCTCACGGCTTAGACAGGTGTACTCTGCGCTGGGTCAAAAACTGGCTGGACGGCCGGGCCCAGAGAGTTGTGGTGAATGGAGTTCAATCCAGTTGGCGGCCGGTCACGAGCGGGGTTCCCCAGGGCTCAGTATTGGGGCCAGTTCTGTTCAATATCTTTATCAATGATCTGGATGAGGGGATCGAGTGCCCCCTCAGTAAGTTTGCAGACGACACCAAGTTGGGCGGGAGTGTTGATCTGCTCGAGGGGTAGGAAGGCTCTGCAGAGGGACCTGGACAGGCTGGATCGATGGGCCAAGGCCAACTGTATGAGATTCAACAAGGCCAAGTGCCGGGTCCTGCACTTCAGCCACAACAACCCCATGCAGCGCTACAGGCTTGGGGAAGAGTGGCTGGAAAGCTGCCTGGCAGAAAAGGACCTGGGGGTGCTGGTCGACAGCCGGCTGAACATGAGCCGGCAGTGTGCCCAGGCGGCCAAGAAGCCCAACGGCATCCTGGCCTGTATCAGAAACAGTGTGGCCAGCAGGAGCAGGGAAGTGATCGTGCCCCTGTACTCGGCACTGGTGAGGCCGCACCTTGAATACTGTGTTCAGTTTTGGGCCCCTCACTACAAGAAGGATGTTGAGATGTTGGAGCGTGTCCAGAGAAGGGCAACGAGGCTGGTGAGGGGTCTGGAGAACAAGTCTTATGAGGAGCGGCTGAGGGAGCTGGGGTTGTTTAGCCTGGAGGAAAGGAGGCTGAGGGGAGACCTCATCGCTCTCTACAACCACCTGAAAGGAGGTTGTAGCAAGGGGGGGGTTGGTCTCTTCTCCCAAGTAACTGGTGAAAGGACGAGAGGAAATGGCCTCAAGTTGCGCCAGGGGAGGTTTAGATTGGATGTAAGGAAAAATTTCTTTACTGAAAGAGTAGTTAAACATTGGAACAGGCTGCCCAGGGAAGTGGTTGAGTCCCCATCCCTGGAAGTATTTAAAAGACGGATAGATGAGGCGCTTAGGGACATGGTTTAGTGGACACGGTGGTGTTGGGGTGACGGTTGGACTCGATGATCTTGGAGGTCTCTTCCAACGATAATGATTCTATATGATTCTATGATTCTAAGAAAGGAAATAGAGGACTACAGAAAAGATCTTTGTAACAAGAGACATTGGGTCGGAAAAAAACACAAGGAAGAGGCCCTCAAGACTTTGGATAGGAAAAAAAGGATTACTTAATAAAGGATTAAGTAATAAGTAAATCTGTAAATTTTTTGTATATGAACACACTCGTACTACTCCTTATCTTTTACCTCCTACTCTAAGGACAAATATGTGATTTTAAACCAAGTGCCAGATCTGCATTTCTTTGGTTATTAGCTCTGCTCTGAGTAACAAAACAAAGCCATCTGTTAACTGCTGAGTTCTGGAATTCTTCATTTCAAAACAGGTACCAAAAAGCATTATATGCAAAAATAGAAGTAATGTTTCCTTGCACCTGCATAAACAGCATTTCATTCTAGAACAATATGATGATGCTGTCTGATTTCAAGCAGTTAAGCTACCACCTTGAAACAGTACTCACTTTGATTAGGTTATTTTATTGCATATATTTAGTACATATATGGGTAGCAAGAGAACGTTCTCCTTCCATTACAGGCAACGTGGTCAGTTTCCTCATTTTCACCTAAAAACCAATGACTAAGAACTACTTACAGTCATTTAGAAAACAGTCTCTGCTTATTCCATTTTCTCTCTTTTTTTTTTTAATACATATTCTGCCACAATCTTCTGAAAACCTTTCAAACCATTTTATCTCAACTTCCAAGGACAACATTTAGTTCTTCAGTTAAATCCGAGAGATTTTTGGCAAGAAAGAAAGGAGAAAGGGAAAAAAACCCAGATTTTAATTCAAATGCCTTTGTAAAGATTGAGTCTGGAGTCTCTCCTTTCTGATGTGTTTTTTCTTAGTTTTTCACAGCAATGGTCAAGTTCTTCACCAAGATAAGAAGCATATAGTACGTAGAATTGATATGGTAGAAGCTTCCCCCCCACATTGAGCACAGAGAAGCATAACATCTGTCTCCACAGTGTAGACAGGCATCCTTCTCCTTCCCCTTGCTTGTAAGAAGGAATTCACTAGAAAGCAATAGTATTTTGATTTTAATTTCAATACCATAGAGAAGGCGATTCATTAATTAGATCAGATTCAGCACAAAAGCTTCATAAGGATAAAATATAGGTTATACTAAAAATATGTTATTCACCTCTGAAAAATGAATGCTTTTCATTGAAAAGTTAGAATTATTTTGTCATCATGGGCTACGATACGTATAACTCGGTTCTCTCTGTCAAGGGATATGCAGTGTTGGCAATCCTGCATTTTCCAGCGCAGGAGGCCCAGGCAAGGAAGGTTTTCCTTCTTCCACCAGATGGCAGCGGTGAGGGCGGCGGCTACCCCTGCCGAGGGACCCGGCTCCGTTTCCGCCACAGGGCATTTGACAGAACACCAGGACGCTCTGCCAGCTCCGGCAAAGCATCAGGATGAGCATTTTAAAACGTTCACCCTATTTCTTAATACACTACTACACACTACAAAGTTTATTTCAGCATGTCTTATTAAGTGGACATGCATTACGTCTCTCTTCTGTTGCTCATTTCTTCTGTATTCTCATTTCCATGCTTTTTACCCTGCTCATCTCCTTACTGTCTCATGGACCCAAAACAACACCATCACTCATGTGCCAAATGTATTTCTTATGCCTCCTCAGAAATATCTTCCTTCCACTTATTTCTGATGTGCCTACTCTTCCTCCAGTTGCCTACAAAGCAAAGACTATAAAGAAAATCTTAAGGTTTACATGACTTAAAGGTTAGGATTCTTTTTCTGATGTCTTATTCTTTTTCCATTTATAATACCGATTAGAAAATCTCTAGAATACCTCATCTCCTATAAAATATTCTTAACCACTATTAAAAACAGCAAAGAATTTTGCATACTAAAGTAGAAATTGGTGATTTAAAAATATTTAAGTGATCTCTTATTAAAACAAATTCAAAAATCATCTAGCATCTACGAAGACAGTCTCTGTATGAGGGTGGGATTCTTTGGGGTTTTGTTTGTTTTCTCAAGAAAAGCTGAAGTTGTATGCAGAGAAAAACATGTACTGAACTTTCAATAGATTCAATATACAAAGGCTATGTTAACTGTTTTTGAATTCATGATATAGCCTTCTAACATGTTAAAATACTGAACTCTTGGCTTTTTCTACCCTGGCAATTAAGTAACATGACATTTTTACGAAAGTAAGAACTGCTGTACTCTACCCAAAGTTTGAGCAACTACAGAGTGAATTTTAAATGCAAATGAATCTTTATTCTCTCCCATGAGGAAACACCTCTTAAGAGTTTCCAGGCTACCGCTGTACAATGAAAACAGTCATGAGAACAGTTCCTGAAAGAATACAGACACGATGCTACAAGGAGGAAATTAATAGTGATGCAATCATTGTCCATGAGCTCTAGTTCTTTGTCATCTAGAGTTATTCAGCCTTGAATGGAAGGTTTGCTGGAACAAGCACAGAAAGAAAGGATGTAAAAGGTAAATCCTGATTGTCCCTTCAAACTGCTGCTTATCAGGTTAAGGCTGGTGAGATGAGAACAGTCAGATTCTTCTTACTTTCTGGCATAACGTTCATTGTATCTGAGCTTGAACTGAAGTCAATGTGAGAACGCAGAAGTGACTGAAACCTCTGCTCTTGCATGTAAGGCAAGAGAAAGATGTCTCGAGTAATCATAAGAGATGCCTGGTGACAACAGGTTACTTCTGAATATTTAAAATCAACACAACAACTTGTCTGTAAATTACAAAGACAAGTGAAGCAGTGATGCAGACATCAGCTGAAGATACTCTGTGCACAAGACAGCTTTATAAGCAGAGAATCTCTACAACAAAGCCACAGGAAAAACAGATCTTGAGATCGTATCAGCTGTATCCAGTGTAGACTGTGAATATAACCCTGAGATTATGAACCTCAATTTTTATTTATTTAGTTACTTGTTAAACAAAAAGGATTCCCACATAAGAACCTAATCTGAACAGCAGCCTGAAGTCACACTAGACGATCCCTGTCTGTTATTTGGAAAGGCAGAACTTTCCACGAGACAGAACCAACTGTCTTCCACACCAGCAGGCTTATATTCTTTGTCAATCTGAGAAAGCTAACAGCTTCAGAATCCATTACAACAGCTAGAGAAGGAACCAGAAGGTGGTATAAAGGAACTCTTCATATTTTCAGGAGAGGGGCTTTTTTTTTTTTTTTAAATAAGAGACTAGCTGACTTCAAATTAACCTTACTATAATCGGATGACACTTGCCAATACTCCACTAAAATGTAGTTGGGTGCATTTACACTCAGAGTTCCTTTTCTCCTTGCAGGGAACACCTGGACAATATAACCTACCACCTGTTTCTACAGCTTTTGAAACAAACATGATAAACTGGTAATTCTCCCTGTTGTACCAAGGTAAGACTTCCAAACTGATCAACTGCAACCAATCTCACTTAAGACACTGAATAACATGGAGAATGCATTGCTTCCAGAGAAGGATGCATAGATCCCTGTCCCTGGAAACCTACATCACCTTTACTCTTCCTCAATTTCAATGAGCCTGGGGAATTCAATGCCAGGAAGGATCACATGCAACAGAATACAAGTAGGTCCTGAAGAAAGAGGTTTGGGTAACTCAGTTGTTCTTGGAATAAGGCAGTAATTCACTCAAATGTTGATGTTTTAGCATACTTGTGCCTTGTTTAGTGCAGAGACATTTCAGGAGAGCTTGTTTCAATGCAAACTCCCACAGCAAGGAAAAAGATATGAAAGAACTCTCTGCATAACAGTGGTAGTGCTACAAGAAGTGAAGGGGAGGAGATACAACCAGCAGAAGAAAAGTTTTCTGATGCAGAGGAAAGATGGAAAAAATGAAAGAAATCTCACAAGGAAGAAGTAGTTTGACATAGCCCCTCAGATCCTGTAATAGTGCCCTTGTCTTCCATTAAATATTTTCATATAAGATGACACATCAGATTCAACCAGTGCAAAAAAATTACTATATAGAAATTAATTTATTGGATCAGTACCAAAGAATTCTTTACGCAAAATTTCCTAGAAAGCAGATGTTTATTGGTACCAAAAGGAAGATGCCACTTTTTTTTGACACGTCCCATAGAACAAGGAAATCTCAGTTTTGTCAAATTAGAGTGGTGAGAAAGAATAAGATTAGTGCTTTCTGAAATCTGAACTTTCGGAGGAAAAAAAACCCTCAAGCTTCATATACTACGCTAGAAGTCTTTGCTAGTATTACAAACTCTGATAATTCCTAGTGCCATTTTGTGACTGCTCTGAATCCCAGAGCACTTCTATGCAGTTTTTTCCATGCAGATCATCCTGAGTGCCAGCCTTTTGTTTCAATGTATTCTGTTTACCATCTCTTGATACCTAGAACACCTTTTAGGAACGTTTTCCTCGCAACACATCTGACTTCTGGATTACGGGACTCAATTCAACTGTTGTAAGTAACATCTGCTAAAAAGGTAATTTCAGAAGAGGAAGTTGAAGAACAAAACATCCTTTGACAATAAAAATACAAGCAAGCCATGTTGCTGAGATAACGGCCGCAGAACAGTAAAGTAGACCTACTCTATATATTCACGCACTGAGAATTGGCATGCACTATGTCAGCATGGTAACTGAAAACTTTACCCCAGCCTCAAGTGATAAGGCATATGTATGGCACACTAAAATCAGATGTTCTTTAAAGACAACTTAGTTTTGTTAACTGGCCTCTGCTGTTATATCCTAAGAGATGCATTCTGTTCCTTTAAAGCAAAAGTTTTATTTAGAATAAGTTGGCTAATACTATGAATTACAGCTACCAATTCCATGACAACAGCTGCTATCTGACACGGGATCTAAGGGCCAGCTTATCCTACACAGACCTCTAGCTGTAAGACCTAGTATTAGTTTAATTTAGCATTAAGGGGGCAAAAAACCCTTCATTTTTGTTTAATTTACACTCATGCTCAAATTTTAATTGAGGGGGTTAGCAATGTAAGAGAACAAAGCCTCATAGTAATTTTAAGTAAGATAATACTTATTACACCTTGCTATTGAGACCTTTTTTTCTAGGCTAAGTTGCAAGCTGATGTTATTGTACTGGAACCACGTGGAGATACTCGAGAGGAATTTAAAGCCATATTCCTTCTCCTTTGTTAAGTGTTTTCCCCAAAAATGGGAGACAAAACTTGATGAATGAGACTGTACATGACCCAAAGTCCCACACAGAACGTATCTGGTAGGGTGAGAACTTCCATTAGATTTGCTGTGAACATAGCTTTCTTGAAAGTTACCAACTAAATGAAAAAATTATTTTTTTGCTAACAGAGCATTTCCTTTGCCTACAGTCTATGATGGCTACATTTGAAAATTCATACAGAAGCTGTGTTTTCAAAGACCTATCACCTACCGATTTTGTCTTACATATGCATATATGTATATACACTATACACATACAGGCAACAATTTACATTACAAGGCCAGTTAGAAACTGCATTTTGCACTCATTTATGTCAACTAGGGTGAGCAGCTTTGTAGATAGTGTATCTCAAAGCTTCTGTATCCACTTGTATACAAACAGTACTAAGGCTTTTGTTTCTAAGTCTCAGCATTTCCTCCCAGAAAAACTCAAGTCCAAATAGACATCTGTATATCCTTCCTATATCCAGTGGGACAAAATTGCCCTTTGTATCAACTTGTTAATTGCATTTTTAGCTGGTTACCTCCAGCTCTCTATTATTCAGGTGGTGACTCTTAAGAAAGTCCTGGTATAGTGTACATATTAGGCTTATTTTGACAGAAATGTAACTTTTCACATTTGAAATAGAATATATTACAAATACCTTTTAATAATGACTGTTACTCATTCAACATTAATACACTATACTTACAATCTTAAGAATACTACACACTGCAATGAGATAAATGTGGATTTTTTTTTAGTTTTAGACCTGAGATAGCAACTGGATTTCTTATTTATCTTTAGCTAAGCGTATAACTCCGTAGAAATATCTGCTCAGCTTAAGTGTCATCCTGTGAAGTTACATTAATTGTACAATTAATATATAATTGTGACAACATTTCAGTAAATGTTATTTTCTGATTGAAAATACTCTTAGTTTGTATTAATTGTCATATTTTTGGTTAATTACACTTTTCAAGGCACAGCTTAAAACAATTAACTGTTTCTGGATAATGAGATCACTTTCATCCTTATTTCTGAATTTAAGACAATTTGAAATTAACAAACCTCTCTGGCAATGCTACTCAGAGCTTCATCTTCTGCAGAAAACCTGTCTTTCACTGGAGTTCTCTTCCGTCCTGATCCAGGAGTTCCCATTTTTACTCTCTGGTTCTGTATTTGCAAAAACAGACAGGAAAAAGCTCAGTTTTCAGATCTGGAATTAAAAACAAACAAACGATCCACACCCCAAAAAGTAATAAATTTTCCAATTCTTTAGCTATGTAAATACTCAAGAAACCTACATGCCACTGGCACAAATTTATCCAGCAGTTGTATTTCTGGGAAAACTTTATCGCAAAATCTTGTGGCAGCTTTATAGAACGCCACTGCATCCTACAAGGTGCATACACAGCATTTTTCTACTGAACAGAACCCATCAGCTTACCTACAGCTTCAAAGTTATGCACAAATGTCAACTGCTTCTAGCTCAATGATGATACCTATATACCCTGTCACTTTTCACAACTCCTAAAAATCAGTATACATTTAATTTTATGGATGTGAAGAAAACCTACAGGCAACAATGGGTTCAAGAATTAAACTTACACGATCATTAGAGCTCTCTCCAAAACAGAAAAGATAGATTCAGCAGACACTTTTCAAAGCATCCAAGCAGGTAGATGGGACTTATTTACATTTTAATGCAGCTGATCTCATTCAGCTGCAACTGAACAAGAACTGCAGTCTTCTACTAAAGTAGAAGTTTTACTATAGTAGAAGTAAAGACATTTCTATACAAACAAACATTCTTTTGCCTAACAAGATTCCTAATTTGGGAAGTGAAGAGAGAAACATACTAGCATCATATACCCAGAATAATACATAAAGTAGCCTCTTAGTCTTCTTCCAGAAACCTGTTATCAATTGCAAGAATATAAAAATCACCACCAAACCAAAACATAACACATACAGCCACAGACAGCAAAACATTACTCAAAAAAAAAAAATCTAAATGAGTTTTTTCAAATATCGTAAAGAAACCCTACTTCCAAACATCCAGGTCCTTCCAAATGCCAGATCAGAATTTGGTGGCAGTCCAGCTATTTGATATAAAAGAGATAAGTGTCCCACACAGGGCTTGGGAAAATACCTTATTTAGAACAAAATTTTCTTCATGCAAATAGAAAAGGTCTAGAAGGGAACTACTATTGTCTATCGTTTTGAAACTGAACTGGTGCAAGAACTATCTTTCATACTGGGTCTAACCAGCAAACATTCAAGAATTCCTTACAGTTTAATGAAAGGGCGGGAAAAAATAAAAGAATGTGACAGGGGTATTTTTGTGCAAGCACAGTTTTTACTTTATTATTTTTATACAGCAATCACAAAGTCAAAATATATTGGGGTACTTTCTGGCACTCAAAGATATCAAGTAGCATCACAGCTCTTTTTTATTTTAGCTTCTACACTTCTTCCCCTCCCCATAACCTTATGCTGCTAGTCCTCTTTTCCTTGCAGGCAGGAAGTCTTTTATTCTGCTTTAAATTTTGCAAGTATTTTAGTATTCTTTATGTGCTTAGATGAGGGAAATAGAATATTTGCTGATGAGAGAAAAGACAAAGACTTGAAACTAGACATCCCCCTTCTTAAAAGCTCCTGCATAGGACAGATACAACAATTATGCAATATCTTATTCATTTCCAGTTGCTGTTCTGAGACCAAAGCTAAACATACTCAATACTGCAGGTGCGCAACAACTCCACTGTGTAAAAACCTTAAAGGAGAGCTTACAGTGTTTGTGGATGAGTAGTAGAGGAATAAAACCACAGTATCTGAAGGGGACAGAGAGGATGCAGTTCTATCGTCTAAGTAATGAACACACTCCTGATGGGGAAGAGTCAACATAAGCACCCCCCTGGACTCCATCCATTCCTCCACAGGCTCCTCATTCATTTTGCAGTGCAGAGCGTTTGGATAAAATACAGGCATTTGGACCAACACGCAGGACTCACCTGCCAGGGAGCGTCCACCTGTGTGTCATGGTTCAATTCAGTTGTTACTCCCCCACAACACTTTTTTTTGTTGTTGTTGTTTGTTTTGGCTTTAATTCTGGTGTTAGGTAGCAACACACTTTCAGGAAGAAACACAAGATTCCAGCCTCACTATTATCAGAGGTTGGGATGGGTCTTGGAAGTAGGACAGCAGAGCTCGAACTCAGGGTGAAAGGAGACTGAGGTAAGGCCTGGGACAAGTATTGCCACTGTTAATCCATTTGGTAAGAGTCTGTCTTTTCAGTGTGAAAAACAAGCAAACTTACATTTTGTACTCAGATTAATTTAGATATATACATGCAGAAAGCAGTTTGGAGATCTCTGTGGCAAAGGTTTAAGCTCAGAGCTACAGGTTGCTGCCCATATTCAGAAGAAATGTCCCCCAAAATCTGCATCTTTTTTCAGTAATTCGTATTGGCTGACTTCAGTTAAGAAAAGCAGATAGGGCCCAAAGTAGAAGTTGCATCAACACATAAAATACACCCCTACTACAGAAGGTTTTGACAAGGTTATATATTAGCAAAAAAAAAAGAAAAAGAAAAATCAAGAAATATTATTGTAATAAATCAGTTCATGTAAGCAACAGAACTCAAACCTGTCTACTAAAAAAGGTCACTAAGCATGAAATTAAATTATTTTGATTTGTATGTTAAGGGTTGTATTTCTTAACTAAATATTTACCACGTAAGAAAAAACTGCAAAATAACTGCACATACCATAGACTTGAACTGCATTTGTGGACATCCTTTAAATAACATACCCCTTCTAATAGGCAACTAACTTTGGTTTGTTAATACAGTAAGATTCTCTTAGCTGGCAGATCAATTTGGGGAATTGAATTTAATAGGTTCTATAGCTATTTTTAATATAGCTCTGTTCAGACTGACAAGAAGTACTAATGTATATACACAGAGTAATGAATTTAAAAAAAATAGATGCTGATGGTTTAAGCGCGCAAAAAGCACTTCATCTCAGTCTCACTGTAGCATAATTGTGCCAAAGTCACTGTGGAGGAAGGCAAGCGTGGCATTCCTTCCGGCCATCTGCCACACTTCTCACCTAGGATGAGCACAGAACTCTTGACTGAGCCCAACTCCCAAAAAAGAAGCAGGGACAGAAGATATACAGAGATGTTGCCTCTGCCTACAAGGAGGAGTTAGGAGAGCCAAAGCTCAGCTGAAGTCAAAACTAGCAAATGCTGATAAGGACAAAAAGAAAGGCTACTATAAGAACATTGGGAGCAAAAGAAAGACAAAACTGTAGAGCCATTGCTTAGTTACGCAGGGGACATAGTGGGGGGTGCTTGCAAGGCCCACCTTGGCAAAAAGGTCTGGATAATAACAAATGTGACAAAAGGAATTTGTGTGTTAATCAAAAATGCAAAATTGTCTGAGAGGATATTTGCCCAAAACTGTTCATGTTGAAGAGCAAGATGATCATCAGTTAGACTAAACAGTAACTAGAGAATGACAAAGAAGTGTTTGAAATAAAGGAGTCCTCTTGAAAAGGAGTATAAAAAAAATATGAAAAGCTGTACCAATGGGAGAGACCTCGGAGAGGAAGCAGCAGCAGTCAAAACCTGGTTTGACACTGCCAGAAGTCACCCCGCAGAGTGCATCATGGTATCTGTCCAGGCCAGACAGTGCAGCATCCCTCCTGGATTATGCAAGGGCCTGCACTCCAGCTAGCAGGTGGTTAGCACAGGGTGCAGCAAGGGAGGAGAACCCACACCTTTGGTGCATGAATGCAAGCTTGTGAGGTGCACTCACTGGCACGTGCATTAAGGCATTGCAGGGAACAGCACAGGTACACACACATCTAGAGCGCCCACGTCTCCCACAGGAATTATGTGCAAATAGAGTACCCTGGAGCTGAAGAACAGAGGGTAGTTAAACATTGGCCTAGAGAGGCTGTGAAAAGTCCAGCCCTGAAGATACTCAAAACTTGACTGGACAAGGTTCTAAAAAACCTGCTCTAATTGACCACACTTGGGCAAGGGGTAACCTCCAGAGGTTCCTTCCAAAATAAAAGATTATATGATTCTATAGTTATTGCTACCAGCTTCGAAACTAAACCCCAATATAAGCTTTCTTTAATAAGATGTTTTAATATTCCTTCAAGGGTCATGTCACAGTTTCTTCCATTCCATGCAACTTTTAATTGAGCTGATGTATGTCAGAGTATTTCATGTCTTGTTATACAGTTCAGTACTAAAGAGATCTAGTCCTATTGCTAATAGACTAATGAGTCTAATACTAAATGTATCATGATGTTACTTCTCAGAAAAATATTAGGTGCCATGTATTTCACATGCATCTCTCAGGTGCTTCACTTCCACAACTTCATAATTATGGGAACAATTATTTTGCTGCATGTTATAAAGAATTTAATATATGCTGTAACATTAGAATTTTCACAGAACTAAAGAGAACCCCCAAAAAAACCACAACCACACAAAGAACAGTTTGCTACACTGGCCTTCCTAAACTATAAAAGATAATAAAAGGAAAGTACAGTATAGTCTGCTGCATTTGCAGTTCAGAATTCCTGAGTCACATTTATTACATGTTTATTTCTTACTGTAGGCTAGGTAATACAACCTGTAACACAACTGATGAAGTGACATCCTGTTGTATTTCGTTCCAAAAAACTGAAGTGTCTTAAGTCCCCAAGCAGACCTGTGAGGAAATTCCTCAAGTTCCCTCCTTCACTTGTCTTCACTTCAGGCCTATATAAGCTTTATCTCTTCCCCAAGTCTTTGCTGTCTACTCTTCTTCCTATTACCTTCTGACTAAAGGTTCTCTTTGTTTCTTTTTCACTTCCTAGAAAAAACTGTGACTTGTCTTATGTAAAACAGAAGCTACACTACAGTTTAAAGCCCTATCACTCACCACCTTCAATGGCACCACCTGTTCTGATGCCTGGGTCTATGCCAGTGTATTTGGCATCACACACATGCAAGGCATACAGATACTACAGTGTGAACAGGCTATAAATAAACAGACTGAAACTCTCCTTTTCTCTTTCAAGACCACAAGATAATTAAAATTCACCTATGTAGGAACAATCTCTGTGTATTTGATCCACAAACAGAAGAGAGCAGCCCTGCTCTAGAACCACTGGCTGTTAGAACCAGCCTCCTAGTTTCCTAATTAATAGTGGAATATAAGCCAGCAGCACCTGCATTTCAAGTCCAAAGCCATAAACATAGCAGTTCATATCTTGAAAGAAATAAATTATTTTAATCCTGGGAAGGAGTTACACCTTTTGTCCATAATATCCAGGCAAAGTTTCTTGCAGTTGCAGTTGTCTGCTTGCAAAGTTAGTGTTTTTATCTGCTACGCATCTTTAAACATCTGAATTAAGTGGACCATAAAGGAGGTTCTACAGAATGCTGCAATAGCACTAACTGTCCCTGCTGCTGGGAATTGCTATCTTTGACATGTGATAAGACAAATAAACACTACTGGGAAGTTGTTCATTATAAAATTTCGTCTGAATGTAATTTCACAATATTAGAGTACATGAATACCTAGCTTTGTTACAGAATTTTATCTCTTAACAAACAAGACATAGCACTAAACATTTTCACAACAAAACCCAAAGATCTTATAGAATACATATAACTGAAATTGATCACACAGACTATTAATAAGTTGATTCAATTTAAATTAGTGGCCAAATTCCCTACTTTCATAAGAAGCCAGTGGGAGAAGGGAACATTAACACAGAGGAAGGCTGGAATGTCTTGAAATCAAACAGTCTAAAAACCTAAAATAAAGAATATGAATGAAGGTTACTTGGACAAATAATGTTAGAAACACATTAATAAATAGGGAGGATGAATGTAAGAAGCAGGAGAAAAAAGCCCATTCCTCAGCAGCTAACCAATCACAGGTTGCTGATAAAGCACAAACAGTAGTAACTCATTTTGAATTTTTGACAGTTCCACAAATGTTAAATATAGTAAAAAAATATACTTGTGAAATCTACTAGAGAGAGGTATTTGAAAAAGCTTTTGCTAACTAAAAAGAAAGATCTAAGAAGCAGGAGTGCTATGCAATGATGATGCAGCTGAAACTGAAAAATCTAAATATACCTTATAAGTTAACTGAACACTTGCTCTTTACTTCAACAAATGAATACTGCTGATGAGTGAAAGTATGGAAGCTACCATACCCACAATTAACACAAAGTTCTAAAAGTTAATGTGCTTGGAACAACAGTGGAAAACCCAACCCAGCAATTTTAAACTGTCTCATGAAACTGCAGCTCTAGCTACACAAAGCTACAAACAAGCCAGAGGTATTATTACTGCAAAACAGCAAAGTACCATTCATATTTGAGAAGGAGCAGAAAGAATCACATTGGAAATCACAATTTACTTGCTTAACCTTCAGTGCTTTGTCAAAGCAAACTCTAAAGCAGACACAGAAATAAATGGACATAGAATAAAAATACATTACTTTACTTGAGTTAAAATTATGCAAGACTAACATAAGAGTCTTCCCCAGAAGAATGCCCCTATACAAGGGCATGCTCTTTGGAATTAGTATGTCTGTCCATGGGCCCAGAAGCACCTAAGAAAGAAAAGGAGCTGCATGATCATAGGGTGACCATGACCCAACAAAGGAGTCTGTAGAGAGTGAGAGAAGGAAATAAACAGGGTTTTAATGCAAGTTTTAAGGACTCGTTTAGAATTTTCATTCAGAATAACCTTGTTCAGAAAAAGATTAACTGAAACTAGAGCCATCGCAAAAAAGAGCTGCCAATATGAGTAAAAGAGCCTAACAGTAAAGGGAAAAAGCAAAGACTGGGAAAAGCATATAATTACTGTCTGCCAAAAGATTAGAGTGCTTACCACTATGATAGAGGCAAAGTTATTCCAGTTCATGAATAGTGTTTCCATTTTAAAAAAAACTTTTCATCTCTAATCATGGCGCACTTCAGAAACCTTGGCACAAAGTTTCTGCTCTGAGCAGACAAGCTCGTGTCAGCTTCTTCAGAAAAAAGAGTTACTCTTTGGATAGTTGACAGTTAATCCAGTACAAGCTAACGACTGCACAATCTACCCCTTTAATGCAGCATATTTTAAAATGGCAAATAAACTGCAAATCTGAGAAATGCAACTTGTTATGAGTTCATGGTGTTTAGCAACAGAATGACAATTCCTTAGAGGGGGTTGAAATCCCTCAGTTTGTTGCTGTTATGAAGCTATAACTGAACAGAAAGTCACCAGTTAAGACAATCAAAAAGCCATTATGCAGTCTGCAAAAGTGTTGCCTGATGGAGCCATAAAGCATAACCATGCCTGGTTAGTGTTGGTAAACTTAGAGCAATGCAAGACAGTAACTGTACCAATGTACCCTACAGCCCTGTAGAACTGCCAGGCACCTCCAGACCCACCAAGCTGTCTTTGGTGACCTTCCCCAGTCTTTGCAAATTACCAAAATTCCAAGACAACATCATGCAGTGATGCAACTTCAAGCAGTGGCACTTATTTTATGAAGTACGAGTTCTCTGCCAGTCAGTTGCTAACAGCTGCACTGGGAGACACCATTACTCCACAAAATAAAACATTACACACAGGATGTCGTCATCAGTAACAAGAAGCATCTGTGAAGCTCTTATAATGTCACTCACCAGAGGATCTCTCAGAGCACAATGTAAAGCATATGTAGGTTTCAGAGCAGCAGTGTAACACAGTTGGACTTTTCTAGAATCAGTGCTACCATAAATGCTGAAGATCCAGGAACAAACTAAGAAATCAAACAAGATTTTAAAATGAGGAAATGACAGCACTATGAGCACCATAAAAAAGTTACGGGAATGCATAATAAAAAATAAAGTCACAAGAATCTTCCATAAGTGTTTATTCTAAAATGGAACAACCATCATTTTTTACACTGTCAGCTTTTTCAAAATTAGTATCCTTCCCATCATTTTGCAAAAGAATGATTCATTACTCATTAAAAAAAACCAAAACAAAACACTGCTACTATATTGAGGCTTCATTTTTTTAATGAGACAAACAGAGAGCCCCATGGTAACAACCCACGTTCAGTAACAAGCTGCAACTATTTAAGATATTTTTCCATTACCAATTTAATACACTCCTACACTCTTTTCTACTACTGCTACTGTTACAGTACAACGAAGAAAAGCTACTGAAGCAAGCAGGACAAATTCTCCTGGGTACCCTTTAGAGCTATCTCCACTGGCTGTTTCTTTGATCAGCTGACATCACTCCTGCTGACTAGCCCTCTGCTGTGGTAGCAGGCTGGTAGGCTTCGAAACACTTGTTCCCACCTGGCCCTTTGGGAGGTGCCCCTTAAACTCTTCCCTTGGAGCAGCTCTAACTCTGCATGCCTAATAGAAAAAAATATGAACTTTATCATCTTCACAAGCAGACAGCACTATTTACATGAACTATTTTCAAGGACATGTAATGCATAAACACAAACTGTCCACTACATACACTTACATGTTACCTAGCTTCCAGATATTCGAGATAAGAAATTTGGATTACTTTCTCAGAAAACATCTCTAATCATTTTTTGTAACACTACTAGACCGTACTGACCCATAACTATCACCACACGCCTTCACATCAGGATCTTACAAACACAAAAAACAACACAGTATCAAATCTGTTATTGATTTTTAATCCTCTGTTGTCATTATATACCAGAGGTATTCAACTATGACACCAATCTAGGTTTTTTGGGTATATGCACATGACAACTTGTGCACTACGTGGAAGTCCAGACCTCAACATACAGATCCCCACTACTTGGAGTCCAATTTAAACAGGACTTTCTAAAAGTTCACGAGTTAAAGTACTATGCCATCTTCTGAGACAATAAATGTCATTAAAAAAGAGAAAAAATAAGCTCCTTTGGAGTCAGTTCACAAGAAATACTGATGTTTAGGACAACAAGCTTACACCTGACACATTTCACACAACTGCCTTCTATTCACAAGTTCTCAGCTACCACCAGGAACTCAGTTCAGGTAAGACTGACTTCACACTCTAAGGTAAACATCTCCAAACCCAAGTAACACAGAACAATGGAAAAAGCATGTCTTGTACATCAAACTATTTTGTACTGCTAGAGCACCTTTCATCTGTTCTTACATCATCACCAAGCAATTAAAAACCAAGGAAGCAGATGTATATTAAGAAGATAACTGTTTCTGGGCCCCAATACATTTAATTACATCACTTTACAGTCAAGACACAATGAACTTTTAAAGCACTCACCTAACAAGCATTGACTTAATCTTACAGGAAATTTGTAACACCCCCCCCCCCCATCTCCAAAGATCTCCAACGCTAACATTGATACTTCAAAGGGATAAAACCGATCCTAGACCTTCCTCATGTAAAGCCAAAAATGTCTGTAACTCTCTCTAAAATGAGGTCGTCGCCGAGTAGATCATACGAATTCGACGTAGTACCACTTCATCTACAAAACGTTTTTATTATCAGTGAAATACATAACACTGCCCTTCAAAGTATCATGCTAGGATTCAAACTGGAAATCACTTAGAACACACAGAGCAGATCACAGCCCAGAGCTGTTTTCGGGCTCCTTCCAAACTCATGAATGTGCCCATCTCTTATCATCATCAACACTCTCTTTGTGATTATAGCAGCAGGGCATACCAAGAATAAATAAACGTGCTCTGAAACAAAATAAAAAGCCCCACTAAGCATCAGAAAGCCTGACTGAACCCTACCATAACTCTCTACCGAGGGGGCACGCCCTGCTGCTCTAGGAAACAGCGAAGCTGTGGTAATGTGCTTCAAGGAAGTGCGAGAAAGGCACTGGAATACACACAGCTGAGGTTTCAGGACATTTTCCTTTCTCTCTCTCTCCTCTTCCGCCCCCTCATTCCGCCGTTTCCACTCAGTACCGAGGCGTGACCGGCACCTTCCCGCGGGCCTGCGGGCCGGGGACGAGGGATCGAGCCCGGCGTGCGGGAGCAGCCCGCCGGAAGGGCTCGGGCGGTCCCGGC
>NW_008824549.1:631079-638140 GCF_000699105.1 Pygoscelis adeliae | reverse complement strand
CTGTGCGTCCTGCGCCCACCATTTTCAGCTGGCACGCCACGCGAGTCTTGCGGAAGATTTGCGTGGATGGGTGCCAGGCAGGGTTTATGGGTAAAAATCCTGTGCAAGCGTTTACGCCTTATCTTACATGCTGGCCCAAACGCCACTGGACTTCTGCACTATCAAATTTTAAATCTAGACAAGGAACAGACTCCCTACGTATCACATACAGAAAAGAAGGAAAAGACTACACCGTTAAATATGTTCCAATTTATACACAAAGAGCCAACTAATGTTCATGAAAGTATTGAGACTTTGCTGTGAAATAGACTTGGGATCAGTTCTGTAGTCATCTGCTTTTCAACACCTCTGTCAGTAAGTGCAGGGTGCAAGAACGTAGAGATGATCAGAGAGGTCTGGAGGAGATGGCATTTCATATGTTAGAAATCACATGAGAATGCAAAAGCACTGTTAAAATGACAAGCCTAGTGGTAGGACTCAAGAATGTTCACCAGAGCCCTTGGCAGAGGTCAAATGTTGTCTTACTAAAATAAGCTCAAGTGGGTGTGCATAAAGAAAAAGGAACATGCAAGTGAATTAAATCTATTACAGTAGACATAAAACAACTTCCTTGAGTTTCATTAGTATTTTATAATTTTCTGAGAAACCCTATACTGTCTCAATCTCTTTCCTCACTTGATCATACATCATAGCCTCACCATGCTTATTTTTAACATCACGTTAATTTGTGTAGTCATAGATGATGATCTCACCGCAGGGAGATGAAGTAGAAAATTTCTCTTGGAACATCAGTAGGAAAGACCAAAAAAAAAGTACTGGCTTAAAAACTACATTTTTATTTGAAGTTTGTTCTTGCAGAAGGACTCACCTGCTGATTTTCTGGGCTTTATGGAGAGTCTTCATTAAAAAAATCTCGGGTCATTTTGGTTTGGTCTAGCTGGTGGGAGAAGTCCTTCGTTCCCTCTTGAGTGCAGAGTTTGTGTGGAATCCTCTGAAATGTGGGATGTCCCAGGTTTTTGTGGGATGATTCTCTGTTAATATTTCGCTATATAAAGCGGAAAAATGTTTTCAATTGTTTGTACATTTTTCTCCGATGAAGTGTTGGTATTTGCATACGTTTAGTCTTTTGATATCATAGGCTGCACATTTTTCTTTAATGATGCAGCAAAACGCATGTCTCCTTGAGAGCAGACATGCATTTTTGTGGCTTGAAAGAGCAATTGTTTACTTGACTGAAAAGCAGTGCACAGTGCAGTGTATACACAGTGCAGTTACTACAGGCAGTGGTACAGGATGTCACAGTAGCAGTTCTTGAGTTCAGCACCATTAATGAGTAGTTAAACAGTGAAGTTATATACAGTTTCATTATAAACCTTCAATTAGAAGCCAGAAAATGAAGGTTATCTTTGAACTTTTGCTGTGAAATGGCTGCAGTTACAAAATACACAATTATTTATGAATCTGCTTTAAAAAAATTCTTACTGAAGCTACTATAAAGCTTGCTCTGTTAATAATGAGTTTCTGCTAAAAATAAATAAATGAATGAATGCAGTATCACTGTATCTGCCTTTGAATATATTTTTTCACTGTTGTCTTTTTATATGGTAGGTTGGTATGGATTCCTTGTCATATGTAATTGAACCTGCTGATTTACTCTCTCCTTCCCCTTTTCTCTGGAAATCTCTCAAACTGTTTTGCTCAGTTGAGGCATTCCATGGATGAAATCTTAGTTCTTTTTAGACCGATGGTCACCTAAGAAAGTATAGCTAGGGTGAATGTGCAAGTCAGTTGTATGGAACACCTTCAATAGTGTCAACTTCCTGTAGTCATTTATATACAACTTTTAAGAGATTTTGTCACTGAAATGACTTCTATGAGATAAAAATGTGTTTTCCTGTGTAATGTTTGCTATTTGTGCAGTTTTGAATATCTTCTTTTTTTTGTCTGTCTAATTTTGTCCCATTGCTAATCTTCCCATGAAGCTTTTGTTTCATGATTATTGCAGCTTCTGGTTAAGAATGTAATAGTGATGGCAGACATGTAGGATTATAGTCTAACTTAATCCCTGGTGTCATTCTATGTATTTTCCCTTCTGTGTCCTCCTGATTCCTCTCTCCCCCCCGCCCCCTTCCACTCTTACGAAACAAATAACTTCCAGCTATTAGTTTAACTGGTAGATTGGTTTCCTGATGGAGACCGATTAGTTTAACATAGCATTTTAAGAAGTTCTGACCACCTCCATCCGCTTATTTCTCTCCTTCCCATTTTGTCCCCTTCCTTTCCTATAGTTTACATCTCCTCAGTTCAAATACCACTGCTCAACAATTCATTTGGCACAATTGAACTTACATTTGTTTCCAGCTGTAGTAGATCCTCTTTTGGAGATTCCCACACTTGTTAGTAACTGCTTGTTCCTCCCCTCCCCACAAAAAGGGTGTTCCACTACTCTCTTGTGACAGGTGGAAAATCAACTTTGTGTGGTTATAGTGTAAAATAAGTGCAAACCCCTTTTGTAATGCAGGGAGCAACTTTTGCTTGTTTGTTAGTTTTGTTTTACAAAACAGTTACTGGATGTGCTTATAGGAGGCTTCTGCCAGGCCCTTTCAGTCCTGTCCTCCCCCACCTTTTGTTAGGAGTCTAATTTCTGCTTAAGATACATTTCTGTCATCAGATACACAGACACTAATATATATTAAATAAATGTTTTCCATCACAGCATTTATATGTTTTTTAAAAACTCAAGAGGAAAAGAAGATGCATTGCCTTCCTTGGATGACCTTTTGCATGTGATCTCTGCACCAATTTTTTAACTCAAAAGTTACTAGGACACAGAATATATCTACAAAATATAAGGTCTGGGGAACCACAGCAATCAGACAGTTTCTACTGTAAGTTAAATGTAAAAGTTACATAAACAGACACCGGGCAGTTTATAGTTCAGTTACTAGACTAGTAAAATATATTTTAAGTTAGTGGAAAACTAAATAGAGCAAAAGAATGAGTAATCCTGTGGCACAGTCAAAAGATCTTTAAAATGATTGAGTACCAGCTCTGTTGAAGCACTTGTCATTATTCAAAGTAATGTTGATTTTCAGTTACATTCAGAGCAATAAGCAAAGGGTTGCATGACTTAAATGTAAATGATGGGAAACAATTTAAGACTTTAAAGAGAATATTTGAAATAGTTATAAGGCAGAATGCATGCAGACTGTATGCTGAACATAATCACGAAATTATTTATTTAAATCTTTTGTAGAATTCATTGGAGTCCTGAGGGACTATTATCAGGCTTCCTCTGTAAGGTTTTTGCATACATATGACATTTACCAAGTAGTGGAAAAAAACAAGCGTGCAAAATTCCTGGCTGTTTGTTGTGGGGATATGCACGTTTCACAGCTGTTCTTGTAGGAGTTAATATAGACTAGAAGGTTTCTGGTAGTGCTAGGTAACTGCAGAATCAGTGAGATTTAGTTTTTCCCTTTACCTCATTTACATTTAGTAGTGCAAAAATCTGTAGGGCACAGTAGGAATTATACCTATATGATGCATTTTGATGGGGATTAGCACCCACAAGTATTTTCAGTGCACTCCAGCAGTAGAATTGCATGAGTAGTTCTGGTTCAGATCCATTGCATCCTCAGCAGGGAAAGGGTTAGCCTGTCTTTTGAATAGCTGTGAGTAGGGCTAACTGAAAAATTTATATTCCAGTGTTTTCCCAGAAATCTACATTTCCAAGTAAATGCAATCTCTTGTAGAAAACATCTGTTCTAACACAATTTGCTAATTGACTAAACAATTGAAAACAGAATGCTCCTGACTTTCTCGATACTTATTTTCACTGTTTCAGTCAGGTTTGGTTTTTGTTTGGTTTTTTTTAGTGTCTTTTAGAAATAAAGTAAGCACTAGAATATTGTGTTTTATATTTAGAATGTGTTTATAGGAAGATTTTTGTAACTGCTATAGATTAGTATTCATTTTTATACAGTAAAATTTTAAGCACTAGAGTGCTCTGAACAGCGTCCAAAGATCAGCTTGTTAAATAAGAAATAAGGGGAAGATACTGGCATTATTCCGATCAATCCCATTTAGATGTAGATAAATTATGAAATATCTTAACAAGGTTTGTGGGCTGAGAGTTTGTGAGAAACTTTTTTTTTTTAAGAAAGTGAAGCTATATTCTGAAAAAATTAATTTAAAAATTGAAGTTTTACTTCAAAATTTGAAGGTTTTTATATTATACATAGCAGTATATTTAATTTTCATATAGAGCTTTTTATTATTATTCCATTGTAAAAACAACTAGAGATCCAAGTATCGTCATCCTTGCAGACCTGATAGATGTACTTCTAAATGCCTTTACGTGCTGTTTGTTATATGTAAATACTGACAATTTCCTATGCTAAATATCATTCTTGAAAACTCAATCTGAAGTCACGATCTATTCTTTGTGTGTTATATATCCGCCAAAAAAAGATTGTGTAAATGCGAGTTGATTTTACTGATGATGCACAAGCCACGTAGGGGAAATCACCTCACTCTTACGTGGTTGCGCTGAGTTTGCAAAACTAACGAGCAGTGTCTATATTAAGCATAAGTGAGTAAACACATGGATCTTTTAGTATGTACTCATATGTTTTTCTTAGTCACTTTTCTGACGCCTGTTGTATTTTTTTATGTAGAAATATCATCAGAATGTAAAATTTAAATATGACTTTACAATACATTCAGATTTTATAACACACTGAAATTGAATGGGCATTTGCCAGAACTCTCCTATGCCTGATATCCCCACAACCCAAATTATCTTCACCTCCTACAGTGTTCCCACCAGGTGTGCTGAGGTGAACAAATTATTAATATAACTAAGACATATCTACTATGATTTTTTGTCTTCTTTAGAAAATATAATTAAAATACTCTTTTATTTTTGCTTCCTACCTGAAGGAACCACACTTCTACAATTCTCTTCAAAATCTCAAGTGCACAGATTCTCCATGTAACAAAAAGAGCTTTCACTGAGCCTTCATCTCATTTTCTCTAGCAACAAAGTTGACCCTATGCCTAATGCCTTTAAAAACCAACCAAATGGGATAACTGAAAGCCAAATTGAGAGATACGCTTTTTTCACATTGGTATTGAGCCTGTATGCTGCTGCTTGCTGCTTTAGTGCACTTCTCCTTCTCTGTTGGCGTATGTCTGACATTAATGTGCATCATTATTTGAAGGTGAAGGTGGGTGGTTCCTTCATAGAAGTACTGTTAAATTGGAGAAGCAAGAGGGCACTGAAATTTAAATTTTAAATGTCAGAATCTGTACTGCGCTTTACTTTAGAGGTGGTCAAATCTGTATATTGCTCATAGAAGCCAGTCAATGGTAACTCCATATCTTCTTTGTAGACTTAATCACCATCACTGTTGGTCCAGGTTTTTTTACAACTCCTGAGCAGATACTGCCACTTCAGTCAATGGCAGCTATGGATGCTCAGCGCTCCTGAGAGAAACAGCCCATTCAAATTAAGCAGATTTGGTTTAATGATTCCATTTACTGAATTGAAAATCAGCATATGTACAAGCTTTAGAAGACTGGGAATTAAATAATATTTCTCTATAAGGTACATGCACCCAAGATCTAAAGCAAAAACAGCTTTGCCAAGTCGTGATTAGAACTGATAGTAGCTCCAATGCTTGAAATTTTAGGATGATCATACTACACAAATTTAAAAAAAAAAAAAGTAAGTTCGGAGAAATGCTATCCTAATGGAATTCAAACACAATAAAACAATGAGGAAGAAGAAAGATGTGAAAAATTCACAGAAATGTTCATAATAATTAATTTA
Organism: Pygoscelis adeliae; assembly: GCF_000699105.1. Classification (NCBI taxonomy): domain Eukaryota; kingdom Metazoa; phylum Chordata; class Aves; order Sphenisciformes; family Spheniscidae; genus Pygoscelis; species Pygoscelis adeliae. The sequence goes on along the minus strand of NW_008824549.1, from coordinate 632,304 downwards.
AATTAAATACAGTTTAAACCATGTCTTACTTGTCTGTAAAGTCTAACCTGTTGACATTTGTCTTTAATCATTTACCTTATATAGGATTGTAGTATAGCATATTCCTCTTCAGTCTTTCTTAGGACGATATGTGGATCTTTTATTCAGCTAGAGAGTGAAGCTACTGGAAGACTCCAAATGTCTAGTCGTAACACTAGAACTGGCCAAACTGAAAGGTGGATATATAATTTGAAAATATTTAAACAAATTAATTAAACTAAATGAAATCGATAATATTCCTTTAAATGAACATTGCATTTTAGAGCTTGAATATAGGATTACTTAGATTTTGTAGGAAATTGATCTCTATGTATACTTCACGCTGAATCTTCTGAGGGTTATGGCAGCTCAACCTTTGTGACCTAGAAGGAGTGAAAAGCAGGTTTTTATGTTTCTGTATGTAATGTGCAGTTCTGATGTAAAAAAACTTTAACATTGTAGAATTCTGTATTTGATACACGAACAAGAAAAGATTATTTGCAATTTCTAAGGTTTTGTTTTGCCTTTTCAGGGTTTTTTAAGACAATCATGCAAATAATCATGACTGTTAAGGGACATCCTAAATTACACCTATGTGTGATACCTATGCAATTCTGTGAGACTTCTTGAATTATATTAGCTAAAGTTGAACCGATTGAAACAGTAAACAAAGCTATAGATGATGCAAGAGAAAGAATCTGTCTTCTATGGTTTCTAGGCTGAGCAAATGTAAAAGCAGTATAAAAGCAAGCAGATGAGACTCCAAGTAGATACTGGGCAGTTCTACTTCCAGGCATGATTTAATTCTGAAGAGTGACGCGACAGTCTTGCTCAACATTTCTGTAGCATTCAAAAGGAGATCCAGTAACTTTTGTGGTGATTCATATCTGAATATTTTGTATGCTTATTAACTGTTCCGACCAACTCAGCTAAAAAAGAGAGAGCGAGCACACACAAACTGGATTATAGTTTCTTGTGCAGACTTGTTTATTAGCATCCAGTTAAGAGAGCCAGCTGGTTACTGATGCAACCTCAGCTCAGCTTGCACAGGTGTCACCAAGGGCATCACTTTCAAAAAACGGGATTACACAACTGCGGTGAGGACGCTGTTTGGCAGGGAGAACTTTTGTTACAGGAAGTGAGACATGAGCAAGAAATAACGCTGGAGGAGACTGCAGGAGCCCAAGGTTGGTTTGAGCCTGGCAAT
>NW_008824549.1:629978-631019 GCF_000699105.1 Pygoscelis adeliae | reverse complement strand
AAACTCTCTCTACATGACTACAACAAGCATATCTGGTGTCAGAACCAAGGTACAACATATCTGAATATTTTTCATACTGTTTTTACAGTAATTTTTCAAAGCAAAGCTATACTTTGAACCACACCTTAAGCTTTTATGCAACAACTTAGTTTTGCTACTTTGTTATAGACATCAGATTCTTTAATTACTTAAGGCTGAAAACAAATACGTTTAGGATTTATTCATGAAAATAGACTGGGTTAATCCAATTTAAGAATCCTTCAAATCGCCAACAGAAACTGTAATTTTTGTTTATATATATAAAATACACACACATGCAATATGTATATGTATGTATAAAACAGAACATCAAGCACTAATAAATATTAGAACCAGGCTAAATGGAATCTCAAACAGGTTGCAGTGTCTAATGACAAGCAATTATTTAAATAACCATATCATAGAATCATAGAATAGTTTGGGTTGGAAGGGACCTTTAATGTTCATGCTGTTAGGTCACTCCTTCACCGAAGATGTCACAGTATTCTCTTAACTCTCCATGTCTGCTTTACTTCAAAACTTACTTCTCCGAGAAGAAATTTAAATAGTCACCAGACCAGCAAAAGTAAGATGTATGTTGACTTTTCAAGCTTTGCCTGTTTCCTGAGGGAAATACCACAGTTCTCAATTCTTGGTAAGCAAGACAGCCACGTTCATTTTTAGAACAACCAGTTCTGCATCTGTGTTTATCTACTTTTGTATGTTATGGAGAGGACATTTGGCTGGGTTGCTGTAAAAGATGATACCACATATAACCAGTGGGATGGTAACTGGTATCTAAACATAAAGATCTGGGTCGATACAACTAAAATTTAGTTGCTTGAAACTACATAATAGTTGTTGTGTTCCTTATAATCTGTCATTGATAAGTGTAGAAATAATGTCTGGAATATGACCTAGAACAGGAAAAAAGTAGCTTGTTAACTATAATATGTTGTTAATGTTAAAACATGCACAACTTTTCCTCACAAAACAAAAACAAACCAAACAACAAAAAAAAGG
>NW_008824549.1:618384-629959 GCF_000699105.1 Pygoscelis adeliae | reverse complement strand
GGTGGAGCGTGGAATTTCATGCTGAATGAGGAAAAGCAGTAAACACTATCTTATTTCAAATTAGCTATTTGAGTGTTGTACATGTTCATCTTTGGCAGATTTAAAGGAGAGGACATCCAGAAAGGCTACTAAGAGATGTTTTGTAAAACGTTACCTCAGAAATTATTTGGATCAAGAAAAAAGTTGTAAGGAAGACATTGTTTGTAAACTACTAGTATATCACAAACAGTAACCAATACATTTATCAGTACATATAGATAAACTGAAATCGATCTAAGCTTTTCTTAGATGCAGTTATTTTACTTGCTGGCTCTACTTTTGGAACCTTAATACAAGATTAAAGGGCAAACTGAACGAAACTATTTTACATCTGCCCTTGACTGTGCTAGGTTAAGATGAGAAATGGGAGAGTTTCACTCGGAGATTTTGTAAAAAAATCCAGAGGCTTTCAATTTGAAATCATTCCCTTGATAATGACAAATAAAAGTTTAGAGCCCAACATACGGCCTGGAAAGTAAGGCCAGCGGCTCGCCCGGCCGCTCTGACGCCAGCCCACGACTGGCAGGGTGCTAAGTCAGTACAAGGTCAGCAGTTGGTGGGAGGCACCGTGGGCTGCCAGGTGCCCCAGCAGTGAGCGCCAGGCGGCAACGCCGCCGCTGCTGGCTGGCCACCTGGGAAGCCGCTGCTCTCCAGGCAGCTGGCCGAAATCCGGGGCTGAGAACTCTTTGGTGTAGCACAGAGAAGACAAAGGAGTGGAGTCTGCAGGGGTATAGTAAAGGGAAGAAGAGAGAAGTAGGTGCGAAAGTATAAGCTGTTATCCCTGATCAGCTGAGGAAAGCTGCTGCTGTTTGCAGCCTCTCGCTGGCAGGGAGTGGACTCTTGCTGCAGGTTGCTATAATAAAAGCGCTCGGAAGGTCAGGATCGCAAAGATGTGAAGGTTATTACACTGGTGTGCTGAAGACCCGATACTTGTATCCTTAACATTAGGCAGTACCACTGCTCTCGTTTCTCAGCGCTGTGCTGTTATCTCTACAGTGATGCCATTTTCTGATCCTTTGTCCCTTCTGTATTTGCACTGTGAGGTCCGATTTTGAGTCCCATGTTTCAAATTCTGTTATTAGTTTAGATTTTCAGTATTTATACTTTCCCCTATTTCCAAATATGTCAACAAACAAAAATATACTTAGGTATTTAAAATATAACAGTCAGTAAGATGATGTTAAAAAGCAAACAATTCTTGGTTTTGATTTAAAAACTAGAAATATTTTCTGTGTTGACTAATGTACCTGATATGTTTCTCATTCTTAAAGAAAGCGCTTCATTTCAGTCAGCAAGCCTTTTAAGTGTATTCAGTATTTACATTCTTCTCCCTCCCCTCCTAAAAATCATCTTATATGGAAACATCGGAGGCAAACCTCAGTTTTCTATGCTTTCAGTATTTCTGTCTTTGAGCAGCCTTCGTCTCTGAGCAGTCTTAGTGTTCGACTAAATTAACAAAACAACAAATTTCTTCCACTACAGCAAAAATGAAATTAGTTTCACTAACTAGAAGTAAAATTACTAGTTGTCATTAATGGAGTTTATTTCATAGGAGTTAAATTTCTTGTCTGCAGTGGTAATCTCAAATAAGCATAAGGGAACTCTCTCCCCTTTCATTATTTCCTTTGCACCATGTAACGAAGCTTTTGACTTGATCCTTTCTGCTTTTGTCTTCTTAGGGCACCTCTGCATGAATGATGCAACTGGATTTATTTGTATATAAATCAGTGCTAAAAAAAGACAAAACTGCATTCAAAAAGTGCAAATTTTTGAACTTAAAATTCAGAAATTTTATTCGTTTCTGGACAAAGAGTGATTTGAAGACTGTTCATGTACCCGTCTCTCTGCTCTGGATTGTGTTTGCAGCCTACCGCCTCTCTGTTCTCTTTGCTCTGAGGCTTGTATTGAGCAGCCACTGTGTTTACCTGTATGATGTCTGCTTTTCCAGTTTTGGTTTTGGAGACTATTCTCCTGAAGCAGCAATTTCTCCTTTGAATTGCAGAGAAGTACCACCTTGATCCTGAAGTATTTCAGGCTGCTTAGGTAAGAGAAGTCACTTCCAAAACTGCTCCATAGCTTCATGGCTGTTTTGCAGGGTGTAAGGTGATGGCAACAAGAGAATGTTTTGTAAGTATGCGCTGTGTACTCTAGATTACCAACACCACAGAAGCTAAAGCAGGCTCGTTCACGGTGGTTTATTTCATAATAGTACACAGTTATCTCCCTATAGCTAACCTTCCTGTGTGGCTCGTGCTTGAGCACATGCTAAATGGACTACACCAGAAGACCCCAAGCCCCACGTGGCTTGTGGGCAGTATATTGCCCAATGAGACATTCTGACATTGTTCATAGCTATAAAAAATTAAAAGGTTGTAACAGAGGTTAGCAAGAACAAAATGTGATCTTACCTGCAGTATGTTACTTGCTTAGTATTGTCCCTAATGGACTAGCAAAAGTTTGGACCACTAGACTATAAAGAATTAAATATCTAGAAAAATATTTCGAATAATAAAATTAATGAATGTATGAACCTTCATATTGTGCTTAATTAGATTAAACTTAAAGAAAGCAATTTTTCGTACATGGAGGAAGAAGAGGAAATACCGCATGAAACATTTTCAGTGCAGACTCTTAAAGTGTGCTTTGAACAAGAATGATATAATAGCATGACGACGGTTAATGCATTATGACAGCAAGTGAAGAGCTATCTTTCTTACAGTATCTGAACAAAGCCAAAAGGAAGTTACGCCTTCCTTCTAAGTATTTGTGTGCATATTTATAGTATAATTATGAAATGTTAACTGTTTGCAACACTTTTTCTAACCACAACAGGCTTTTTCTCTCCTCTCAGTGTCCCACCTGCAAAATCATCTCGGTACTTTGGATTGTGGCAGTTCATATTGAAGAATGAGTTGAACAGATGTACAGGGAGCTACATGATGTAGAAATAACATTTCTTGCTATTCTGGATAGTTATAGTGATGAAGTGAATAAGGTAGGACAATAGAAGAACAATACAATACACTTTACACTTGGAAATCAAAGACTAAATAACACGTCTCTATTCTAGTCATGACCGGTAGGAGATAGAACTACATCTTGGTGTTTCCATGAGTTCTGTGTATTCTGACCTAAGTATCCACAGCAGGCCCCCTTGCCTGAGCGCAAGGTCTGGCCTTCATCTCTGGTAAATAATTCAGTGTAGCACTTCTGTGAATAAGTATTATCACATGCGTTTAATAGAAAAGATTCATGGAGTAAAAATTATACTGTAATCTTTAGTAAACAGTGACTTGCATTGTAACTCTGAGTTTCTTTGGTTGCATGCAAATTGCTGCTAAATCAGAGTAAGAAGCTCACAATATGGCTCTTGGTTTCCTAAGAAGGACCTGGCAGTGTTGGAAGTAAAAATCAAATTGCCTGAAATCCTTTAATTTAGCCAGACAGAGTAATAAATGACATGGTTGTCTTGCTCTTTTTATGCCAAGCTAGTTTGCTTTATGTTGTAGTACCAAACAAACTTGTAAAATTGCAAGTATCTTTCTAGAGCTGAACTTTCAGATTACAACCTCTGTCTGACCCAAAGACACTGAATGCAGTTTAATACTGAGGCAGTCCCCATCAACTCAGCATGTCTTTTGTCTTATCTCCCACAGGTGTTATTCCAAATGAAGTTTCAGGTGCTGGAGGACAAGTCGAGGTCTGCTTAGTTTTTTCTTGATATAATAGTTAGAGTTCATAATGCGTTTACTATAAATTGAACTCTATAATTGCAACCTTTAGGTTAACACCCCCTCCCCTTTCAGAGCCACAGGAAAGTCCAGGTGGTCTGAAGCAAATTACCAGCGGAAATACTTGTGTGCAGACGTGTCACTATTTTGTGATAATAGGGTTTTTTTAAAGTGTTTTTTTCCCCTCTGTAAATATAACAATGTAGTACTTCAATTACAGGCATCAGAGTTTACTTTGGCTAGTTGGAAAACTGGTATTTTGCCATATAGAAGGTAAGTGATCCATTTTAATAGATGCACTCATCAATAAGGAATATTTTATATTAAAAATTCAATAAGGAATATTTTATATTAATAATTAAAGATAATTATGCTGTGAGCTGTACTTGGTATTTGTTAAGCCAAACTCAATGTCTATGGCCTTTCCAGAATAAGCAGGGAAAAACTCCCATGTGTGTGAGAGAGGAATGTGGAATCAAAGTGACAAAATAAGCTGAGCAAAGTCTGAGAGAGAACAATTTGATGATTAGAATTTGAGTTTAATTTGAAATTGTGCATATTAACAGATGAAGATGCAAAAACACATAGTTGGAGCATTCTGAGCTGTTTGGTAATTGCTTCCTTTTAAATAATTGTTTTCTCAAGTCAAAGAAGTGCTTCACATCTCAAGATTGTGCATTAGCAGTATTTCTTTGCAGACAAGGGGGGATAATAAAAAGGAAGCATGCCAGCATGTCTTCCTTACACACAGGTGAGCTCCTAGAGATGATGAAATAACATGAGAATACAACAAGGGGAGCATCTCTTTTTATTATGTGTGTACACAATTAAGTAAGGATGTCTTCTAGACCACAGGGTTAAAAATATTTTAAATGATAAATCTGGGAACAGTATCAAATGGTCCATGTTTCAATCCCATATCCACCACTAAGTTGCTGTGCAGTATCTTGAATTTTCCAGAACTCCATTTACTCGCCTCTAAAATGACTTGTGGTTATTTTATGGGCATACATACCATCAGACCTACCAAGCACTTGTTTCTAAAGCACTTCAAGAAAGCCAGATACCATGTATGCAAATCAATACTTAATAATAACTCTGCTCCTGTAGCAGTTCAGCAGAGGCGATGAAGTATTCACTATTTTCAACTGAAAGGTAAGTTACTCTTCTTTAGGTAGAAGTGCCCTATGGGCCTGCCATTGAGAAGTAGGTAAGACATGAAAGGAATTTCAGGCCTAAAGCCCTCCAGTCTCTTCAACCAGATATTCCACCCTATTCAGTGGGTGGCAAAGCTTGTAGTAAATCCTGGGAGCTAGAAAAAGGAGTTGAGGATGAGAAACACTTCTCTCCAAACGATTTGAAAAGTAAGAGTAGTAGGGAATTCAGAGTACAACAATACTCAAGCAACAATATACCAGTATCTTAAATGCTGACAAATTCCTAATCTGAAATCGGTTGTGTGTTCTTAGAGATCTGTTACATTTATAACCTTCACATGTCCTGCATTCAAGCACTAATTGATAGACCTAGCTACATGAAACTATTGTCTTTGTGCTTTTATATGTAATGGCTTCATGTAATCACAGAACAATAATGTGTATTATTTCTTCTGTTTTGTAGATTCTAGAAACTGTGATGCAGGGAAGTAGTATAATTATTCCTAAATCACCGTTTTCTCTATTCTGCATCCAGCAGTTTCATAAATTTGATACTGCAGAAGGAAAGTGAGTGTTTTCCGTAATGACCTATCAAATGATACAGTATTGTAATTGGGAGTTCCTGATTCTCCTTGAAATAGTTGCTCACCTTGATAGTTGCAAATGTTATTCAGTACACCTCTTTAAGAATCTGTCATGCTATGACTCAGTGACTTTCCTCAAAAGTGAATTCTGCTGGGTGTAGCATCTCCAGTGATGTGGTTTTAGGTGTTCCACGCTTTAGCTAAAGGGATCATAGAAATTAAATTCGTTTTTTTAGCTCTTCTCAACTGAATAGCCTCTGTCTCAAGATCTTTGCGTGTATTCTTAGCCCTGCTGACTGGAACTGATTAAGCAAAATCACTTGCCGTTTCTTAATGACAGTGCTTAAGGGGAAAACATTATCACAGAATCGGAAAAATCCCAGCAGGGAGATAATTGTGTCTTATGAATGTGTATCTCAGTATTCTTAAAAAGCATCTAAATAAGCAGTCATTCCTTTGACCTTTCTATCAGCAGCTGGGCAAGCAAAGAGGAAAACTAACCATGTGTTTGCAGGAATTTGGGTAGCATCACTGTTCTTGATTAAAATACCAATAGAAGCACCGAGATGCAAAATAGCTTGCCCAAGGTGGGTGAGCAGGGCACTGGGAGAGCTGGGAATAGAACCCAGGTCTCCTTGAAACCAGCCTGCTCCTCTGCCATAAAGAAGGTCTGCCTCCAGCAGCAAGTTCTTTTCTCTTTTTAGATATAAGGCCCCTGCTCATATAGTTTGTTTGGGTTTTTTTTAATATTGTGATTACAGAAATAAGTACAAAAGTACTCAAGTGAGAGTCTGCTGCCAGCTAATTTAAAATCAAACTCGTGACTAGGATCTGCTGTTTTATAGCATCATTGGCTCTCTTCATGGCATCCAGAGCTTTTAAAGGAAGTACAACAATTAAAGTGAAATGGAAGTTAAGAGAAGGGGTTTGATGCTCTAAACAAAGCAGAAAGGAAATGCTGCTTAACAAGGTAGCGATAAAATGAAGATTTTTGTTTTAGGGAAGTAAGACTCCTGCAGGACCAAATCCTGTCACTTGATTTTAAATCTTATATTCCCATTCACAAAAAGATGGCTCATGGTCTTTCAGCTGAATAAATCCAAATAATTTTCCTCCTCCTTCAGTCCTAACTAGTGAGCCAGATTACTGCAGTGGTTCTTAGTAGTCTTCAGTGCCTGAGCTTGCACTTTGTACTTTTGGGAAGAAAGGTGTGTGGCATGAAATGTGATCTCTGAACAACTTTCCCACTAGAGCAGAGAGGTTCCTTTCCCTCCCGAGGTGCAGAGCAGCAATGCCTGTCAGCTTTTCCTCACTCTGGAGTTAATTCCTCTTGTCTTGTAAGTTTGAACAACTGCAGCCTTGAGTCTACCTTTCAGCTATCTCAAACACTGCCCTTGCTCTTTTCATAGCCTTGTGCATTTCAAACACACTCACAAATCTGACTTTTCCCTCAAGTCACTCAGTATCTTTATTCAAATGGCTATTAATGAACCTTTTTGCTCAGTTTTACCTTCACTGAGATCAGACCAATATCTGGGCTCCACAGTATTGGTGCAAATAAACAGCAAATAGACTGTTTGCTAAACAACCATGAAGTCGGCCACATGGTAAAGAAATTTAATATTTGATATCCAGCAAGTTACTTAGAGCAGCCCGTACTTTGTACATGGCAGGATTATACAGCTGATGTAGAAACTTTGGTTTTTGTCAATTCCCTGACCTGAATGTTTTTAAACTCTCAACCCATCGTTGGTATAGTTTTGCATTTATAATACTGACAATGATCGTGTAGAGGCATAGTCATAATCCTCTAGAACACTGTCACCTGGTGGTGATTGTAGGTCACAACATTTAGATTCAAAAGTAAAAATGGCAATCGAATCAGGCTAGACAAATGCTCTTCTGATTATCCATTAAGTCCATCTTTCACATTAAAACTGGTAGGGTTCTAAAGGATTTACCTTGCACAACTATTTCTCCTCATTCTGTAGGCTGCAGGTACAATGAGTTGTCACAGTTTTCACTGCACTATCAGATAATGTGCTGTCATTTGTAACCTTTGTGCTAAAGTAAAGATCAAAATACTTCCTAACTGATGAAACTGATCACCTGTGCACCTATGTGTGGTACACTCTATGACTCCTTTAACATCAACATTAGTATTTTGAATTTTATGAGTAGGAGTAAAAACTGCAATTATTACCAAATGCAACATTCCATAAGCTGTCTGTAAAGAACAGTGGTGTGTACATAAGCTTTGGACGGTAACTCCTGTTACATGATTAGTGCTCCCTTCTGCTTAGGTTTGTTTATGTTCATTTATTTTTAAAGTAACTCCCTCAAAGTCAAATATTGTCCAGTAGGAATAATAGGAATATTTTGTATTAGATGTTATTTTAACAGCATAATGATGTAACGAAAAATTCAAACATGGTAAACCTCCTTTCCAAACAAAATACGAACCAACATTAAAAAGTTAAAAGAAATGCTACATATGTTACATTGCTTTCTTTTATGTCTTTTCATATTTGAGATGGATGACTGCACTGAAAGAACTAGCTGCTAGCAAATTCATACATTTTTCACAAAGTAATTGGTGTTGTAGGTGTGGAAAAGAGTATTGAAAGACATATTCATAACTTATGCCCATGGCTTTTTTGTGACTTCCAGAAAGCTGCAGTAACTTAAAGACTGCATTTTAAAAATCCGATTAGACTGGCTGGAGGCCATACGCATGAATACTTTAATCGTCATTAGCAGCTAAGATAGTTACTGGTTGAGATAGTATCAGTTTTTTCAGTTACAGAGTTGCTTGTTAGCTGAAATTGAAGTAGCACTTAAACTGGGATTACTTCAGTTTAAAGTTAAGCAAATTGCTCAGCAAAGGCTGTATGTTCCTGAGCAATCTGAAATAACCGGCAATGTAAAGCTATCCAGCTCCTGCCCGCCTCTGTCCCTCCTGCAGTGGCTCCTCAACACGCGGAAATGACTAAGGGAAAGGTCTGAGAAGTGCTGGCGCTAGCACAAGGCAAGGAATGGGACTGCAGGGACATGTGGGCCACTGTCACTGACAATTAGAGAAGTCTAGACTGCTATGAAAACACAGTCTTTTACATTTATGTTCTATTCCTTTTCCCACGGAAATACATTAATGACTGCTATAGATTTAATTTGGAATAGACCTTTATTCTTAATTATCCACCATAACCAGTGCTGTTTGCAGAAATACATTTATCTTTCACAGACAGTACAATAATGTCACATTTCTCTTGTTTAGCTTATGTTAACTGGTGTACTTAAGGAAGGTAAAAAAGGAGGGGCAAATCTTCACTTTCAACTACTACTTTTACTTTCACAAAGAAATCTACTAAGATCAGATTGACCCTCTAGAAATAAGGTACTATTCAGTTAAGTAAGGGATTTCGACACCGTGTGTGAGAATATGGTTTCAGACATTTCCCCCAGGACTTCTGTGGCGTATAGAGTAAATGCTTTGTATATTGCAGTATGTTTTAATCACACTTGCCCAGGCACTAAAACATTTAAAGCCCTTTTGGAAGGCTTATGATAGTATTTTGCAGAGTTATCATATGTATCTTCAGAATTTGTATACTACTGCTTAATGTGGGATACCACTTTGTATTATCTAAGCAACACTAGACACATAGCCATGTATCATGAAATATCGCTGTTTTGTACCAATTTAAAAGCACAGAAATTCACATTGTCCTTGATTAAATGCCACCAATCTGTATATGATTAAATGAGACATACACATATTACTTCACCTCTTCCTAAAACCCAGGTTAGGCACCTCCTGTGGAGAACAGGAGGTGATTATGTACATTGGAATTTACACAACAAAAGACCTTGCTGTAGTAAAAAAATCCCCTGGAAATTATCTAACTGCCATATGATTACCACATTGGGTTAGTATTATTGCAACTCAGTAACAGAGTTCCAATTAATTAATCACCTTACCATTTTCTGTAGCAACTAAGACTTTAGTGTAGGAAAAAAAAACCTTGTATCATAGATTCTAGTCTCGTTCTTGTTCTCTTCCACATAGCTTTTAGTCCTATGACAACATCTGCACGATGAGAAACAGTCAGAACATGCTACCTCAAGCTTTAAATTTTCCAAGGAAATATACAGGTCTCTCTTTTGTGTTGGATACATTTTATGAAAGAATTAACAAAGTGGTGCTTTTCTCTTTGATAGCTGTAGGAGCTAGTGTCCTTTCAATTATGCATCTATCCATCAAACTCACATACTACATTTAGTGACTTAGGTTTAAAATTAGAGTGTAATCTGTAGATGCTGAAGAGAAGAGAATGTGAGCTAGCATCTGTAATAGAGCACATAGGTGTGAAAGAGTCGCAGATTTATTAGGGGACTGAAGGTTGTTAAGAGGGTTTCCCAAAATATCCATCAGGCAATGCCCCTCTCGCTTGCTAACCTCTGAATTGTACAGCTGCGCTGCTGCATGTCATATTGAGAGGGAACAGAGGGTACCTGACTGAAGTAGAGAATTTTTGCTTTTTATGGCTGCAGTAAACTTAATTGCCCATCTTATCTTGTTTCCTCATGAACTGCTATTCAGGTGGTTTTGCCCCTTTAGTCCTGGAGACTTTTCCTTATACCTCTGTTTCAAGTCCACCTATAGAAAAGAGAACATAAAAATCTTCAAAATACTTATCTGACTATTATGGCTTGTAGGTTCAGACTAGCTTTTTTTGAAGGTGTTACAAATCAACAGTTGTTCTCATTAGAAATCAGCAGAGCATGCAAGTCACTGCTGCCATCCAATGCATGCGTAGTAGCCTTAATGGAAACACAAAGAAAGCGATCACTACCAGTTTCTCAGTTTATTTACAGCTAAACAGACTGCTGAAAATTACTTTTTTCTTTTAACATGTAGCAAAAAATTAGGAAGAACTAACAGCAGTTTATGTTTGCTGCGGATGTATCTATCTTGCTTATGTTTTTTGGTCAGTGTGCAACAAACTATTTCCTATCCACTTTTTTCCCCTCAAATTACTTAAAGATGACAGGAGTGTATTTCAGCAAAAATATTTCTGGATGTTTGTGATTACCGCATACAGTCTTCATTGTATGGTGCTATACAGACGACCTCATGGTTCAGCATTTCTCGCAAATAGCATAATGTATTTCTAGGCTTCATACAACATCACTGTCAACACAGCAAGTTTCAAAATAGTGCCATTGTTGGAGAATGAATGCCAGCTCCTGCCGACAGCTCTCTGCATCTACGCTGACAGGACTGAACACGGACACAAATCTCATCCAACAAGGGCTCTAAAGCCATAGATTTTAACCTAAAGCGGCCAAGAACGTTTCCCCCCGGTTTTAAAGAGATAGTAACAACGGTGGCAAACACTGCCTTTCCACTTTAATGGTAGTCTATTGGTAAACAATACACCCCAGGTTTACAAGTAGAAGAGTACTCAAAAGGTTTCAGGGTGGACTAAATGAAAAGGTGATTTTCTTAGCGGCAGATGGGTTTTCAGACAGTTTCAAAAAGGAACTTTCAAGCACTTTGTAGTCAGAAGCTTTCACGAGCCCAAGAATCGAGCACCTTGTTACTACCTTGTAATTACCTTCTGGTAACAAGGTGCCCGCTGCTTCTTCTTGCGAAAGCTTGTGCACGAGGCTGTCCCTAACCGACACAGAGGGACTGTGTGACGTAAGGGCCTATAAACCCCAAGTACTAGCATTCTGGCAAGCCAAGTCTTTCAGTTGCTTTGCCGTACCCCCGTAAGGCGAAAAGGATTTATTTGTAACGACTGAGCCAGCCACCCGGAGAGCAGTCGCCGCGCCAGCAAACGACAGAAAATCCAAGCGGCCGGAGCCGATTCGCCCCCCCGCTCCCTGGGCGCAGGCAGAGCTCCCCACGCCCGCTCCTCGCACGCCCCTGCCCGCAGAAACGCGCTCGTTGCCCGTACGGGTGCACCTTCCCCCTCCCTGGCTTTGTGGGGCGCAGGAGCCGGGGGGGAGGTGCCGGGCGGCCCGGCCGCTGCCGCCCGTGCGGCCGTCCCCCCCC
>NW_008824549.1:614053-617235 GCF_000699105.1 Pygoscelis adeliae | reverse complement strand
TGTAACTTTGAAAGCCAACTTTGTTGTTACCGAGCCGCCTCCTGTCCTGGAAGCCTCTTCGGAGGCTTCCGAGACTGTTCGTCTCTTTGGCCGCTCTGCAAAGGCTGTCTTTCGGAGGAACGTAAAACACAGCTCTTGCTTGAACATCAAACAGAATGAAACAGAAATGGGTTTCTTCTTTATTTTATTCCTTAAAATGTGCGCTAGATAACAATCTAGCGCTGAGGTCGCTAGTTATCTTTTTCTCTCATCTTAATGTTTGTTCTTTCAATTCCTGTAAGTCCTTTCTGTTTCCATCGTTTAGAGAGCTGGTCTGCTTACCTTAACCTTACTCTTGCTTTTTTAACGATGGAAAAATTGAGAATATCATATAAAGCTGAGAGCAAGGCATCTTCTTTTTTCTTTAGTCATAATTTAACTGGCCATTTTTCTCTTACGTGTACTTTCACAAAATTATGATTACTGTTGGATTCTAGAAACTACTGTTTTAAAATGAGAATAATGCACATTAGATATGACATGGGTGCAGAGTATCTCTGAAAGTGACAGTGGCCAAAAAAATGTTGTGATAATTTCATGCAGGTGTCAAAGCAGAATAATCTCTCTCTACCAGTTCAAATTTGGGTAGAAAGATTTCGACAAGTTAACTTTGTATTGGCAAACTCAGATAATGTCTGTCTATGTCTCTTTGGCTTTTTGCTCGGTTAAGTATCCTTTGCGTCTTGGAATCTAAAAGAATAAAACTGGTATAAACTCTGTATCGTGTGAATGTTAAGCTATAGGCAGATAATTTGGTTAATTTTACGAATAGGCGATCAGTTGCCTGGGCTTGATCTGAATGTAATTTGAACACTGGGAGATCTGACACTGCATAGTCTCGGTATTAGACCATGGTTTCAAAACTGCTGACGTTCAGCTATGTAGTATTTTTCAAATTGCTCATTTGTCAAATAGGGGCAGTATTTTTGGAAATGGATCTACTGTAAAGCTTTATGTAGCTTGCTGAGTTTTACTTTAAGCCCTTTCATAGTTATTTACTCTGGGTCTTCTCTAGTTAGCGAAGCTAAGTACATTTTTGTCAGTGACAGTTTAGAGTGCTGTCCTGAATTGGCATATGTGATGAACTTTCAGTACAGTGTAAAGAGATTGAGCTGCAGAGCTTACTATTTTTAATAAGCAGCAGCTAAATTATGATAACTTGCACACAATATTGTAACTCACTTAGTTCAGGATACTCGGTGTATGTGTTAAAGGGTCGGTACTTGCTGCAGATCAGCCTTGTGAATAAATTCGGGCCTGAGTGCACATGCGCACCCAACAGTGTAATATATTGCAGTCTTTATTTGGCTGTTAAAATTAACATTGACAAATTTCATGAAAACTAATACCAGAGCTTACGATAAATGATACTTTCACCTAGTCCGCTACACTGTGGACCGAGTAGATCATGTAACTCCAGGGTTGACATGAATGGAAAGGCAGAAGCAGAAAATGAGAACAGATTTTTATTCTCGTGTAAAATAGTCGTCTTGCAGTATTGCTTATTCTTCAGTTGCTGTCAAGTAACACTAGAGGGAAATTGGAGTTAAATTTGATCTTAAAAGTAAAATAGGCTAGTCTGCTCACTCCTCATATCTCATTTGAAAACAGATTCTGTAAATGAGGAAGGAGCGAGAAGGTTTTGAGGCCTGTAAAATGTCCTGGAGTCTTGCAGAGAGTGTGGAATATACTTCTGTTACCTTGCTTTTAGTAATTCAGATCCTTGAAATGCGTTCCACTTATTGGGTACTCTGTCACCGTATAGATTATCAGCTACTTTCTATCGAGACACTTTCAGACCAAATTTTCCAAACACTTAACATTTCTTAGTTTTATGAGACTTTTGTTTGCATTCATTTTTGCTCTTTTCTTTCCTATACTCTGTTGTAGGGAGACTTCACTCACCATACCCTCTCTGCTTTATTCATATCTTCTGCTTTGAGACCT
Source organism: Pygoscelis adeliae (assembly GCF_000699105.1). NCBI lineage: Eukaryota > Metazoa > Chordata > Aves > Sphenisciformes > Spheniscidae > Pygoscelis > Pygoscelis adeliae. The sequence continues at coordinate 615,249 of NW_008824549.1, read as the reverse complement.
AGAACTTGTCATTTGTACTCTGGTTTGTAGTGTCCGAGACTAAATTTACTGACCTAAGACTGATTAAATCTGGAGGTAAAATTTTTCAAGTGTAACACATTTTCTGAGGAGGCCTTTGTAGCTCTCCCTCTTTCATGTGAACAGATAGCTAACTGATGTCATCTGCCAGGTTGAGAATACCTGCGATCCACCCCTCACAGGCTGAAGAACACATCAGTTTCTAACTGCTGACAGGGATTAAAAAAAAAAAGCTATTGCAATTCCAGGTGTCTCTTGGGCCGATACTTGTTGAAGATGGTCACCTGACAAATAGGGATGAAGAAAAGAAGAGGCATTCAATGCGTTTTTTGCCTCAGTCTTTAATAATACTGATAGACCTTGTGCTGCCCGGTTCCCTGAGTGGGAGGACTGTGACTGTGGGAGCAGCGACTCTCCACTTCTGCACACTGAAATTGTAAGGGATCAGCTGTATCAGCTGAATGTTCAGAAGTTCATGGGGCCTGATGGGATGCATCCCAGAGTACTGAAGGAGCTAGCGGATGTTACAGCAGGACCCCTTTCAATCATCTTGGGAGTCTGGGGTTTCAAGAAAGGTGTAAGGGAAGACCCAGGAGACTATAGATGTGTTAGTCTAACCTCATTTCCTGGAAAAATTATGGAGAAGATCATACTGCGCGCTGTTGAAAGACAATTAAAGAACAATGCAATCATCAGGCACAGTCAACATGGGTTAACAAAGGGAAAGTCCTGTTCAACTAATTCGGTATCCTTCTATGATAAGGTCACCCACCTAGTGGATAAAGGGAAGGCGGTGGATGTAGTTTTTCTGGATTTTAGTAAGGCTTTTGATACTGTCCCTCACAGCATCCTTCTGGACAAGTTGTCCAGCTGTGGGATGAGCAGGTACAGAGTGCGCTGGGTGAAGAACTGGCTGAAGGGCAGAGCTCAAAGGGTTGCAGTGAATGGGGCTACATCTGGCTGGAGACCAGTCACCAGAGGTGTTCCCCAGGGTTCAGTTCTAGGGCCAATTCTGTTCAATCTTTTTATCAATGATCTGGATGCAGGAGTTGAATGCATGGTTAGTTAGTTTGCTGATGATACTAAACCGGGAGGTGCTGTTGACGCTCTCGAGGGACAAGAGGCCTTGCAGAGGGATCTAGACAGATTGGAGCATTGGGCTATGATTAATGGGATGA
>NW_008824549.1:571738-614003 GCF_000699105.1 Pygoscelis adeliae | reverse complement strand
AGGAGGCTGAGGGGCGACCTCACTGCTCTCCACAGCTTCCTGAGGAGGGGAAGAGGAGAGGGAGGTGCTGATCTCTTCTCCCTGGTACCCAGTGCCAGGGCGCGTGGGAATGGCTCAAAGCTGCGTCCGTCAGGGGAGGGTTCAGACTTGACGTGAGGAAGCATTTCTTTACTGAGAGGGTAGTCAAACCCTGGAGGAGGCTTCCTGGAGAGGCGGTCGATGCCCCAAGCCTGACAGTGTTTCAGAGGCATTTGGACAACGCCCTTAATACCATGCTTGAACTTTTGGTCAGCCCTGAAGTGGTCAGGCAGTTGGACTGGATGATCAGTGTAGGTCCCTTCCGGCTGAACTGTGCTATACTGTTTCGTCTGTTCTAGCCAACTTCAGTTACGTAATCTTTCTGTTTGTTGCATTCGTACTGCAGAGCTTAGTGCCACTGAAATGGCTGTAAATTGACAAGAAGTCTGAATGCAGGAGTGAAAACTGTAGAACTGTTAAGGGCAGAGTGAAGAGATACGCTCATACTGCTCCTAAACAGTAGTAAAGTGGTGATGAACGTTTGGAAACCGTTTTCTTTCTGTATAGTGAGGGCCAGAAGCGATCTTCTTTAAATCACTGGCATTAGGTTAGGGAGTAGGAATGAAAGAAGGAGAGTAGGCTATTGGCATGAACAGATCATTGGTGGGTTTTTTTTTTCAAACCCTGTGAATATTTTCGGTGTGAAATTTTTCAGTAGGACGTAGAGCTTTCATGGTGAATGGTTATTTGGTACTAGCTGAGGTGTTTGACTTTTGAGTTGTATTTTCAGGTGAGAACATTGGGTCCACTTGGTCAGACCTGTAACTATGACTGATTTTGGAATAATCTTGTGTTTTGTATGATATTGGAGTTAATTCATTAGTATCCAAATTTTTCAAAACATACCCATATACTTAGGCTATAAAGTGAGTGTAATTCTCGGAAAAACTGTCTTTTTTGTTAATAACTTTTCAGTGGTCTGATACTATGTCAGTCATGTTTTAGAACATCCAACTCTGTCTTGTGAGACAGGCATTTTGCAAGGCAGAATATATGTATGCAACCTCAGTGACGGTGCTGCAACGAAGTGCTAAAGGATTTGTGGTAGGTTTTTGGGGTTTTTTTTGGCAACACTGTTCATTCTGGTTATATTGCAGAATATATCTAATGTGAGATCTTGCTAATTAGTTTCTTTGTACATAAAAGCTTGTTGATATTTTAATGTTCATTACACTTATACTGAAATTTTATATTTGAATTTTGAAGTATGAGGCTGGCAAGCTACATTTGGGTTGGCGTGGCTTGTTGCAACCTCACTCAGCATGAAGTTGTGAAATTTCTTTGAATATTTGTTCAGTGCTGACAGGAACAACAAGTTCATATTGACATCATAAAATGTGTCATTTCCTTCTGCCCTTTTTCTTTGTTTAGATTCAATTTTATAAGTGTTTTTTTTGGTCAGGTTTTTTTTTGTTGTTAATTTCTTAAAGGAATTAGATGGTATTCCATATGTAAATGCTTGAATCCCTGTCAGTTTGCAAAATTTTTAAACCTTAAGCAACTGTACTATGTTGCTAAAGTATTAGCAGGCTTGAGTTTCAAATCTGGTCTAAGAGGACCATGGTCAGAAATAATCAAAATAACTATTTTTGTTGCATGCTCTCGTGGCTCATTCATGACATATTCTGCTCTGGAGACTTTGTAGTAAGGTAGAACTTGTCACAGACAGTATGTGAAACTGGTCGTTTTCTTTAAAAGGAAGATCTAGACCAGTCTTTACTTAGATGTTATAGTTAGTAATTGTTGAAGTAAATTATGATATGGAATAATTAGTTCTGGACTTAATATTATTACTTGTTGATATACGCAATCTCTGTGTAGGTCCCTTCCAAATCCCCTCCACCAACTGGCAACAGAAGCAGGACATCTTCGATTACAGATCAGAATGATGAAGGCACTTTAACACCAGGCAAAGAGGTCAGTTGAGAACTGTTTTTCTGGATTTTTCAACTTTAACTTTAAAAAAAAATAAATCTAACTTTGTGTTCTTGATTAACTGTTGTTTTATTCCACAATCTCACTATTTTCTGTGCATTTATAGATATGAATAGTCTAATTGTTAGGTTAAATACTAAAGTGTTTAATATTAGTAAAACAGACCTTTAAGCTGTAGTGGTTAACCCCCAGATTAGGGAACCTTTGAAGTCTTCCTTCAGGTCTTAAAAATCTTACCCCTGAACTGAACTCAGGTAGTGGGACAGAAGTTATATTCAGAGAGATTAACTTTGGTTTTTACACCTCTTTTGGTTGAAAAGTTGGGGGAATCCAGTTAACTGCACAGGTAACTTGAGATGGATGAGCCTAAAGGCTTGAACTGAACCCCTGTGAATGTTTCTAACCATACCAGTAATAATTATCAAATTTACACCACCACCACCCCCCCCCCAAAAAAAAAAAAAACAATAAAAAAAAACAAATAACAAACCAAACTGAGTCTAAATTATGAATCATATCATTAAAATCACTATCAGGATGATGGGTAACCACAACTTGCATAATAGAGCAAACAGGATAATCCACACTCATCTTTCCTCATATTGAGTACTACGGCTTTTTTGAAGTGGCTTGATTAAAAAAGAAAAAACAAACAAACAAAGCCCTGGCTTAGTGAGCATGAAAATAGGCCGGTGGAGTAAAGCAGGGAACTTCCGTGCTTCTGTGAACTTTTTCAGAGGAAATGTTCAGTTCCTAGCCAGAAAATTCATTCCTGGGTTTTGCTACAAAAAACCATGTGTTTTCTTGCAGTGGGACAATCCACTTTAATTTTTAACACGACGTTTTTTTCAGGAGATGATCAACTATACCTGAAATGTGTCTTAGATTCCATTATGAACACTACCAGTGATTACAGCTTGGCAGGTTGCTTCCTGCAATGATAATAGAAATGAAAGGAAGAATACCTCATGATTTTGTTTTGTGTTTTGGAAATGCAGTACTGAGTTTTCTAATAAATGCTTATTTTCTCTACTGTTTTATATGTGTGTGTGTATGTAATGACTTCCCTCTGTCCCTGGAGAGAGGTTTTCTGTTAACCGATGCTTCAAAATGTCAGCAAGCAGTGTCACCCAGGATAAATTGTTTCACTAAGGAGACTGCTGTTTTTTTGTTGTGTGTGTTTTTTTTTTCAGGAAAAACAACCTTCATTTCTATTCTTAATGCAGAGTATAGAAGTGGCATGTTGCCACATAAGAACTACCACTGTGGCCTAGAAGGAATGAGTTGGTGTCATCAGTGATCACTGCAAACATAAAAATTCCCTCTTTTTTTATTTTATTATGTGTATCCATTGTAGAATGTGCTAGAGGTTAAAGGACTGATTTAGCCAAGGTTTTCAGACTTTTTAAGCAGCAAAAGCTTAGTGGAATATGAAATATTGAAGCCATGAGGCACAGTGATGTTCCTCTGTGCGACTGATTCACTGTTTTTTGTCTGTCATTAACTTGGTGCTGCCTACACAAAAGGAAGAAATCTTCCTCTCCCTTTTCAGCGGGAAATAAAGGGAAAGATTAAGTGGTAACACTCCTCGTCCCTTTTATTATACAAGTACCAACTGATTTTCTGCTCAAATAGTGTAACTCACACATTGAGTGAAAGGCAGAATACTTTTCCTTAACTTGTATTTATTTTTGAGGATGTCTGCTTTTATTCCAGATCTGAAAAAGGTTTGTGAGCCTGAAGACTTATCTTCTTTTTCAGTTTTATCAATTGATTTAGTAAAAAATACTAGCTCTCTTCACAATTTGGATAACATTTAAAAAATAAATACATTTCCAAATGTTGTTGGGTGCTACCGATATGTCACCTGTATGTATCAATGCTTTCTGTAGTGTTCATAATTTCTGTGGAGAACTACATTTTGTCCTGTACTGCTTCATTAGATATATGTTGCCCCCCAGCAGACTGTTTTTTCAAACTGCTTTTCCAGACAAACAGGAGAAGCAAAGAATTCCCCACCAGACATGCCAAGTTATGTTGGAAGAACATTATGCTCTAAATACAGTGGTTACACTGGAATGATCAGAGAGGCAGAAGGAGAAATAAGATTAAGAATGGAAACAGTACTAAAGTGACCTCAGATTTACAGCTATACTTGGGCTTAGGGAGCTGCTATGAGAATTTTACTTGTGAAACATATCCTGTAATTATAAATTCAGAAAGTAGTGAAGCTGCTAAGGGAATGAAAATATCTTCTTTTTTTGTAAGGACTAGTTTTAGGTCAAATGGAAAATTTTACTAAAATAAAGATAAATTTAAATGATCAAGGCATGAAATGTCCTTTCTTCAAATATTTCTCATAAATGTTAACAGAATGATTAAAAGCAAATCGTCTTTGAAATTTGTTTGTTGGATTAGATTTTCATAAAATTCAGGTCAGTGGCAGTATTACTATGCTTAAAAAAGATGCAGATATTACATACTATCTCTGAAAATATATGCCCTGGTTATATGGGTGTGTTAGTCTTTTGGGCGGCATTTTTTGCAGTGTTCTCATTTGATCAGGCAGATGTTTTATGTACAGGTGTCAATGGCAATGGCATTACAATGAACTAAAGTTGGACAACATTTAATACACTGAAAATGTTTGGTGTTTGAAGAGTATCATGTGCTAAAACGTTCTTGCAGTACATGCATAATTGCTAACCCTTTTGGTACTGAAAGCTAAGCAAAATTACAATGTTTCATAGTTCCTTATATGTTCTCTGTCCTCCCACTGGGCTATTATGTTTTAGTATATCTTTAATAGATCATGTTTTTTGGATTTTTAGTGCTGTAATATCAAAGTTGCAAGTATTGCACGTGAAAGCTTTGAATTAAACTCAGAATATTTTTAGAATAAAAACAATTTCAGAGTGAATTACAGTTGTAAATGACAGCATTAGTCTGATCAAAGAATTAAAACATAAAGGCAAACATTCTTGCTTTATATTCTGCAGTGATAAGATTTTTTTAATTTTTCAAAATTCCAAAACATTCTCAGTTTAAAAAAAAAAACCAACAAGTTGTATGCTCCATTCATGGAATACTAGGTAAGTTTCTTTTTTGTGCCCACTTTCTTCTTCAGCTTCTATTTTAGTGGAGCTGTGGATCTCCAGAGGCAGTGTTACAGAAAAGCTCATAATTTTTTTGTGTATAAGGCAAAAGAAGTCTGTCTAATTCTGTATTCTGTTCTTGCAAGTAGCCCATAAAATATGACTACAGTGTGAGGTAAAAGCATATACTGGTACTTCACAGAACTTCTTCAGAAAATTTGCATATTGGATGCTTTCTGAGTTGGTCTTGGTGCCATTTGAAACAGCCCTGGATGATTAAAAAACGCTGACTTAGTGCTTCCAGTCTTTTCTAGGGAAGAATAGTGTTTGGTTTTCAAACTGTTACCGTGTTGACTCTTGAACAGAATTTGAGGTGAAATACACCAATCATACTCAGCATAGTTCCTAGAAGTTCAAAATTTTCCTTCAGTTCTATAATATACTTATTTAAAAGGCAGGCCCACCTGCAGAAGGTAACAAAGCTAGTTCGGAGCCATCAGCTGAGAGCAAACAGCTGATAGCTTGCTGTGGGTGACCTACCAGTCATGCGTATCCAAGTATCACTCACATCCTTGTGAGTGTTATGGAAGTGACAGCAGAGCACAATATATATAGCTTTTCTTAGAGCTAAAGATAAACTAGCCAAGGTACTTTTCAGTCTTGCTTTAGTGCTATATAATGACTGTCTTTTTAAATTAATTGAAACGTTTTTCTAGTGTTGGCTATTAATAAAGCAGGACAAGTAAAACTGAAATAATACTCCTTCAATACCTTTGTTAATGCTGCATCTTTCCTGTATTCATATACTTAATTTGAAATACTTCTAAAGAGACGTTGTCATGCAAAGATGGTAGTGGTTCAGAGATGTCTATATTTTTTTCCTTTCTGACATGCAAATTGAAAACTAATTTTTGGAGGCTGTATAACCTAGTTTTAACCTAAAGCCTGGATTTTACAACTCCTGATGCATGCACCAGCATGTTTAGATTGCTCATCAGAATGAAAAAACAAACCAGAAAAGAGTCGTGTTTGATTTCTGTACTACCTCTTTCTCAAAATGCAGTTCTGCACTTTTAGATTCTGGGGCTTTTTTAATTGCAGAGAGAAACCTTGAACTTTCAACTCTTCAGTTTTTCCTATTCCCTGATCACAGTAGGGATGAGGCATAAAAGGTTATGTTGCAGATTGCACAAACATTCTATAAATAAATATTTGTGTAAATCAGCAAATTACTGAATTATTCACAACTTTTTTCTGGCATTCCCCAACTTGGCCAAAAAACCAAATTTATTTATTATTTTACTGTGGGGAATGAGTTACTTGTCAGTAAGAGTTGAAATTCTAAACCTTCAGCCTGATATCCCCCAGCTCCTTGAACTAGATGAGCTAATACTGGCTTGTCTCTTAGACAAGCTTATAGTCTGATCCCGTTCCCTCTGTCTTACTGTGCTTGTATGCGACATAGCAAAACTGTCCACGTACAATTATAGAAGCTTTTAAGCATTAACATAATACAAATGCACATATACCATGATGCATTTTGCTGACAAAATGTATGACTTTTCAAATTTGCGTTATAACAGGTTAATCTGAGATTTGGAACCACTGATTCTCTTTTTTCTGAAAGGAAATAATGACTGCCTTTGGCAATCAAACATGTATTATATGTATGTAACATGCATTGATTCAACTACTGCCATCTCCAGAGCGATGAGACTCAGGTCAAACTCTAATCCCTGTTAAATTCTGGTTTTTGTTTCACAACGTGTTAAGGAAGCCCTTTGATCTAGGGATCACATGTACTTTGGCCTTTGCACCCCACTCATCAGAATCTTAGCAAAGGAAGATCTGAGCATGGTAATTCTTCAGAGGGAGGAGGAAGAACATAGCAAGAATAATACGAACACGGTTGTGGAGTTCAGAAAGTCCATAAAGAACAAGTAAGGCTGCTCAACTTAGGCCAAACTTGAGGACTAAAAAAACTGTTCAGACTTTTGGAAATACAAAGGTTATTTAAAAAATAACTATGTATTGTTCTTTGGTAATACTGAAGGAAACACAGCATCATCTGGTGTCTGGTTTCATCACCTAATTTACCTCATTTGTAACTTTTCTCCAAGATAGAAATGTTTGTTGGTTAGTAAGATTTTACTTGCAAAAAAAAGAATAGAAGTTAAATATTGTGACAAAAGATCAGCAATATCATAGCCTTAATTTGGTGCTTGAGATTAAGGTCGGTATGGGGTAGGGAGTTCATTTACCCTGGAGTATGTTTGAAACAGAATGTTGGAAGATCTTAGTAGGATTTCTGTGGCATGCTTGAAGTGTGATTTGATGGCATTCAGAGGATTAGAGGAGGTTAGTTAAAGGATTATTTACATCTTTGCACATACTGTCTGTTTCCAGTATGCTTCAGCCCAGCTGGATTCCCTGCTTGTCTAGTTTTATTGATCACATTACTGGCATAGCACTAATGTGGTGCTAGTGATGCATTAGACAGTGTAGCACCAGATATGTTTAATGTTTCTGAAGCTACTAAGATAATTCAGGGTGGGTTTTAGGCCAGATCCTGAAGTGCAAGAATTCATTGTGGAAATATTTATATCTGTTTAATTTTGGCAGACCAGCAAGTTGTTTCTTGTCTTTTTTCCAGGCATAGGTGAATCATTTTTAGTGACTTGTAATACCCCCTCCCCTCCCCAAGGTAACTAGACAGCTAGTTTTAAAGCTGTACTGAATAGTTGATTAAAAAAATTAAAAAGTGCAGATAAAAACACATGTATATATTGGAAAGCATTAGGTAGTGTGATTATAGGACTCATTAGACAGCTCTGCCTGTAACTTAGCTGTAAAAACGTAGCAGGTAATGAGCTGCTGGAGTAACAAAAGTACTGTGAGCAAGTACTTAAATATTTTCATTGTTGGGCACCCAACATCCGAGAATGGAGGATGAGCTCACTAATGAGAAAATGCAGCCAGTTCTAAATGTGCTAAGGAAATACCACTCTTGGACCATGACTGAGTATATTGTGTCTTTGGTAGCTATTTGAAGTGTAAAACTTGTCGTGGCTACTGGGGAGGAAGCGTTTTGTGATTTCATTTTGATACAGTGATTACTGTTCTGCCTCAGTATTGTTGTCTTCTGCCCTTCTTTATTTGCAGGGTTGGCTCCTTCCCTTTTCTGCTTGCCTTTACTCAAGCAACAGCAGGGTGAAGCTGAGATGATTTAGTGATGTTCTTGCATCAGGGTTCTGACTAACAACTGTGAAACTCAACAGTATCGTTAATTGCATCTTACTGTTTGTGTAAACTATTAGTTATGAGGGAGACCCTGGAGTTGTATGGCTGCAAACTCAAGCAGTACTGCATCAGTTTACATTCATAGGCTTTATTCTTTCTTTCTTCTCAAAACCGTAACAGTTAGTAATGTGGATTGGTGTATTTTAGGCTGTGGATAGCTTGGATCTTCTGAGCTTGCTGAAAAGGAGTTACATACACTCCCTACATAGTGTACATTCATCCTACTACCAGGTAGTTTGAGTGAATTTTTAAAATTAACTCTTTCCATTGTTTAAAGCTCTTTGTCATCTTACCCGTAAGTTTTGTGTTTTGTAATTAACGTTTTGTGAAAGACTTACTGTAGAACTTGGCTGCACTGACATCGTTATGGAATTCAGGGGATGATTGAAAATACAACAATTCACGGATGCTGAACATACTGACAGTCCAATCTTTTTTTTATTTTGGGTGAAGAATAATAACTTACTAGAGAATTACATAGGAATTCTTTTTAATGCAAGTTGCTTTGTGTACTATTTAATGGAATTAGGATTAAGCAAAATAATGCTACGGTGAAATGTCACAACTTAATATTTTGAGAAGCAAACATGAGCATACTGTTACTATGAAGAGATAATTTGAACCATCTGTGATTCCTGAAGTTCTTGATGGTCGTGTTTTTAAAACTGACTTAACTAAGCTGAAGATAATATATGTTACATGTTGAAAATGTTCATAATCTTTTGGTTAATAGTATTTGCCATAATCCATTTCTGAGTGCTTTGAAAACTGTTTCATCATCTTAACTGGTCTTCTCTAAACGTACAAAGTAATATTTATCTTAAAGATTTTATTTGTGGTTCAGAATTTGCATGCTTCTAATTGACGAGGCCATCAGGCTTGCTTGTAATATTGCTGCTGTACATTTGTGTATGCGTAGTATTTGCCATTTCTTTTGCTGGCATGTAACCTTTCAAGAGGTACATGTACAAAATGCATAGCACGGCCAAGGCTATGAGCTTCTACAACCATCACCACTTAACAAAGATTTTCTGGAATCATTAACACTTATCAGCTTCCTTATTTGTGTTTTGCCTAAAAGCTCAGATGAGGAAAGAAACTTAACGTGGGTTTTACACACTTGAATAAATATATGGCAGGAGCTTAACACAGCTTACTCTTAGGAATTATACTTCTAACAGACAGAGAGACTCGTGGCCAGTCTGACCAAACTCAGCATGTGGTTGCAACCACAGTGGGTGCACTGTGCAAGTGTGTCCAGGCTGGGGGGAAGAAGATTGGGAGCAAGAGAAATGGGACCATCTCTTCTGTTAGCAGCTCGTGTTTGTAGTAGCTTAAAAGTAAGAAGTTTCACCCGAGTTTCTTGGACCTAGGTAGTTCTTGGCAAATCAAGTAAACTATTGGAGCACCTGTCCCGTGCTAGTTTTGGGAATGCCATGACAAGGGCAGCTGAATAATAGAAGTCAGAATTAATTGTCACTGTACTTACCAGTTTGAGAAGTAAAAGTTGGGCATAAATTTTAGAATTAGTGTTCTGCAGATACCCTGTCTGTAAAGACAGTCCACAATTTTGTAGATTTTGTAGTGGTTTTGGTTTGGGTTTTTTGCTGGTGTTTTGTTTTTGTGGGTTTGGTGTTTTTTTTTTTACCATGAACCAAAGCTTCTTTCCCTTTGTAGCTGTAGAAGATCTTCTGATATAACTAGCAAGGTTCTCCAGCAATGGACGTTTGTACTCTAGGCGGGGTGTGTGTGTATGTGTATATGTATGTATGAATATAGTATAGTGAATTGAATAGGAGGCAATAAAAGCACATTGTTTAGGTTTTTATTTTGCTTTGTTTTTTGCAGGATTGGTAATTTAGGTCTCAGTTGCTCAGGTTTTTCAGTATTTATTTGTGTTTTTTTCAGCATAGAAATATATTAGAGAAATGGCATAGGAAGTGAGTACCAACATTCAGAGGTTATTGTGTATGGCTGTCACTGAACATTAAGCACTTAATACATTTTCTGAAAGGGTTTCATGGACACAAATTGCAAGTCATGTAGCATTCCAGATCTTACACATGGAAATATTTTTTCTCTCTCAATTTGAATGTATGTAATTCATCTACTGGAGCGCTGGAGTCAATGTAGCAGTAACAAAAAAAAAAAAATCAAACTCTAACTTACATTGTAACAGATTTGATTCCTAAAAATACTATTTAGTAACTTGAAATAAACCAACATTGTTCTGAAATAATGAGGAAGAAAAACCATACCATGTTTTGGTTCAGTCAGCAGACAGCACAGTTCTGAAATCTCAGCCTATAAGAAAGTTGAACGTTGAACTTTTGTGTGTGAGTAAAATCATGAGAGGAATATTTTTTTAAAATCTGTTACAGCATCCTAACAGCATTAGATTGCATTACATTACATGTATATATCCAGTTTGAATTCAGATTCCAGTCTCTTTCTCTTCATGTTTTTCGTCTCTAGGAATTTAAATCTCTTCCTTGATACTGATTTGATAAAGTGGTTAATTTGACTTGCAGTGTTTTTACAAAATAGTCTGCTAGTAGTTTGAAAAATTTTGTAAGGGTTTTTTTTTAATGTAGTTAGAATTCTAGTGTATGAGAACACTAGAAGATAGTCAAAAGCATGCAATATATATTGTTTATAACTGAAATACTGATAGAATTTTTAGAATAATGAGTTTTTCGCACATAACTGAGACCAAAGGAAGGCTCAGTGGTATCTGAAGATAAGTCATCCACAGAAGTTTTAAAAAAACTACAGTATCGATGCCTGAAACATTGTCTTTATCTTTAGGATTTCTTTTTTTTAATTTTTTAAATTGTGCGTTTCTTTACTTCTAAATTATCAAAACTGTATTTTGACTGTTCTGAAATGATCTAATGCATATTTTCTGGTTATGTTCTGCTTTTATCAGTATCTGTTGTCTCAAACTGCTGTATTGTTTTATGATGTTTTTAATAGTGTGGAAAAATTGAGTAAAATTGTGCAACGTTCTTTACCTTATTACTTGATTTATTTTCATATTCCTACTTTTTGCATTGAATGACAGCTGCTAGCCGGGATGATAGCAGAACCTGCTTTTCTCTCTGAGTATACTATCTTTGCTTTGGATCCCACCAAACAACCTAAGCCCCAGAGTGACGGTGTGGTGAGTCCTCCCACCCCTCTTAGTGATGCCTTTAGCAGGGGGAGGAGAGTACTGTACTAGAAGGCAAACCTAGTGTTGCTTGTGGCTTGTTCTCACAAAGGCATCTATCTTAACTATCCTGTTGCTAACCCCGCACTAAATTTCACAGAGGTAGTACCTGATAGCTCCTGGCTGGTGTGCTGTATGATGTGGATTTATTGTAATATAAAAAAATTAACACATTTTCTGTTATACAGGTAACCGTACTCCACACAACTTTTAAATAATTGTTGCACAAGTTTGTATGTTTGTTGCTTAGAATTCATTAATGCCATTGAAAGTCTTCATTTTTATGTATGTATTTCAAGATAAATGGATATGAAAAACTGAGATTGTTTTTGTCTAAAAATTACTTGCTTTTTGCTGTGTACAGTGAAAGCCTCACAATGTTATTTACTACTAATGGTAGCAGGAAATAATCATCTCACATAAACACTGAAATTCAGCTACTTCTAGTTGGTAACCTGGCAGCTATTATTGTGAGGATAAATAGTCTTTTTTTTAATAATTAGATTTTTTTTAAATATGTCTTTCTTTGCCTTGAAATGCTGTTTTCATAGTATACAAGTGGAGAAGCTCAGTGAGAAGAGAACAAGGAGTGGAGAGAAAGAAGCAGGCATCAGGAGGAAAGCAGCCTTCTAACATAAGCACATACAAAGCTGTATGCTTCTCATTATTGTCACAGGATGAGATGGCATCTTTCACATACTTCAGAGACTAGTCTGTAGTCATTCAAAACAGAGTGTTTTTTAGAGTCCCAGCTCATCCTCATACTTCATGATTACTTTGCTTTTCCAGTTTAGCAAGTGCTTTTTTGCTGTTCACACAGAGGCTGAAAATGACAAGTCACTGAAAGCTATAACAGGATAGAAATTTGATAAGCAGATGGACATAGCACAGCACAGCATGTTGTGTTGGACTTCTCGCTCAAGCTAAGCAAGATTGTACTGAAACAGTGAAAAGGCGATCTGTGGAAAGTCTTCATTTGTTGTAAAGGGTTATGCTTGTTCAGAGCATGCCCTTAGAGCACAGATTCATTACTAGCTCCGTCACGGTGTTCTCAAAATTGAGCTTTTTGATGGGGAGCAAAGAGGACATTCAAACTGTGCTGAAATCCGTAGTTTTGAAATAGTTACTAGATTATTTTTTTTTCAGTTCTAGACATTTTGACCATATTCCAGGTCCAGTGATAACTACTTAAAGTTTCACTGCAAATTTAATTAAGCTTTTCTACACTTAGAGCGGTAAACAGTTGTGGGCTGTTTTTCACTACACTACAGAATATCCCTAGTACAGTTGCATTTCAAAAAAAGGTATTTCTATGAATGTTCAAATGTTGTCTTTATTATCTTTTAGTATATACTTTAGTGGCAGGAATCAGACTTGCATGTTTATATACAAGACTGCATACATAGCAAATAATTATAACGTAAGAGTTATCGTTAATGTGTTACCAATGTGTATTAATAATACGTTACCTGTAAAACTGATTTTGTTCTCTGAACTTTTTGAAAGCTCTAGAGCTGTACTCTCACAGTAAGAAGAAAACGATACAAAAGTTTATAGGGAAGAGAAGGGCCAATTATATACAAATATATATTAAAAAACCCACATTATATACATTTGGGAAACCTAGGTAAACTAAAGATGCAGGAGAGGGAAAGTTTCATCAACAAACACACACAAATGCGTATTAATTCTGCTAAAACAGACCAGTATTTTAACTGTGTGCGCAAGTGATGTGTGATCCAAGGGAGTGAGCATCTTAGGGAAGTGATTGTAAGCATGGATTTTCTAGCATAGATGAAGTTAGTGTAAACTCTTTACTAACTAAGCTGCATGGGTTTTGTTGCATGAAGAAACAGTTCAAATACTCTTGGACAGAGAGGTTTTCTAAAGAAAAATTAAAGGAAGATTAGGGAAGAAAATGTGTACGAAGCTCTCCTTCCTTCCTCCATAATTTACTCAATTTTGGAATACCTGAGAAGGAGGGAGAAAAGTAAAATTTTTTAAATGCAGACATTTAAGCTTTCACTTTTTAGGCTTATGAGTCTATTTATACCTTTGAGAAATAAATAAGATGAACTAGTTTGCATTTCAGAAATAGGGAAGTAAGGAAGCACAGGTGTCACTAGAACGCCCTAATGGGCTTCAGTTAAAACTGAGCTCTGGTTTACACATCTTAATAACAAAAAACCACCTTTTTATTAGAGAATGTAAGTATAGCTCTCTTTGGATAGAGATATAGTTGTGTATGTTCTATGGGTTCATGGAGGAAAGACTTCTGTTGGTCTCCAGAAACCCTGATGTAACTCTGCTGGTTTTAAGACTTTAAAAGCGCCAGCCTGTGCTCTGTGATTCTAGTTTTGCTGAAACATCTCTTAAGGCTTATGAAAGGCTAGGGCTTTTAAGCTCTTCAAAGCCTCTTGAATCCGTATTTATATATAGCAACTTCAATTCATGCTTACCTTTCATTGTGTGGACAGCAGAATATGACCCTTTGCCCTAGAGCACAGTGACTTAGAATTGCAGCAGCTAGATACCTGCGGTGGTCCAGTTTTTATATAAAAGATTACCAATGTATCCCTTTTATGATTTATGCCAATAGAAAGTCTAATCCCAAATATAGGTTCTACTTTTGTTCACACAGATTGAATACAAAGATATCAGCGCAATTAATAGGAAAATTTTAAAAGTGGTGACATTAGTTTTGAAATGGCATTTTTTTAAGGATCTTCATAGATCCTTAAATAGCAGCTTTTTAAGGTTCTTCACAGAAAAGAACAGCATCCATGGTTTTTATATTCATAAACACCTTACTGGAGTTAATAAATCTACTTAATCTTACGTTTTAAAATAGATCTTAAATATTATTAAATTATTCTTATGAATTAAATGTATAAACCCTCCATAGTTTCCTTTAATTCTTTTTATGGGTATCAGAGTATATGATTTTTGAAAAGTGTTTGTAGTTAGTTTGTAATTCTTGGTAAGGTGTTTGTCTTCCTCTATTGTCAGTCCAGTACTAGCATGGTAGGTGCTTTGTAAATTATAAAGCAGAAGATAAATTTTTATTTGGTTTACCCTTATTATTAACTTTCCAGTTACGAAATGAAAAAGAACAGGTAATGGAGCCGAGAAAAAAATGTAGGAGTACTTTAGTTTAAAACCCAGTAACAGCTCTTAATCCACTAGGAATAAATCCACTGCAACAGGATAGTGCTTTGAAGCAGAACGCAGATTTCGTTCAAGCCAGGTGAAGCGCAATTTCCAAATCCAAACAATATTGTATGCCTGGTTATTGCTCTTTTCGCTTTGTCTGCTCATTTCTCTGGCTTCTTTAACTATCTGGATTTCTCTTTCCTCTGTGGTATTTTTGTACTTTAAGTTTGCTCCACGTCAAACCTTTCTGAAGCCCTTTTACACTGAATCATTCCTCTTCTACATTTATGTTTGTGCTTATCTGCGTATCCACACAGAATAGAAGCTGTGGGTGTAATCATGTAGCAGATACATGCATGATTATCATTGATATTTTAGTGGTATATACACCTTGGATTTTACAGCTTGCATGTAACTATCAGGGTACATCTTGATTAAAAATTAGAAGTTACACTGCTTTTAGCTGAATTCCTCATACGTTGTTCAATATGTCTCAGTGCTTTGCTTCTCTTGGGAAAAAATCATATCCAAGATGGTTTCTAGCATGTTTTGCTACTTCAGTTTGACCTGGTTTAAACACCAGAAAACCATCTGGATTTGTACAGGTTAGAAAATACCTGACCACAGGACATAGGAAAAGCAGAATAGACAGACAAGGAACAGAAATGTCTGAAGTCTGTTTAAAAAAAACAACAACAACAAAAAAAAACCAACCCACCAAAAAACCCAAAACAAACCCCAAAACTGTTGTTTTCTGTTGTGTTGGTTTTGGTTTTTTGGGTGGGTGGGGGTTTTTTGTTTTTCTTTGTTTGGGAGTGCAGAGGAATGTACGCGTGAAGTCTTGCGCAGGATGTTTTTTCTGAAAGTCTTAATTTTCTTCCTGTGCTTGTTTGGAGTCTTAAACAGCCTGTTACCAGTACTTTTTTTCCAGGTAGTTTCCACACGCCACCCCCCCACCCCCACACATCCCCAAATGTACTTAAACAGAGAAAGACGGTGTGATTCCACTGTTACTCCTGTTGGCTGTAAACAACACTGGTCATCAATTAGATTTTTCCTGCTATCATTTTGTCTTTTTGGTGTTTCTTTGATTTGTGCATAAATGTTACATAAATAACCATTATGAATAGTTTAATTGGAGATGTCAGCACTTGCAGATGTCTCATACTAATCCGTGCACACATAGCTGCTTTGTAGTTCTGTATATTGCAGCAATCTGTATTGAATTTAACCAACTAGTTTGTTTGCATGAAGACAGCTTAATAAACATACAAAAGAAAGTACTAAAAACACAGGCAAGGAAAAAGCACAGATGCTATTTGTAGGAATCGGTGAATTACAGTCCTTGTAGTCTATTCCTTCTAACAGTTGTTTTTCCTCCTGTAGAACTTAACTAAACAACCACTTCCCAGATCCACAGAAAACAATGGAAGCGGACCGGCCTCCCCGCAGGTATGGGGAGGATATGGGGGGTTTGTTTCCTCCTTCACTGCCGTGTTGTCTTTGCGTTATGTTGGCTTATATCTTCATGCTGGAGTAGGGATGACAAGTACTTGCCTGTCAGGATACTAGGGTGTTTTGTTTGTGTATAATCCCATTAGCTGGTATTAAGCGTTGTCACTGATGCGTGGAGCTTTTTTTGTAGGGACAGGTTAGCAGTGTCTGACGGCATGCTGCAGGCTGACCCCGTTGAGGTGCGTCTCTGCTCGTGGACACAGCCAGCACGGGATATGGCGCGTTACCCTCGCTTTCAAAAGTAGAGGGCGTATTGCATGGCTAGAAAGCTGACTTCTAGCTGAAGGAAAAGAACTGATAAGCCTAAAAAACCTGCCACTGGTGATAAAAGTGGGGGTCATTCTTTAATATGTCTCAGAAAAAGTTTAGCTTCCTGGAGTGGGATTAGCAGTGGCTCCTAGCACGTGTGTCTCAACACTTGACTGGGGGCAATGTTGTGCAGTAATGCTTTCAAATCGCTTCTGTAGCACCAGCAGTATATGGTGCCATAGCACAAACCTTTTGTTTTAGAACAGCGTAAGTACTTTAGCGGCATAAATCAATAATCACATTTTATGTAAAAATCATAAAGCCATTTAAAATAAAATAAAAAAAAGACTAAGATGGCATGCTAGAACTATTGTACAAGGACTTTTACAACAAATTTGTTCTCTTAATCATAGGAAAATATCTTTGTGTCTTTGAGATAGATACAGTCTTCTGTTTAATACACCAAGTGAGTCACAATTTTTTTTAACATTTGGAACAACAGTAAATGCAACACTTTGTTTTAGTTACATATTCTTCACTTTTTAAAGGGGTTACACAGAAATGCATTCTTTTAGAAGTTTAAATCAGAGCTGTAGATTATTGGATTTAGTTGCTGTCTGAAATTGCCCACATCTGGTAGCGGCATGCTTGGTTTTTCTGCACAAGGAGGTGATTCTTCTAAGGGAGTGGAAGCTATTTGGTGTCATGCATGCGTTAGGCAACAGTCGTTCCTTTGCCCAGGTCAGGTCTCTGTTTCCTAGGCTTTAGTGTGTCTGTCTGCCTAAAAGCAGTGCAGAAGTAATTCCTTGCTTTGAATTTTTGCAGCTGAGTGACGGTCAGTCTTTTGCCCAGAGGCTTCAGCTCCGAGTTCCCTCCATGGAGTCTTTGTTTCGAAGCCCAGTAAAAGAGTCCCTGTTCCGCTCCTCTTCTAAGGAGTCCCTGGTACGAACTTCTTCAAGAGACTCATTGAATCGACTGGACTTAGACGCAGCCGGTCCCACCTTTGACCCACCTTCCGACATTGAAAGTGAAACAGAAGAGCCTCCGGGAAATGTGGACAGCCTCAGCAAAGAGCAGTTGCTGCAGCGGCTGCGCAGAATGGAGCGCAGTTTGGGCAACTACAGGGGAAAATACTCAGAGGTAGGCAACGTTGTTACTGACTTACCTGGGCGGAGAGGGGGAAAGGATGAGGCTAACGGACACTGCAGTAGTGGATAATCTTTTCGTTTTCCTATTTGGAGCAAATGGATCAACTTACAGCTAACATGGAAGTGAAGTTATTGTTGTAAGTCTAGTTATTTTTGGCCTAGATAGGCCAAATGTTTTTCTGGTAATAAAATGTGGAAATCCTTTTCTTCTCTTGTTTGTAAATGATTTCATGTTGTCAGCAATAGAGATTAATTGGTAGTTACTCACACAAAGTAGGCCTATGACGGTTTCTGCTGAAAGCCCATAACAAGGGGCGGAGTTCAGTACAGAGGTGAGCGTGGCTTGTACTCGCATGACAGCAAATTTACTTTTCTTCTGAAACTTGTTCTTGAAGTACACAATGTATATTCCATGTACGTGCGATGGGCGAGCGTTTTGTTTTCAATAAATAAGTTCTGCTCCCCATAATTTCCAGATATTCTCTGGAAGGAATTAATTCAAGGACTATTTCTTTTGCTATTTTAGTGAAAACCAATGATATCAGTAGTTTTGCTACTCATTTCCCAAATTGCTGGGAAAAGTAAAGCTTTCCAAGTGGTGGTGTTGGGGTTTTTTTTAAGTATATGTGTGTTTTGCGTTTAAAACTGGCCATTTGCACTGTTTTTTACAGTTCTTTAAATGTTTGCTGCCCTCAAATACAAAAATTCCTGTGCAGACTTTTGGCTATTACTGTCAAAATCCCTGGAATCTAAAATATGTATACAGCAATTACAGTATTCAGCATATACCTGAAAAAACAGTTGTCTTCCATTAATTCAGGAATTGTTGTCTCCCCTTCATTTTTCATTCTCTTCTGGCTAGTATAATAAGATATATTTTTTAAAAGTTTATGTAAACAGTGTTGCCAAAATGAAAATTCTTCAGTTTGTAGGTTTGTTTTGGTGGTTGGGTTTTTTTGTGTTTTGTTTTTTGGGTTATTTTTTTTTTATGTAGTCTGTCCAGCAAGTCTTAATTTTCTCTACCAAAAAGGTCTGGGTTTTTTTCTGTTTTTGTGAGTTTCTTTAGTTAAGTTGGAAAAAATCGTTTTGCTGGAGCTTGGAAGAAAGTAGTTTCAATATATAATGAGAATTTAAGATGTAAAATTCTTTTCTTATTTAAAGTAGGATACAAAGTTAGCATCTCAAAAAATACAGTAAGGGAAACCATCCGTAGTAGTTTTAGTTTTCTTTTAAGTGCAAAATAAGTATGACTCTGAAATAAATTTTGAATTCTGAAAAATCCTAATTTATTTTAAATAAAAATTTGAAGCTGTCTTTTGACTTAGAGATTTCTGGTTTTGGTGTTTTGGATTTGTTTTCCTTTAATTTTTCAGCAATTTCAAAACGGAATGTTCTAGTTCCAAGTGCCATTATGCTACTTCAGCTTTGGACAGCTTAGGCAATTGTGATCAAATTTTTAATTAAACTAAATTGTGCAGTTACTCATGAAGTCCTTTTGTCAGCTTACAATGAGAAATATTGTCCACTTCCAGTCTTTCTTTGTCTGCTGGGTATATGCAAAGCACATGGGATGAGAACATTTCAGTATTACACAGACCGTATTTTGCTGGACTTGTAAGTGTATTTTTTAATGCATACTCACTGTAAAATTAATTTTAGTTAAGCTCTGGGACGTGTACCCTTACAAATGTACATCCCTGTCAGGTAGCTGTCTGGGATGTAACTTTCTGATACAGTTGGTTTTTTGACTGCCTGTATTGAAGTACGGCTGTTCTTAGAGGTCTTTTTAGTGAAGGGAAAACTGTGCATGAATGCTGAGTAACCTCATTGTTTTGTCATGTAGGCTTTATTTTTTTTTTTAACACATTGGAGATATTTTAGACATGGAAAAAGCAAACATTGAGGAAAATTTAAGTATGTTTCTATCAGAAGAGCTTTCTCAAGTGAAGAGTTTGAAAATGCAAATAGTGATACAACTAAGCAAACTATTTTGGTAGCTATAAGCGGATACATTATCATCATTATACCTGATTTCTGTATTTTAGCTAGTGTCTGCATATCAAGTTATCCAGCGGGAGAAGAAGAAGCTACAGGTAAGCATTACTCTTCATCCTTTCTTACCGGAATGCCTTTCTGAATCTTAAAATGTGTAGTGCAAATACAGATTTAATTTTCAGTGCATTATGTGTGTGTATTTACACAATACGTTGTGTATGTGTGTATATATATGTGTGTGTAACAAGACTTTTTCTTAGCTGGGATTTCTAAGGAAGCCAAGCTAATATTGGTTTGTCAAAATAACTGGGAAGCTATTGTAATCCAGCCTATTTTATTGCATCAGCTGAATTCAGGTGATAGATTGCCAACTCACAGTTGGCAGTTTATGATAATACTTTCTCTTTCAAGTCAAACTTGATGTGTAATACAAATCATTAATTCTTCTGCTGAAATACAATTCTATGAATTTATTTATACTTTAAAGCTACATTCAATACACCTGATGTTTATTCTTCCTTTTCTAAGGGCATTCTGAGTCAGAGTCAGGATAAAGCACTCCGCAGAATTGGAGAACTGAGAGAGGTAATTTCCTTTATTGATTGAATATTTACTATATACCACACATACATAGGATCTTTCTCTCCCCAGCTTTTGATTTTTTTTTTGTTCACTTTACAAAATATTTTCTATCGCACAGCAGGGTTTTTTACCACTTGTTTTCACTTGTTTATATGGGCTTATTTCTCTGGCTTGTTTCCTATTCAGCAGCTTATTGTCATACTCTAAGACAGAGCAGTTCATCGTACTGACTGAACTGCTTTTCTATTCATTGTGAAATAGGTAGAAATGCCTGTGGTTCTTGCAGTATTGTTGGGCCCAGCAGCAGATGTCTCACTGCAATTTGTTGCTCTTCTAGTATTGAGAAGTACTAATGTTAGGCAAATACAAGTAATAGGCACTTTTTAATAAAGATTTTAATGACTATCAATAAAAAAAAAATTATGATCCAATTTTTAAAAATACTCATCTTGATCTCAATTATAATATTTACATTGTTTTTATGGATTTGCAGTATAGTTTGATTTCAATCATAAAATCAGGTAGGTTGTGTTACGATTATTGTCTCCTTAGGTTATAGTGACATTAAAAGGAGAAGCTCTAATGTATTTGATATTGATAAAAAACACATTGGGCTTAATTAAAAGACATGTACAAATTACTGGGCAGAGCAAATTAAAAGGGCAAGTTAAAAAAAAACCATATTGTCAAGCCCTGGTGAAGCAGAATGTGAAGCTGAAGCCTTTTTACTGCCCCAAGAGCCAGTGCAGCATCAGGAGATGGGTGTGCGATGGCCTCTCTGTCCATGCTCTTACCTTGCTTGGGAGCTGGATACCAGTTCGCTCAAAGCCACAGGCTTTCTCCGTGGCTGTACTCCTGTTTTTGGCATGCGCCGTGCCGAGCAGCAGCGCTCGCGTGGAGGTTGCAAGAGCCATCAGACCATGGCGAGGTCTCACCTTTGCCTGAAGGCAGGCTAGCTCCAGGCAGCTGGGCGTCTCGCCTGCAGGCAGGGCCGAGGGTCGGTCTTTTGAGGGTGAGGGATGGTGACTGTGAGCATCTGGATGTGCATGTACCCAAGGCTCGTGCTCACCTGCAAGGGCCTGCCCCGTGCGACCAGTCAGGCAGCCATTCATTTTGAAGGAGGTCACTGGCAAATTGCAGGGCACTCTTCAGCGATGCAGGGTGTAATCCAGGTAAGCGGGCTGTGAATTCTGCACGCCATGGCGGGTAGCATTTTGGTTCAGATCCGTGCTGCTTCTGCCCCAGCAGCTGAGAACAGTGGGCCAGAGTGCTGGGTGTGCTGTGCTCATCTTGAGCCCCCAGAGCCTGCGCCTGGGCTATTGTCCTGTCCTAAGCTAAACTGGCAGCCCGTAGGAGGGGAAAACCCACGGTGTTACTGACAGAAGTGGCTTGCCAAAGTGTTTTTGGTTGTTTTTTTTTTTCCGGTTTACTGCAAGGTCAAATGAGAGAAGCTCATTCTGTGTTAAGTCTATATCCGCATGCTCCAGTAGGTTTAGTTTTCCAGCTTATTGGTGCTTGGTAAGGTTTGGAAGGCATATATATACCAGAGTTAAAGCTTTTGATTTTGAAAAAGGGTTGGATGTGTGCATACTTATTTTTCACTACTTCTGTCATAGTCTTTCTGATTCATATATATAAAAGTTTTTTATATATATATTTCTGATTTTTATATATATATATATAAATTTGTATATATATTTGGCATAAAACAATTTCATTCTTATAAATCTTGTAGATTTAAAGATTCCTTCAAATCCTAACACTGGAAGTCTTTTTTATTAATTGAAAAACTTCAAAAAGTAGTTTTTTGGTTCTTTGGAAGCTCAAGTGTTATAGCATTAGGTAAAACAGACTTAAAAGAAAAATTACAAATAAAATGGTACGTTTCCATTGTGGAAGCTAAAATGGTACAAAATAGATCATTCATTGATGTAATAATCTGTTATCAGAAATCAATTTAAAACATCCTTTTCTTCATCATTCAGTCCATTTTCCCCATAAATATGTTGAATCAGACAAGTTTCTTCTAATAGGGCCATGTAAGAATAAACTGTCTCCTTTGAGGCCAAGCTGACAGTGTGAAATAGTCCCTGGAAATGAATGTGTCTTTTGCTTACCTTAGTTTTATCCTGTTAAGAGTAATTCCTCAACAGCAGTCTTCAAGCAGTCTTCGGCATTCTTCTCAGACAAGGATCAGAAGGGACTTTGGGAGGACTATTTCTGTGTTGGTTTCAGTAAATCTCTTTGGCACTTGTTCTTGCACTGAGCTGGTTTGCTTTGCTTGGAAGGAATTGCTTCTAAAGCTCAGAAGCACAAGGCAGAAGTGTGATCAGTAGGTGTTGAAAACCTGAGGCAATGCAGGGTTAAAAAGTGGATATAGTTACTTGGGAAGAGAGAGGAATAGTTTTCCCAGTGATGCCTTCCAGCGCTGTCCTGCCTGTGTATGGCTGGGCAGGCTCAGCTCACACAGCTGTGGTTCTCAAAGCTGGTATCAGGCTCAGCTGTGGCAGCTGGGATTCACTGTTGGAGGTAAGGGATAGGCAGCAAGAGAGCATAAAAGCAGGATTCAGAGTTGGAGGAAAGCAATGCAGGAAACACCTAGTGCCCTGTGTTTTGTCTCTTGTTTGCTTTTTCATCCCTTCCATCATCCTCTGTCTTTGCCTGGCTAACAGAACCCGTGTTTATGGGGGGTGCTTGCTTTTATACAGGCAATCTTTGCAGAATAATGGTCATAGAAGCATTAGTTTCCTAGGGTAAATCACTGGGAATATATATATGGATGAAGTAAAAAGTAAAAAGTGTAAGTTAAAAAAAAAAAAATACAAGTTTGGGAAATTATTTACAGTGCATGCATGAAATGTGTATGATTCTGATTCAATAAGCAGTTAAGTGTGAATTAATTTGACTTTAAATACATTTATTTTCTATTAGAACAATAATTATTTAAAGACATTAAAATATTTAAACTTTAAAAGCACAGGAGGTAAATAAAAGAAACCTCCCTAAGGCAGTATTTTATAAGATTATGTAAATCCTACTAATGCATTTAGGCAACATCTACAAGTTTCTAAAGGTGTTCAGCCAAATGAATGCAAATAAGTAGCAAGTAAAGCCACATAGTTAAGTTCTTTGGCATTCTCTGGCTTTCTCATTTGAGACACGTTTGAGGAATAAAAAAGCCAACTTTCTGCTCTTACAAATGGCATTTGTCATATTAGAATGCTATCATATTGAATGAGCATCAGAAAAATTTACATTTCTGCTGTTTATGTTGACTTAATCTGGTGGCTAAATGAAGAATCCAGTTTACTGAAGTGCAGTCTTCAGCTTCCGGGAGAAATGTGTGCATGGAAAACAAGTTTCAGGAGCAGGCTTGAAGTGATCCCTACACAAACTTATTTTTAGGAAGAAAGAATCCTTGATAATTTTGCATCAAATCTATATTCTTGCTGTTTTAATGCTGGTATTATAATGGGATGTTCTTATGTTGTATAGTAAAAGAAATATCCATTTCATGGTTGTATTCTGGGATCACAACTGCGAAGATGTATTTTTAATATTATTTCATAATATTTTGATAAGCCTTTTAAATTCACATTTCAGTTTTCATTTGAGATGTGTTTATTTATGATTCTCAGGAGCTCCAGATGGATCAACAAGCTAAGAAACATCTCCAAGAGGAATTTGATGCTTCCTTAGAAGAAAAGGATCAACTTATTAGTGTCCTGCAAACTCAGGTAACATACCTTACCCAACAGATGTTCTTTAAAACTGTTCTTCCTACTTTTTTTTTAATTATGTATTCCTATAATGCATGTCCATGTTTTATTATAATTGTTGCGATGTTGTAAAGCTTCTTGAGAATTTATGATTATCTAGAAATTAAGTGCATCTTTGTAGAGGAGACCTTTGTAAAATCTCACTCAAGTTCAATACGATTATTTGATCTGTGCTTAGTAATGTCTTTGTTATCAAGAACATAACATTAGCAGATGTTTGAGCTAAAATTGCTTTGGCAAAATTTATGTGTTTTGCTTAATTGGTCTTTGTTTCTCCACTCATAATGATACTATTTTTGTTAACTGGAAACATAAGTCTGATTTAAAAAAATGTTAAAAAAATTCAGATGGATTTTTCCTTTCTCTACTTGCTGATATCAATTTTATTTAACTCTCTCTAGTTTTGAAGATGAAAACATGATCTACTTAGAATCCTTGGGTTTTTTAACAAAAAGAACATTTTGTTTAGGTATCGTTGCTGAAACAGAGGTTACAGAATGGTCAGATAGGCACTGAATTGCCTGATCCAAATATCCAATCTGAACCACAAGTTCAAAGTCCAACAAAAGAAATCAGTACAGAAAATACTGTGGAACCAGGAAGTGATGGTAGGTATTGCGGCTTTTTCAAGAGATCTGGAATTTTGGGGAATAAGGCTGTTGTTATTTATGATGGAGTAACAATACTTAGGGCTGAACATGTCATAGTAAGGATATATTTTCTAGAAGGAGACAATTGTTTTGAAAACAGTGTGGCAGCTAGAGGACAGGATAACCCTTCTAAGACACTAAATTTTCATAAGAATTCAAATCTGATACAACTTGCCTTTGTCAGTAATGATGATAGTATTGTAATGATTGCTTTTGCTGGTAGGGGTTGTTACTATCCCCACTTAATATGATTAAGAGATTCTGTCCCCCGTAAGCAAGGACCTATTCCTGGAGTTTAGAGAGGGACCAGTTGCCAGTCTTTTTTTTTTTTTGGTGTGCTTTCTCAGGAAAAAGTAAAAACAAAGATCAATTTTTATATTCATGCTATTGAATAATCTAAGTGTTCCTCACACCAGGAGGTTATTTGAGTTACGGGACTCCCTGAGCAAGGGACTTTATAATGCTGATACATCGTTCATTGGTATCCTTCATAAAAGGAAGGGTTCAGACAGGATTGTGCGTCTTGAAATGATCTTTGTTCAGCATCCGCCATGATTTTTGTATGTTAGGATGATATGAAGGGTTAGATCAGAGATTTTCTCATCCAGGGTCATGTCTTTTGTAGTGCTTAGGAAATACTGTAAGTATCCAGTCCCTAAGAATCAGGGTTCAAGATATTTCCTGTGCTGGAGTCTGCTTCTGGACTATAGTGTGTATGACTTATGGTTGTGAACTGAACCTCTGAATTTGTCTGATCCTATTTTCATGCCAAGTACTCTTACAGACTCCAGAGCATCAGAGCAGAACACACAGTAAAATATTACCCAATATGCTAGTTAAACAGAGAGCAGTACAGCTTGGAAAGATGCTAAATGTGGCCTTTATCCTGCCGAATGTAGTATTGCCAACCTGGATATTTTACAATTAATGTCATACCAGCCCTGGGAAAGCAGGAATCGGTGTGTTTGGCACTTGAGAGATGGGATTGCTTTGCTTTGCTTTTTTTCCTGCTTGTGAATATTTGGTTAGTAGCAGCAGGGAGTTTATAAGTCATGATGACTTTCTAATTGCATAGTAAACCTTGTTGAATAGTATTTTGTTTTTGAAGCTTGTATAGTAACTGGGGTTTTGTAAATTAATTTGGGGTGAAAGACTGTATTTACTATTCTGTGTATGCATAGCATGTTTCTGGCAGTTATAGTAGTCACTAGAAAGTTTTGCAAGACTTTGCACAACTTTCTTTAGAGACCTGTGAGTCGCCCACAATGTGAATGATGAATGCAGATCTAATTTTGGAAACGGTGTGCCTATGATAATGTTGGTATGTTGTCTTGTAGAGGGTAATGAAGATCCTGTTAAAACACTGGAAACTCTTAATCAGAGGGTGAAGCGCCAAGAGAACTTGCTGCAACGTTGTAAGGAGATGATTCGGTCACATAAGGAGCGCTGCGCCCAATTAACCAACGAGAAAGAGGCACTTCAAGAACAGTTAGAAGAGAGGCTTCAAGAACTGGAGAAAATGAAAGTATGGAAAATGCTCTTAACTTTATGGGTAGCTACTAAAACACAGTAAGAACTCCAGTATTTCCAAAATTTATTAATAGGGCAGACCATTAAACAAACTGTCCCTGTACTTTTTTTTGGAGTTAAAGGTGCAAAACCCACCTGGAATGAACACATTGAACAATTACTCAAAAAGCTGTAAAGAAGGGTATGAAACCTTACTGTGTGAAAAACCATCAAAATGGTATCAGAAATAAAGTAGCTGTGGGAAGTTGGTGTGAGGAAAAGACTGTCCTAGCACAGAAGACAGGAGGTAAGGCAAGAAAAGTGGACCAAGAGCTAAACCTTTAAGACGTAGTGGAAGAGGCATCAGTTATGTAAATGAACAGAAAACACAAAAAGGCAGGACACTGGAGAGCACAATCTGGTGAAGGTAACATAAGTGCAGTCCCAAAGCTAAATAATTATTTTGCTCAGTTTCCTTTCAAGGCCATTAATGCCAAGTGTGGAGGATAAGTAAGGTGGCCGATAGTAGTGGAAACATGAAAATGTGATAAGTATAGCTGTACTCAACTTCAGTTCTGGAGATCAGATTCTCTTCTCTGTCTTGGTCTCTGAGCTCTAGCCCGGTTTGAAAGAGCTCTGAAAGGCTCTAGTATTTTAAGGACCTTTTCCAGAACAAGGCCAGTAATGAGCAATTATGTTGTATTGCCGAGATCCTCTTGTAAGCCGAGATGCAGGTAATAGAGCAGGTGCCTTAGGCATGTTTCTTGCTCATTTTACTGTAGCAGCTCTGACATCCATGAGAGAACTGTGGAGGCTGTAACAAAGCCTTCAGATATCTGAATTATTATGGAAGCCATAAGGCAGCCTAGCACTGGGAGATTTAAAAGTAATTTAAAGCCGCCTACTTTAATTTCCCTGGATTCTGTTCTGTGCTCTTCCTCCAAGGCATAGCGCAGGGTAAGAGCCAAACCGAAGCTGTTTGTCAGAAGAAGGTATTTTCTTACAGATGGCAGTGCTTTAAACTTGTGGTCGGTGTCTCTTTTTAGGACCTTCACATGGCTGAGAAGACTAAACTGATTACGCAGCTGCGTGATGCAAAGAATTTGATTGAGCAGCTAGAACAAGACAAGGTAAACAAAAATTTTCTTTAAACTCTGTGCAGTTTTTGAACAAGACTGTTTAAAACTCAAAATATCTGGCTTCTTGGTATTAGAAGCTGTTCTTAGTCATCTGATGTGGTTTGGTTTATGTTTTAACTAGCAAATAATTTAAGCTACCTGAGAATTTTATTGTATAGATGCTTTAGGGCATTTGTCTGTTAGGTTATACTTAATACTGCAAGGTAATGTTATTTAGGATGGATCAATTATGCTTAATACACTCCTCAATGCCAGCTTAAAAAAAAACCAAAACAAAAACCCAAACAAACCCCCACCCAAACACTAATGAAGATGAGACAAATGCAAATGAATTAAAAAATGAGCAATGAA
This sequence comes from Pygoscelis adeliae, assembly GCF_000699105.1. Taxonomy (NCBI): domain Eukaryota; kingdom Metazoa; phylum Chordata; class Aves; order Sphenisciformes; family Spheniscidae; genus Pygoscelis; species Pygoscelis adeliae. The sequence goes on along the minus strand of NW_008824549.1, from coordinate 586,314 downwards.
GGAAAAGTAAGTAGTTTCTTAGGAATATGGAGAGTTTCTCAGTTTTTTGTTCCTTAAAGTTTTTTTTATCACAGTCTTGGTACTTGAAGTAACTTCTGGTGGTGTAATAAGCTACATGACTAACACTCATTATATGTGCATATTCTCTAAGGAGAAGCACGCACACTACAATGCTTTAGTTTTGGTTTGTTTACAGAATGGATATTTCAAAGAAAAGAATCTGTACCAGAAGCAGGAAGTTTTCTGATGGTCCTTAGTTGCTGGAGGAGTTCTTTTCACCACTAGATAAATTTTGGCTACTCTTCAGAATAATCCCTATTCTTATCTTCTTTTTGTTAGCATTTTCTGTTTTCTGACATAGAAACACCATGATCTCTGGTCTTGCAGTAATAGACTAAAGTTTATTCCTGACAAGGATTGTGTCCTGGCTTGAAATTGTTGTAGCAATATGTTTTATTTATTTGCTAGCTTTTTATCACAAGGACCTTTTCCATAGGGCATGGTAATTGCAGAGACAAAGCGACAAATGCATGAAACATTGGAAATGAAGGAGGAGGAGATAGCCCAACTGCGTGCTCGGATCAAACAAATAACTACAAAAGGCGAGGAATTAAAAGAACAGAAAGAAAAATCTGAAAGAGCTGGTAAGAAATTCTGGGGATTATTAGCTTTCACATTTAAACACGAGAAAGCTTCAGCGTGGTCTTTTTGCACTCTTCATCAGTTGTTGTTTGGAATGGATATTAAGAGACACTATTTTTCCTAATGTTCTACGTATCACCCCTGCTAGCGTCATTACTAACTTCACTTCTGGTCAGCAGAGTTTAGGGATGTTTTTGACTGGTTTGTCTCTGTTGTCAATTCAGCTGGAGTTAGGAAGGAAACTGTGGAAGGGCAGCTGCGCTTTCCCATTTGTAGGAGAAGAGATGGATAGAGTTTGGTGCTGGTGTAACTTCAGGAGGGAAACTTGCAACTATCTAAATTATCATTATAATGCCACCAGTATCTTACATAGAAAACATAGCAGTGAGTGTATAAGAGCTTGGGAAGAAGTAGAAACAAGAGGATGTGTTACAACCATAATAAGCATTTTCTTTCAATAATCATAGAGGAAGCATTTCTGATTTCCTTTTAGTGAAACAGCAGTGATGGTTCCTTTCGCTTCAGGCTTGGAACCTAGCGGTTATGTAACTGTTACATGCTGTAGTTTGCTTTTGATGGAAATTAGGTAACATTAATTATCTGTGCTTGCAGTTCTCCTTTTGCTTGAAACTAAGTTCAAAGGTCAATCCGCCCCACCTTTGTTTTTTAAACAGTGAAATTGTTTTGCACTATATCTATCAAAATTCTTTTAGAAGAATTTAGTTTGCTCTCATAGGAATCTAAAGGAGTTCACTCTCTTGGTGGAAGATCAGATGTGGTTAGTTTGCATAAAACATTATGCATATTTTCTTTCTCTAAAAAGCGATGAGACGTTCAAACAATACAGTTCATAGGGGTTTTATTTTAAATCTACGTAGGTTTAGATCAGAACTTTAAATTTTAAAGATTAGTTTGGGTAGATCATTCTGCTGTAATACAGAAAAGCAGCTGGAACATCCATCTTGTGAAAGTAACAAACGTTTTGACTAGGTGCCCTCCTTTTGTACTACGCTTTCAGCTTGCATGTGTCTTTTTAGCTCTGGAAATTTGTATTTCAGAAGTCAGTCAGTCTTGCTAAAGTTGGATTTTGTTCAGTTCCTGGAGACTAGGAAGCTTTTCTTCATGATTAAAAAAAATGCTGAAGAATATTTTAATACTTCTGTAGATACAATGTTATTGTCATAGCTGTTTGAACACAGCATTTTTTGAAGCAGTAGAAACCTCTTAATTATGAACTAACATCTACACGCTCTGGTTAATACAGTAATTGCCTCAGGTTTGTGTAGCCTGAAGCTGAAAAAAAACTAGAGATGATACTCTGGATACCTGAGTATCATCTATTGTAGATGAGAAGTAGTGAGAAGTAATTTCATTTATGACTAATGTGTTGAGTACACTGCACTTTTCTAGGGGGAGATTTGTGTGTTAAATATGCTCTCTCAAATAAAATTTTCAAGTACTTTTGGTAACTTTTATGGTGCATAAGCATCCACTTTACCTTTGAATGCATTTATTTTTGTACTGTTAAGCATGCTTATATAAATGTTGGAACCCTTGGAAAACTAGTTAATACAATTTTGCCTATCTTAGAAGTAGTAAGGTGACCTTATTAGGTTTTACTATTACTTCCTTGGCTTTATGCATTCCGAAACTGTTGTGACGTACAATGGAAGTGTAGTCCAGTACAGTTAAACTAAATTGTTCAGGCATTTGAGAAAACCGCCATCAATATCGGGAGAGCCTGAAATTACTTGAGGTCACAACCTTTGAGTTGTACCAGTTTTAAGAATTTGGCAGGTTCATATATTTGAGGTCAACATGTTTAAAGTTCTGTTTCTTGGATAGTTAATGTGAGATGACTTTAAATTCTAGACTTCTCTTTTTCTATATCATGATTTAGTGAAGAATTGACTTCATGGAATATTGTATTTGTAGAAATGTTAATTTCATTTATGTTACGGCAAAATAAGGGTAAGCATAATACACTTACACTTGGAATTTACTTTCATAGTGCTATATTATAGGCTAAAAAGTGGTATATTTTTCCACTTCATGTTTTTAACTTGCCTAGAGTTACGTGTCTGGCTTTTTTCTTTGTAATTCAGTGATTTTAGTGAAATGCTCCGGTGTTTGATTTAATGTTAATGCATTTTTGTGTACTGAAATAGTGAAAAGATATTTATGCTTATTTTGTGCATGTTGTGTAAACTGTAACTTGGTGTCCCCAGTTGAAGTTCCTTTTTTTTGTAGTTAGAGGTACGTTATGTTGAAATCTCACAAAGCATCTTGTTTTTGTGCATCCACACATGCCAATAAGTGAATCATGGTGCCTTTCCCAAGCCTTGTATGAACAGGACTGGGGTAAGGGCTCTTTTTTCTTACATCACACATTGGGTGCTTGAACTGGGCTCTAAAAAGTAAATTCTGTGCTTCTCAGGCACTTTTAATTGAAGTAACTGCCACTGATTTTTTTTTTTAATGCTCTGCAATGTACATAGATTATTTGCATTTTACTTCAACAAAGCTATTTATAGTATTTGTACATTTACTGGTAAACTGAAGTATGTTTCTCCTGAGACTACTCGGCATAAGTCCTTTCTGACTTCTCAGGATGCCAATTATTGACTTCTTTATATTCTGTACAATAAAGAAAAAAAAAAGTCTTTAGAAAGCAAATTCGTTTTGCTTTACTTTGCCATTCTTTGTAGGCGGCATTTCTTTTGCAAGCCTAATAAACGTATGCTTTGCACCTTTCTACAGAGAAACAAAAAGCTTGGACTGTGCATTTGAAATCCTGCCTAGATGCACAAATCGACTGTAGGAAATTAATTCAACCTTTGTTTCTCAAACTTTTGACAAGGTGCCTGCTCTCAGCCTTCAGTACGAAAACATGTAAATCCCTCCTCTGCCATCCTGTTTAGTGCTTTCTTCACAATTTTCAGCAGTAGATGGCACTATAGTTGAAAATAACACGTCTGCAGCACCGGGAGAGTAAGCAAGAAGGCTTTGCGGTATGGACTGGTGTTAACACTGGGTAGGAGAGGCAAGGCAAAGGGAACCGAGACTGGTGCTTTGGAGTACCGTATGTAAAGCAGTCAACTCACTAGCACGTGTTTTGTAAAATTCAGTTTTGCAACCTTGCACCTTTTAAACTCTGTTCAGGCTCTTTTTGTCTAATTTATATACTGCACAGGAAGGTTTCCGGTTTGTCTGGCTTGGTCACATGAATAGCATTTTGCAAGACTCACCTGAGACTGTTGGTGTGCTTTACTGTTTCTGATTTGCCACTGTGCCTTTGTGAGACTTCACTTAACCAGTACCTTGGTTAAAAGATCTTCCCTCGACAGTAGCTCTGCTGGTTGGGGAAGAACACAGGCAGTGCCTTTACTCTTTGCATTCTGAATAGGTGTATTTGGATAAAACCATGGACTTTTATTCCAGGCTTTTATCCACAGTAGAATTAAAATCTCCCATAGATTTAAAATAATAATAACAACAATTAAAAATAATAATAATAATGTTCTGTCTACTTCATGATAGTTTAGCCCTCTGCTGGTTTGAAACTCAGTTGTGTCATGCTACACTAAAATTAACTAATTTAAATAAAAATGTTCTGTTTTGCTTAAGTGCTAAAAGTGCCTGAGATGCATATAATTTAACTTTTAGAAAGCTATGTGTTTCTCTGAAGTGTTGCTTCTTTGTGCTTCCATACACCCTTGGCGTTTTATCCATCAGCTTTTGTCTAGCTTTTGTATTAGCATCCTGCTTGCGATTATGGTGATGCAGCTGTCGTACTGCATGTTGCTCAGATATTACGTATCAGTAGTCATTCCTAGTGTGAACCTGGATCTTCTCTTTGGGGGATTTGTGGGCTGTGGCAAATGCATTCTCTTTCCTTTTGCAGAAATAACAGGTTTCTCAAATGCAAATAAAGTATATGTTGCTCAGAACAAGAATCAGAAAATGTGTATGGAAAAGTGAAATAACCTAATCTTTTACTTGCAGGCTTTATTTTCAAGCTGTACTTTGTAAAGGTCTGTAGGTTTTGGTTTTTTTAAAAAGCCATTTATGATCTGTAATACTGAAGGACTTGGCCAATTTTATGGCTGTGCGTGCTTTTGTTAGGGCTGAGAGAAGCATCAGGGAAGTCGGTGCCATTCTCCAAACAACTTGCGCAGGCTGTGTTCATAACCAGGTTGCGCCCAGGGTGGCGAGGGAGGAGGACTTAAGTCCTGCGGGTCCCAGATGGCAAATGCCTTGATGGGGACTGTGAAGAACTGTGCTTGGAAAGTAAGGAGCTGTAAGCCTCGTGCATGCTTGCATTATGGTTTAGACGGTTTTGCTGTTTGAAATAACCTCTAGCGCTCTTAATTTTTTGTAATGAGTTTTAGTATTTCGTATTTAAGTAGAACTGGGAGTGAAAAAGTGGATACAGTGATGTGCTTTGGTATTGCCAGGGTCAGTAACAACCCTGTTTTGCCCTAAAACATGATTGGTGCTGTAAGTAGTCAGAGAAAGGCTTCCTCAGAAAACAGAAGAAAATTCTGGAAAAGGTCAGAATTTGGGTGAATGTAATTTTATGGAATTAAGTTACTTGAAAACATATTTGCAGCATTGCCTCAAAAGTATTGATTGTGGTTAAAAGCTTCAGTTTTGAATGTTATCAGAAGATGTGAAATAGAAATTATTATTCACTTCTCAAACTCATGCCTGAATGTTATTAAATATATTTTCAAAAAAACAAGGATTACGAGAATTGCTGTGAATGCCTGCTAAGTAATGGTGAATCAAGGGAACTAGAAATTTGCGTGTCTATTATGATTTTCTTTTTGGGATAGAACTAAGTGGAAGAAAGCTTAGCATACTAAATAACACTTTAAAAATTATTTTGTTCTGTCTGCTCCCAGAATAGTATCCAAGTAGTCCAGGGTATAGTAGAATAATATACTTCTAGGTTTTTTGTGCTCTGATAAATTACAGTCTTGATACTGGCACTGTGATTTTGAATTTTACAGAGGTGTTTTGCCAAAGTTCTTTTATGCAAAGGATTAACCATATAGGAGACTGTTCTGAGATTGAATTTTCCTTTGATATGCAGCAGGGGTTTTCCACATTCATGATCTATCCAGCAAAAGAGATTTCCCTAACAGTGATCAAATTCTAGTCTTGTGTAATTCTAATACAGATTCTGCCATCAGTTTCAGTGAGGAACTCAGATAGTGGTATTGAATAATAATAATAATAGTAATAATGATGATAATAATAAACCAGCTCATAACACAGGAATTTATTTGCTTTCTTTTTATATCTAAATGATCATCTATGAAGTGAATAAAGTACGTTAGAATACTTCTCCTTAGCATGGGAAGAAGCTGTGGAATTATTGCTTTGGATTTGTAAGTTAAAACGTGTTTCAGCAGACTTGTGCATCTTCTGCAAATGTAAATAAATTTCATCACTGCAGCTTGAGTGTTCTTTTGAAACATCTTATAAATATTCAAGTTTTCTGGGAGCAAATCTTAATTTTTTTTCTTACATTTTATTTACGAAGTTTAGAAGCACAAGACAGTCTTCATAACACACAAGCATTTTTCTAGTGTCTCTGAATTGCATTGATAGTAGTTTACATTAAAAGTATATAGTGAAATAATGAAATTAGCGAAGCCTTCTGTATGGACTCCACCAAACCCACAGTTTAAAGAGAAGATTATGTAGGTTGTACAGTTTGAAATAAACAACTCTTAGGTAAATCAAGTACCCAGTATTATACTTCAGTGTTCTATTCAGGAAGACCTCTTTCATGATTCAGTAAAAACTGACTTGCATAGCAGTCATTCCTGGTTTATGCTTCTGTCCGCTTGTTTTAGCGGAAGAACAACTTGTGAATTGCCTTTTCTTCATGCAGCTTTTTTCCTCCTCTTCAAAGTTATTCAACACTTACAACCAGAAGAGAAGCCATAGTTTATTTATATGGTTTATGTATTTTATAATGATTTTAGGGGAAGAAATAGAAGCTGCAGAATGTATTGGAAGACATTCACAGCTATTTGTCAGTTCTCTTTCCTTTCTAGATAATAAACCTATGTGAATTCTTGAAGGATTCCTAAGTTCGTTCTTCTGTTACTTGTGTAATTTACAGTTAATGAGAACTCTGTTCTTCTATCAAGGGACATAGATATTTCTCCACTATCATACACTTTTTTTCTTTGCAGCTTTTGAAGAGCTTGAGAAGGCTCTGAGTATTGCCCAAAAGACAGAGGAAGCCCGGAAAAAATTGCAGGCAGAAATGGATGAAAAAATCAAAGCAGTAGAAAAGGCAAGTGAGGAAGAGAGGGTAAATCTTCAACGGGAGTTAACCAGAGTGAAACAAGAGGTGGTTGAGATTATGAAGGTAAAAGCTGAACTCACCCTGTATTATTGGCTTTTAATCTAATCATTCAATTACAATTAAACTATAGTTGTAAAATACATTAGTATACCAGAACTTTTTAATAAAATATTTGCTATTTCATAAATTCTATAAAAAATTAATTTCTGAGATTAAAGATTTACTTAAGACAAAATAGAAAACTTCCCATATAGATTTTTTCTCTAGCAGTTTAAAATCAGTACATTAGAGCCATGTAAAAATGAACAGTATTACTCTTTGTTTCACAGTATTTAATAAAATTATTTACTAGAAGTACACTTGAGATTTTAAAGGGAGTCAAGAAGAAAAAATTAATGGTGATCAGCTCACACATCTCCACCAGGATTTTGGGTTTTAATACTAAGTAGTTTTAATGATTATCCTAGCCCACTATGTGCAAACGTTTAAGAACTTGTTGCCAAACTGTTTGCTAGTTAAGAACTGCTAAATTCGCTTCATCTGGCGTATTCGGGTAGGAACTGCAGGAGTACTGCACGTGCCTTGCAAAGCTGTTAATTTGAACACCTTTAAATTGCAGTTCTTATGTTGACATTTGTTATGTTATTAATTTTTCTAAGAGAACACACTGATGCTTTAGGGGGTTGACTGACTTGCACTACATTATTCTTAAATAAAGCATGTATGTAGGTTGTAGATAGCTGTTTATATAGAATATCACCACTTGACTTTCTGGCTCATGAAATAACAAGAATACAGGGAAAGCTACAGACAGAAGTTCCTTTTCCAATTTATTACCACATTTGAACTGAAACTGAAAACACTATAAGTTCACCTTGGCAGAAGAGTCCTTAGAGAATGTGGTGTTTCTTTTAGTAGAACTGTGAAAGACTTGAGAAGGAAGATGGGTAACTTCACGCTTGAAAATAAGAACTGTCAGGGCTTAATATTAAGTGCTCCAAATGATTGTTACTTATTCAAAGGGAGTAAAGAGATGGTTCTGGTTTCCTCTCTGTGTTGCACTGTTTTTCTTATTAAGAAATAATACAAAGTGTTTTGTTGTTTAATATTTTGAAATTAGTTTTTTCTGACTTTGATTCACAGAAGTCTTCAGAGGAGCGTGTTGCTGAACTAGAAAAATTCCATAAAAAAGAAATGGCTACCAAAGATCAGGAGCTAAGTGATAGATTACAGGCCCAAGAAAAGGCATTCCAGGAGAAGATGAAGACAGCTCTTGTAAGTATCCCTAAAATGTGTAGAAAGAAATTTCTCTAAGTGTGAGGTGGGAATAGAAGTCTTAATCTGACCCTATTCCGCAGTGCGAGTCCTTCTGCACTCAAAGATATGAGTGTCCTCCAAAAGTCAAAGAGCTCAGAGACTTCAGCAACATGAAAGGAAAGCAGCTGCAGTGATCCAGATTGAATAATGATAATTAATCACTATCACTGCTCACTTACAGCTGCATCTTGTGGGAAAGACTTTTTTTTGAAAACTCTTTTTGTTAGACTTTTTTTTTTATTTCTTCCTCTGGATCATTGGCCATTAGCCACAGCAACTAGAGTAAAAGAGGTACAAAGAATGAGGCTGTTATTTGAAAAGTGTTGGTATCATTATGTCTGGTTGCGTTGTGTTATGTGAACAGGCTTAACTATTCATAGTGTTTGACCTCAGAAAAGAATTTTTTTCTAGGTCAGGCTGGGAGGAATCACTGGGGTTCTTTGCTCTTTTTCATAAGCTGTAATACACTTCAGATCATCACGTAATTTTACCTAACAAGTAGTAGATTCTCTTTTATGCTCCTCCGTGATGGTTGGTGACTAGGACTGAGGGACTTTGACAGTCCCTTCCTGACTATATTTTTCTACCTGCTTCTCAGGTTATTTTTTTAATTATAAGGAATAGAAGCTTAAAAATACATTAGCAGTGGAATCGAGTGAGGACAGACCTTTATTCCTCTAAGGTGTTACTCAATTAATCGTGGTAAACAAACCAAAATGAAAGGCTGGATTGCATTATGTTTTTCATATAAAAAGAAGTAGAGGACATATGGTTCTCAAGAAGAGAAAATAGAAGTGATTTATAACAATTTTGTTTTCACAGATTAAATACAAACTGTGTGTGTGTGGAGAAAATACATATGATTAGTCTATGACTCCTATTAACTGGTTTGTAAATATCTTATTATACTGTTTTTGAAGGTGTGATGACTAAATTTATAGTTTATTGTTTTAATCATAATTTTTGATACAGGAAAAAAATCAGAGTGAGTGTTTAAAAACCCTTCAAGAACAAGAACAGCAAGAATCCCTAGCCTTAGAAGAATTAGAGCTGCAGAAGAAAGCGATACAGTCAGAGTGTGACAAGAAAGTTCAGAAGATGCATCAAGAAGTAGAGACTTTTAGAACTGTGAGTAAAGATTCCAAAAGGGTAAATGTTTACAAGAATTCCTTTTAGTATATATTTAACTATGACAGGTTTACAAATACTGTGGATTTATTGTGACTGGGTTATTTTAATCTCACTATGCTTCTTGTAGTAACAGAAATTTAAGGTATTGCTATGGTATGCTGCAGCCCCTAGTTGTTTACGAGATTAGATGGCAAAATATAGAAATACGTTCACTTTATATCACGGCGTGGGATATGAATTCATATCCATCTACATAATTTTTATGTATGTTATACAGGAGAGTTAAACTTTAAACTGTTTAACTTCTGGGTACTGCTACCATACAAACACTTAAAAGGATACTTGAGTAAGTAAAAAATTTGCTTAAATTTTGAAGTGTCCTTTGCTTTATGTAATGGGTAAGACTGTATTATCTGCTAACGCAAGTTTGTATATTATTCCACCACTTATTAGTTTGGAAGTTTTGCCTATAGAAGTGTTTTAACTTTACAGCAGCATTTCCTTGAGAGGTGGAATTAAGATAAATCGGTAGATATGTACAAATCCATAATACTCGTGTAGACTCCCGATATTGTTCATCCTATGTATTGGTACTTTAGCTTAATGAGAAAATGTGAACATCTCTCTCATAAATATCATGTGAATTATTTTATTTGAATTAGTTAAATTCTTTCCAAGTTTTTATTGTATTTGTTTTCACTGCAGTGAAATAGAAAAATTTTTATTAAATAACTAACTTACCATAACGGAAGCAAAGTTGAGAACAAATGAGATGTATGAAAGGCTTATACAAAAAGTTGATATTCACTAAAAGTAATGGAATAAATGACTTGTAATTCTGTGAACCTGGTGAGATGTTTTTAAAATTTAATCAACTTGTTACCTTTTGAATATTCATATTCTTTTAAAACTGTATTCTCTAACAGAGGATTCTTGAACTGGAAAGCTCTCTGGCAAAGTATTCGCAAGATGACAGAAAGCAATCAGAGGAATTAAGTACTCTGATGGAGTCTGAAAAAAAGCAGCACAATAAGGAAATCAATGATATAGTTGAAAAACACAAGAAAGAATTGGAGAACATGAAACAGCAGCAGGAAAAGCTTTGGACAGAAAAACTTCAAATCTTAAAGCAACAACAAGTAACTGAAATAGAAAAAATGAGAGAGAAACAAGAACGAGAGATAGATACGATTTTGAAAGAGAAAGAAACAGTTTTCCGTGCACACATAGAGGAGATGAATGAAAAAACATTAGAAAAACTTGATGTGAAACAAACAGAATTAGAAGCACTGTCTTCTGAGCTATCAGAAGCACTAAAAATACGTCACGATTTAGAACAAGAGCTCTCAGAATTGAATAGTAGAGTGTGTGAAGCAAAGCAAGAATTGGAAGGAAAGTTGGAAGAAGAGAGGAAACGGCACAACGAAGAGGTTGAAATGATGTTAAAAGAGCACGAAATGTCTATTCAAGGTGTTGAGAAGGTACTCAAAGAGGAACTCAACAAACTCAAGCAATCCTTGGAGGAGAAAGACAGACATCTGGAGGAACTAAAAGCACATGAACAGAAACTAAAGGAATCTGCAGAAAGATCTGAAGCTGAACTTGTCCAGGTATCTGCAAAGCTAGAGAAGCTTTCAGAGTCTCATCGGAGTACTTCTAATGAGCAGGCAAAGATTTATGAAGAGGAGTTAGCAAAGCGGCAGCAAAAGCTGACAAATCTTGAAGATCAAAAATTGCAACTTAATGAGCAGCTAGACAGAACTGAATCCCAGCTGAGTGAAGTCAAGAATGAGTTAGAGGCATACATCTCTCAGGTACATGACCTGAAGCAGCGTTTGCAAGAGCAAAGCAATGAAAATAGACAAAAAGTAACCTCTCTAACACAATATGAAAGTCAACTGAAGGATCTACAAAGAGAGGCTGAAGAGACAAAGAGGAGTCTAACTGAGAAGGAAAATGAAATTGAACACATGAAGGAGTTACAGAACAAGCAAGTGGAAGAGCTTAAACAGAAACTGTTCGCCGCAGAGGAGAGAATCAGTGCTCTACAAGGAGAATATGAAAGTAAACTGAAACGTCAGGAGAACAAAATGGAGAAAATTAAACAGAAATCAAAAGATATGCAAGAAACTTTCAAAAAGAAACTTGCTGAGCAGGAAGCTAAACTAAAAAAAGAGCTTGAAAACAAGCAGTTGGAGTTCAGTCAGAAAGAGAGCGAATTCAGTGCTAAAATGTTGGAAATGGCACATGCCAGCTCAGCCGGAATCAATGATGCCGTGTCAAAACTGGAATCTAATCAGAAAGAGCAACTAGAAAGTCTTGCTCAGGCTCATAGGAGGGAGTTGGAAGAAATTACCCAGAGTTGGGAAAAAAAACTCAATCAGCAGGTTGAAGAGCTCCAGGAAAAACATGAAATGGAACTGCAAGAGAAAGAGCAGGAAGTTGGAGACCTGAAACAGAAACTTGCCACCTTTAGTGCTGAGAAGGAGGGCTCCAGAACAGAAATAACCCGACTAAAGGAAGAACAGGTGAAAAGGGAGGAGTCCCTGAAGGAATTGCAAGAACAACTAAGGCAGTCAGTGGCTAAGGTGAATGCTTTGTCAGATAAGGAAAGTGACCTGAAAACACAGTTGAAAAAATTGGAAAGTGATCTTAATCAGTCCCTGAAAGAGCAGTCAGGACTTCAGGAACAGCTCAGTAAACAGAAAGCAGTTGAAGAAAAGGACAAAGCCAAAATTACCGAGCTGGCTGATACACTGAAAACAGTTGAAGAGAAACTCCAAACTGTGCAGTCTTCTCAGTATAAAGATCATGAAAATTATGAGAAAAAAATAGAGGCAATTCAGCTAAAAGAAACTGAGTTTAAAAGGTGGTCAGGAGAACTTGCAGCCCAGTTAGATGCTTACTGGAAGAATGCTGAAGCTTTATTGCAAACAAAAAGCAATGAATTAATTGAAAAATGTAATGAAAAAATTGGCATAGTAACATGCAAAATTGCAGATTGTGAGCGCCGAACTGCAAAAGTTAAAGAAGCAATATTAATTAAAACAAGTAAGATTCCTGAACTAGAAGCTCAACTTAGAGAAGTAACAGAGCATCATTCTGCTGCAAGTACTTCTTTGCAAAAGTCAATGCAACAACTGCAAGAGAAGGATAATTTAATTGTGTCCATGAGAGCTGACATTGAAGGACTTGTAACAGAAAAGGAACAATTGCAGAAAGAGGGAGGGCATCAGCAGCAAGCAGCATCAGAAAAAGAAACTTGCATTACGCAGCTGAGGAAAGAGTTATCTGAAAATATCAATGCTGTCACCTCGATGAGGGAGGAACTCCAGGAAAAAGAATCCGAGATCTCTGCTCTCAACAAAACAATTAATGACCTTAATGTTAGACTTGAAAGCACAGTAAGTTTAACAGAGAAGGAAGCAGCCATGTCTCTGTTAAGCAAGCAACATCAAGAGGATCGGTTGCAGTTGTTAGACCAGGTACAGGAGTTATCGTCCAGAGTTGAGACGCTGAGTCAAGAAAAAGCATCAGCTCTTGAGCAGGTAGATCATTGCACAGCCAAGCTGTCAGAGTGGAAGATGAAAGCGCAAACCAGGATTACACAAAATCATGATACTATTAAAGATTTGCAGAGCAAACTTGAATTAAGCAATACTGAAGCCAATAAAAAGGATGAAGAGCTAAATAAACTGAAGGAGCAGCTGGCTAAAGAAAGCAAGAATCTTGATAGTTTAAAAAGTGAATTGGAACAAAAGCAAAACAGGAGGGAAAAGCAAGAAAGTGAGTTAACTGCAAAGTTAAAAAACCAAGCAGCAAGAATTGCTGAACTAGAAGAACACATTGCTCAGAAAACTTCAGAAAATTATTCCTTGATGGAGGAACTTAAAAAGCATAATGAACAAAAAGACACAGAGCAAAAAGAGATAGCTTGGCAACTCCAGCAGGCAGAGAAGGTGGCTTTTGAGAAGGACAATAGATTTAAGGAGGCTGAAGAAAAAGTGCTTAATCTTGAGAAGCAAATAGGTTCACTGACAGCTGAATTTGAAGCAAAGGAGAGGGAATTTGATCAAATGAAGTCAGCGATACTTAAAAGCAAAGAGGAAGAACTGAAAGAATTAGAAGAGAGACTGAATGCAGAGAACAGCACTAAGCTGGCAGATCTGAAAAAGAAGGCAGAGCAAAAAATTGGTTCTATTAAAAAGCAATTGACGTCTCAGATGGAAGAAAAGGAACAGCAATTTAAGCAAGATAGAGAAAATCAGTTAAGAAACTTGGAACAAAAAGTGCAGGAGAGAGAGGCCAAAATTGAATCCTTGGAAGAAAAAATTAAGTCAACAAGAGATTCCACAGAGTTAGAGAAAGAAATGCTGCAAAAAGTAGAGAGTGTAAAAGCTGCTGTAGAACAAGAGAAAAATAACATGCTTGAAAGTGTCCAACAGACATACGAAGAGAAAATGCACGTGTTACAGAAGGGCTTAACTGAAAAAGATGATTTGTTGCAGAAGTACGAAAAGGAACAACGAGAGAGTAATGACTCTCGTCTAGAACTGCAAAACAAACAGGAAGAACTCCTTAAAAGACTAGAAAGTGTTGAGAAGAGCCATCAGGAGGAGCAGAGTAGGACTGAAAGCCTCAGGAAAGAACTTGAGGAGCAAACCAAAAAATACTCATTGTTAGCGGATGAGCATGCTCGTTGTGGTGGCGATTTAGCAAGCAGTAGGGAAGAATTAAAAGCTAAAGAACAGAAACATCTTGATATGGAGAATGTAATTGGAGATTTCCAGAAAAAATTGCAGGAAAAGGAGGCAGTCAGTCAATCTTTAGAACAGAAGGTAAGAGAGTTGGAAAATAATCTAGTGAAGGAAAACGACGTGCATAAGATTGAGATGGAAGATATGAGTTTGAGATATGAAGAAAAGCTAAAAAGTTTACAGCAACAGTTGGATGAAAGAAATGGCAGTCTGAAAGCTTTTGAGGAAAATGCTGAAGAAAAGGCTAAATCTGGTTTGGAGCTGCAGAAGTTACTAGGTGATATGCAGAACCAGCAGAAGGACTTGCAGACTAAACTGGAAGAGACTGAAAGGGAGAAACAGAAACTATGCAAAGAAGTGAATAATCTTCAAAAAGACTTACGCACTCTGCGAAAAGAACA